>NC_134588.1:11237381-11606756 GCF_037038515.1 Microtus pennsylvanicus | reverse complement strand
TTGGAGATAGGCAGTTTTGCATGAACAATGTGTTACCCATCTTCATCTCTAAGCACCCCAGTTCAGAGGGCTCTTCCCAGACATCCATTTTCCTTAGTTCTCTTTGCTTAACCTACATTTTTTATTATGTTGTTTGTGAGTGTACACATGTGAACACATGTACCCACACAACCCTCCCCCACCTCAAGTTTGTGTGTTGGGAGAGTATTCTAAACATATATTTGGAGATTAGAAAACAATTTGCCAAAATCGGTTCTCTCCTACGTGTGGGTTCCAGGGATCCAACTCAGGTCCTAAGGTTTGGGAGAAAGAACACTTACTTGCCAAGCTTTTTTCACTGGCCCATTTTTGCCTATATTTTACTGAGTCATGAATCGGTGAGTTCAATGAGGTTACTAACAGGATAAAAAGAAGACTCAAAGTCAGCTGCATTATCAAAAAGCCAAACCAAACTGGGTGATGATTTGGGGCCTTAGAATTACTTCCAAAAAAGTACAGCTGCTTGGAGAGTCTACCCTGTCTTCACAATTCCATACTTGAAGGTGAGTTTTTTGAACCCTGAAAATGTCAGGAACTTCCTGAAAGTTGTAAGTTGTTTACATGCTGAGTCTTCTAAATTTTCTTACTTCCTGAGCTATAACAAATTTATCCAAAATATAAAGATTCTCTTTGGAAGAAACTGCGATACAACATTCTAGTACATATCCTTTCTTCCGAGGGTCTTATTTCTTGATCACAGTGAAGAGTAGGTTATAATCTCAGAACAACTTTATTGTCTTTCAAAACAAATGAATTGGTAAACTAAGGTTTGTTTGTTTGTTTGTTTGTTTGTTTTTTAACATGGTTTCTAAGTACAAACTCAGGCACTCATGCTTGTAAAACAAGCACTTTAGTGAATGATCCTTTTCCCCAACCGTGTGTGTGTGTGTGTGTGTGTGTGTGTGTAGATAACATTATAAATCTTTCTCAAGTGCAGCATTTTCTTCACACAGACATACAGACACACACAGGTATGAAGAAATCTCTCTATCTCTCTATTATGTGGGTGCATCTGTGTTCATGCTGTTATTTGTATTTTTGCTCTAACCAAATACATGGGAGAAATGGTTTAAAGGAAGGAGGGTTTATTTTGACTCATAGTTACCATCTTATCCAGTAGATCATCCTAGGTCATTTGGTTGAGTGATAAATGATTCTAAAACAATGCTTTTAGGAACTCTCTCTCTCTCTTTCTCTCCCTCCTTCCTTCTTCCTCTCTATTGTATTCTACTGCCTTTCATTTGTTTAATGCTACTTTGCATCTATCTACATCTGTAACTTTATCTGTCTTATATATTGTAGATACTTTATTTACTCTTACTAACTCATGTACCCCTCTTTCACACAAAGATATGAAGGAATAATCTCTCTTTTGGAGATTTTAGAAGGATAAACAAAACAGAGAATTTGGAAATTGCTACTTTAGAGTAAGCAGAATGAAACAAAAATTTTCAAGAAGTAACACTAGGAATTGCAACATTAATTTCTTCCCAACTTTTAAAGATTTGTTTCTCTTTTCACCAGTACTAATTCAAGAGTAGTTTAACTGTAGAAAGATGGTAGCTCTTCTTTGTGTTAATGTATGAAATTAGCCACCATGGTTGATGAGACATATGTGCAACTACTTGTAAACCAAAATCTGTGAACATACTAATCTCCTATTACTGCATTTTGAGCAAATGGAAATAAAAATTAGGTATAATATTTTTAGTCAAATCACTTGGAATTTTTTTCCAAACTACTGAAAAATCTCACAGACACTTCAGCCTAATAATATCAAATGGGATAAGCAATGTATGGCAATGTGAGACCGAATACTAAATAAATGAAGACCATATTAAGCTATCACGATAGATTTAAGGAATACCCCCCCCCGGGGGAATCTTTAAAAAGTAGACCTGAAAGTTCAGAAAGGTCCTGGGAGGATGCGAAGGAGTTGTGCAGATGTTTATGTTGCAAAGGATAGAGAATGCCAATGCAGAGAGAATACATCTGGGAGTCTAGTGCATCAGATCACCTCGGCTTCTGGGAAATAACTAGGCATGGGCAAGGCAAGGATATCTTCATTTCACAGGTATGCTTAAACTGAATTCATTACAGTTTAACCATATCAGAGCATGGTTTGCATTACTATCTACTACTCGTTTTGACTGTCAAAGCGAAGGCCTCCGGAGCTGCCTTATGTGGGCCTCAGTCTTGTTTCAGCTTCTTTCTAGAACAGAACACTCAACACTCATGAAATGTTTTAGTTAAGACAGCAAAGAAATGTCAAAATCAATGACTGGAGTGGCTATTAAAGTGCATCTAATTTCTAATGTACGTGTTATTTTTCTTTTTTCCTTTAGAAGTATTTTATTAAATCACAAATATTCAAACCTTCTTAACTTTACACATACACTTACAATTCTCTTTCATAATCAGGTTTACCTCTAAAATCACTGCTTCTAAGTCCTCCTCTGTACCCATGGTAGCCATCTGCAAATCCATGTGCATGCCCATATTCATCACTCTTGGTTAAGTTGCTTCTTGGTCCTGGTCAAAAGTGCCACCACCAACACAAGAATCTGCATTCCCTGTCTAGACAACGCCTTTCTACCTTCTGCACTGGGATCATTGATTGTGTGATATTTTTGCAATACAATTTTATACACAGGATAATAATCATCAAAGGTAACAAAACCAAATCCTTTTGATCTTTTGCTTGCAGGATCCCTCATAACCACAGAGTCTGTGAGGTTTCCTCGTTGAGAGTAGTAGTTTCTCAAACTCATTTTTATAGCTTCAAACCTTAAGCTACCAATAAAAAGTTTATGGAACTATTCTTTTTCTTTCTTTCCTCTCCAAAGAAACAATTTCTAAGGATTTCTCCATCGCAGACTCATTCACTACTGCCCAAATCACTGCCTCCAGTGAGCTGAGAGAGGTCTCCACAGATGCAAACCCACAGGACATGTCCTGATGCTTTGGTGAGAGCAGCTGCTGCTTGAGAAATTCCCCACTGGGAGCACCTACTACACACAGGACCGGGGTTGCTGCTGCACATTAGATTTCTATGTAGAAATATTTCAACATCGGGGTTATCCTTTTAATTCCTACTTCTGTCAAGATCATGGAATGTCACTTCTATAATCCAGATCATATTAGATCCTTTGACACTGCCCAACAACTTATGTATTGTCAATAAAGCCAGACATGGTACAAGTGAGTGACCAGAAGCTAATCATGATGTTGGGAAGTTTAAAATTCTGTACTTTGGCTTTGTACGCAGGTAATTCTAAGGAACAAATTTTGTTCTGATAAATTCTATCTGTGGAACATTGGGTAGCTCTATTCATTTCACTTATCTGTGTTGACATATTGAATGCCCATTTGAAATGGAATTTGTATGGGATTTAAATAAAATTCTAGAGAAAAATAAGACTTCTGGTCAAAAACATTTATACAGAAAAGACTTCAAGGGCTTTTCCCCACCTGTGCTTATCTATAAAATATTTATAATAGAAAGCAACATGGAAAACATAATGGAGCTCTACAAAGAAGTTAGAATTCTATGATTGTGACTGTATAAAATGAAATGTATGGGAACAGAAAATTATTAAAAGTGATCTAAAAATTACAATTAAGAACTGACAAGAAACACAGAGAAATGGTGCATGAGAAGATAGATTGATAGAATCAATAACTACAAGTTCATAAAAATTATACATGTGAGTCATATGTGGCTTTTCAGTTGACAGCCTCATTGCATTATTATTAGATATTTTTAATTTTTTATTCGATTTATTGATGTATTTATAAAGGAGGTCATATGTGTATGTGGAGGTCAGAGGACAGGTGCAGGGATTTATTCTCTGCTTTCATAATGTGTACCAAGATGATTAAACATAGGGCATCATGTGTCTGAGTCATCTCATCAGCCTAGTCATATATTATTTTGTCAGTAAGAATACTTAAAATGATGAAAATTTGCATTTTTGGCTATCTTTCTAAATGATTTTGAGTAAGTGCCAAGGCCCTATACTTTGTAAAATGACAACAAGAATTTCAGAGAGAAGATCAACATGTGTCTCCAATGAAAAGGAGTTTTTCAATAGATAAGTATTTGTGCATGTATGTATATGTATACATATAAATACATATATGTGTGTATATATCATCTGATGTGTGTCTCTCTGTGTGTGTGTGGTCATTTGGCATGCAGATACCCGAGGTTATGGAAAGAATTTATTAGTTTCAAGTCAAATATAAATAAATTGATGAGTTGCTTTAATCATTGATATTTAAGGAGCCATGATGGAAGGGTAAGTGGAACCACTTGATTGGATTAGAAATATTAAGAGTTATTCAATGACAGAAATTTATATACATGAATACTTAGGTGACATATAAATATGTTATTTTATGTGCCAAATTGTTGTTTATATATGAACATGACATAATGAAATGGGACCATTCAGGATTTGAGAAAACTGTCCTGTAAGTGTCTTAGTAAATGTATTTAGATATTTATTGTATACTGTATATTACATATAAATTGTATAAACCTATTTTCTGAGGACACTGAAGCTGGACTATCAGAAGCCTTACACTAGTCTGGGCTACAGAATGATACCTTGTCTCAAGAGAATAATGAAAAAGTAAATGCTTCATTAACTGAAATGATGCTCCCACATTCAGTCATAATGGGTGTGTCTTCCTACCTAGATACTATATGCAGAATATTGCTTACAGGCATACCTACAGGCCAGCCCCATCCAGATAATTTCTCGGTAATACATCCTTCCCAGGAAATTCTAGATTGTGTCAGGTTGTCAACTAAAACCAGCCATCACATTGATAAAACAATCTACTCTCCCAAAAGACACAGAAATAGTCAATATATATTTGAAACAGAATTTCAAAATACTTGAAGCAGAAAATACTACCGGTATGAGATTATGACAAATTTTCAAAAATAATTGGAGATTTCAATGATCATCTTTAACTAATGAGAATAAAAAGAAAACTGAGAGCGGGGTGTCTGTGAAGCACGCTTTTAATCCCAGATAAAGAAAATTAGATCAATACTCAAGAAAATGCTGCAATAATAATAATATCTGATTAATAAACATAAAAGAAAAAATAATTACATGATACAAAAATAGCATTTAATTCTAATCAAATTAGCAATTAATCAGGAAAATACAATAGTACGAAATATAAATGCAGCAAATTTGGGGGCACTTAATTTCATAAAAACACACTAATAAAATTTAATAAAACAGATGAACACAAACGTAATAACATCAGATGGTTTCAACACAATTCTTTCTACACTAGTTAGAGCATTTGCACACAAATAGTCAAAAAATACTAGAGTTAAATAAAATCATGGATTAAGTGGGCATAACAGATATCTACAGACAATTCTGCCCCAATAACATAAAATATGTGTTCTAGACAACAGCAGTTGGAAGCTCTTCTAAATAAACTATACTCAGAGACACAAAGTAGACTTTAACAAACACGGAAAAAAATAATTCTATATATTGTATTTTACCATTATGTGATAAGACTTTAAACAAAACAAAAAAAGAAAGAAAGAAAAATCACAGCAAACAAAATTCTAGTAAGTGTGTAGATTCATGTAGATTAAAGAACTCATTACTGGCTCAAAAAAAATCAAGAAAGAAATAAAAGTTTTCTTGAAGCTAAGTGAAAATCAAAACACAGCACAATAAAATTTCTGGGACACATTAAAAGCTAAGAGAGGAGTTTATAGGCCTACGTTAAAAAAATTAGGAGGGCTGTGGCCTGCCTGCACCAAGGAGGGTAGGCGCTTTGTTTGCGAGCTGCCCAACCAGCACGGAGGCCTGATCTCTCGGCCCCAGGAGAACCAGCGTTGGGGTGAGTTTCTGGCCCGCGGCGCCAGCCAGGGACAGGGATCTCGGGGGTCCCTTGGCCTCCTGTCTTTCTTGGGCTCTCTGCAGGACCTCTATTCCCTGGTTACTGCCTCTTTCTTCCTGGCACACCCAGCTTCCGTCCAGAGCCCCCCCACTTCGCCCCCCCCCTCTTTTGCGTCCAGGCGGGCTGCAGTTCCTTTGTTTCTGTGGCCTGCCTGCACCCAGCAGGGTAGGCGCTTTGTCTGCGAGCTGCCCAACCAGCACGGAGGCCTGATCTCTCGGCCCCAGGAGAACCAGCATTGGGGAGAATCAGCATTGGGACGAGCCAGGGTTGAGCACAGAGACCTGATCCCTTGGTGCCAGGAGAGCCAACATTGGGGAGGCCGCGTTGGGTAGGCAAGGAGACCTGATCTGGTAAAAGAAGATCCATAAGGGAGTATTTGGAAGAAGAGATGGGCAGACGCCAAGGCAAGAATTCACCCAACAAACTGAAAAGCAACATGAAGCCACCAGAAACCAGCGACCTCACAACGGAAGGACATGAACACCTTAATCAAGAAGGAGAAAAGATTGACTTCATGAAAGTGATTGACGCCCTTAAACAGCATGTAAAAAACGCCCTTATAGAAATGGATGAGAAATATAACAGAAAGTTTGAAGAATTGAATAAATCAGTGAATGATACCCTAGAAAACCAAGGAAAAACAATCAAACAGATAATGGAAACAGTTCAAGACTTGAAAACTGAAATAGAGGCAAAGAAGAAAACACAAACAGAGGGCCGGCTGGACATGGAAAATCTAGGTAAACGAATAGAGACTACAGAAACAAACATAACCAGCAGAATACAAGAGATAGAAGAAAGACTCTCAGATTCTGAAGATACCATAGAGAAAATAAACACTATGCTCAAAGAAAACAGCAAGTCCAACAAACTCTCATCACAAAACATTCAGGAAATATGGGACACAATAAAAAGACCAAACCTAAGAATAATAGGAGTAGAAGAAGGAGAAGAAGTGCAGCTCAATGGTCCAGAAAATATATTTAATAAAAAAATTAGGAGGACCAAATGTAAAGGATTCTGTGATGTAACTCAAAAATCTGAAAATATAAAAACAAGTTAAATCTAAACATACCTGAGAGGAAAATTATAAAATCTCAATAGAAAATAAAAATAATAAATGTCAATATAAGTAAAAAATAAAGCAAAAATAAATCATTGAATCTAAGTTTATTTACTTTTTTTAGAAAGTAAATAAGACCAACCGACTGTTAGGACTATGAACCAAAACAAAGAGATAACCCTAATGAACAGAATCAGGGAAACTCTGTAAGAGACACCAATGCAATACAGAAAATTAAGAGGGAATATTTTAAAACCTGTACTACACTGAGTTGTAAAAATATAAAGAAATGGATGAGTCATTTGGTTCATCGAATCAGCCAAAGTTAAATCAAGAAGAGAGCAGCAACATAAACAGACCGGTAGCAAACGAAGAGATAAAAACAATCATAACTCTCCAAGCTAAAAACAAGAAAACAAAAACCAAAACAGACACAGATAGATTTACAGCAAAATTTTATTACACTTTTGAAGAAAATCTACAACCAATATATCGCCAAGTTAAAAAAAAAAAAAAGAAGTTACAAGAGGAATATTACCAAACTTGCTCTACGAAGCCAGTATCAGTCTTCCTACACTAAATCAACAAGAAGAGAAACAGAGCTACAGAACAATATCCCTGTTAAATATAGGTACAAAAATTCTCAACAAAGTGCTAACAAACCGAGGATGAGACCACATCAATAAGAGTACCCACCCACATCAAGTGGCTTATCCTTGAAGTGCACTCTTGGTTCAATATATGTAATTCAATAAATAACATAAACTGTTATAGAAAATATGTAAATATATCTAATATATATATAAATATATTTAAAATGCATTGTTATAGAGCTACAGTAATAAAAACAGAATGGTATTGACAAAAAAGATATGTAGGTCAGTGGAATGAAATAGAAGGCCCCACTATGAACACTAGTAATTATACCAATCTGATATTTGGAGAAGATGCAAAATATACAAACACACTGGAGAAAAGACAGTCTGTATACAGTTGAATGAAATTAGACCCATGAAAACTACCCTGAAATAAAACCCAAGGGCATTAAGAACCTTAATTTGAAACCTGAAATACTAAAACTTTTAGAAGAAAACTTAGACATTATCCTACATAATACAGGCACAGGAAAAAGAATTTCAGTCAGGAGCTTAATGATGTAAGTACAGGAGATTTCAGTCTTTCCTCTATTTCTCTTTACTTTGGATATTTCTCTCTCATTTTGCATGGCTCTTTACTACAAGTCTTCCTGATGTTCAAACTTAGGCCTTTTAGTTTTATAGCCCTGCATAACAAATGTAGTCCTTTCAGCCCAGTGCATCACTGTAGTGGGTGCTTGCCCACAATGTATTTCTTTTCCCATTGGATAGCTCTGTGGTAGATGCTTGGTGGTCTTATTCCTTACATTTGTGCCATTTCAAGTTGTGGTTTTGAATTTTGACTTAAAATGGACTGCATTTGACTGACTGGAAATACAGAATCCAGAATCAAAACTACGCACAAAATTCAATCATCTTTTCAAGAACAGGCACAGACACTATACACACCACACACACAGGTGTGCACATTCAGAATTATATGGACATATACACACATGGGCACTTATCTTACATACCACACACAAGGTTAAACACAGATAAACCACATACATTCAGACAAAGACACACATATAAAGACACACATACACACAAACCACACAATGACATATAGACACAAAGGAACACACATAGACATATGTATTACACACTGGGGCATAGGCACATAAAATCACACATCACACATGTGTGTAATATACTCAGGGGCACATAAAACACACATCATACATAGGTACACACATATACACACATCACACTCAGACACATACACCACAAATGTCACATATATGTGCACATGCACATATACTTATAAGGAGACATACATACCACACAAAAATACACATATATCACACAGATACAAGCATGCATAATTGCACACCTCACAAAAAAATTAAATTGTCAATCTTACTTTTACCAAAGTCTTTCCAGACATTGATATAGAAAGCAAACGTATTCAGGTGATAATTTTTGCTTTTTAGAGTGAAGCCATCAGACACAGTTATGTCCCCTCAAGGCCAATGGTACATGGTTATTATGAATCATGTAACGTGTAATCATGTAATTGCACTAAAATGTCCTGCCATTAAACCCAAAAAAGTGAAATACAATTGTAAACACCTTTCCATTTAACTATCCAAAAGTGTTTTTATTTTTCACAAATTATGAACATAAAAGCAAGTAAAAGAAGAAAAATACAAAATTAACATTGAGAATCACAGGTTTTGGGATTAGTGGATTTTAGAATATATTCATTATTCCCCCATTTGAATGTTTTCTGTGACCTTTCTATATTACTCCTGGATGTGTAACAGAAGAATTCCAAGTCACCTTAACAAAGAGGCACTTGATGGGCAAATAACAGGTGGCATATATAGAATGGGAATTAATTTAGTCCTAAAGAAGATTAAGGAAAAATGGATGCAACTGAAGACACAGATGTCAGGCTTTGCATAGTAACCCTGGACATTCATATAAGTGCTGTGAACTGAGCTAAACACCAGTCCCCACTTGGTCATGAATTACACCTGTTCTCTTAATCTTTCATTCTTTGTTATAATCATAATTTGAAAAATCTTAATTTGAAATAAATTTATTATTAATCTATTTTGTGACTTACATATTATGTGCTGGTTAATAAATTAACTCATTAAATAAAATCCATGTTTTTATCTATACATTCTCTATAACCATTTGTCATTATCATACATATCCATGGCCTCTCTTCTTTCTAGTTCCTTCCTTGACTTCCCTTCCTGATGGACTACAGGCTATAAGATAAAGCAAGTTGTCACCCAAAACAACCCACTCAGGTTGGGCCCTTCCACACCTATTATTAAACAAGAAAATGCCAAACAGTTATGTGTATAGGCTTTCTGATAAAGATATATTCTTATTTGAGGTTACTTCTTCCAAGATGACTCTAGCTTGTGTCACCTTGAAAAAATAACTAACCAATCCACATACCTTACGTCTTTTTCCATTCTGTAAATCTTGCAATGGAGACTTTATGAATAGACAACTTGAACCAGTGGCAATTTGTTCATTATCTCTTTTAGACCAGAGTGTTAGATTAGAAAAATTAGGAATTCTTTGCCATGAGAATTTTATCTCTTCTCTCTTTTGTTTTATGATAGTCATTTTATAATATAATATCACTTTATATGCCTTGTTTGTGTTATTACAGTTTTTTTGAATGTTTTTTTCCATTGGCTCTAGCTTTATATCAACATATGACCAATATCTATGCTGGTTTTGCTTTCTATTTATTGCTGTGGCTGTTTTGTCAGCTCTTGGATACAACATATGGCTTTATACTTGCTATGCAAATGCTTTACTACTAAATCCTAGGACCTATTTCTTTCCTAGTCATGCTATGAAGTTATAACCAAACCTGTGTTTTATCCCTGTAATTCACAGGTAAAAGAAGAAAACCATCTCCCATGAGTTATCTGCTCTCCTACACATGTGTACAATGACACACGCATGTACAAACACAATAAATTAGTAAAAACAATGATTTGTTCATATATTTTTGTATAGGTCTTTGACACTTAATTCTTGATTTTTCTCTAAAATATATTCTTGTTAATTGTATACTAGATTAGTAAATAACTTGGTCAGATCAAGTTGTTCCAGTATAGTCTCTTAAAAGTAATATGTTTCTGATTTCATTAATTTGAAATTTTTGATAAAAGTAAAGTTACCATGCACATGAAAAATTCTGTCTGGGTTTTCACTCTTTTCCACTGATTTACAAGTTGGCTTTTAAGATTAAATTATATTTCTTTACTAGATGTGATTTGAAGGCTAAATTATATTTTTCATATTAACTTTGTTAACCTTTCTATCTTTTCAGATGGTCTTTGGTTCTTAACCTTTCTTTAACATCATTCTCACACATTTCCTATAAACACAAATACATGGATTTTATTTATTGACCTACTTGATAATGTCTTTTCTTTATCATTTGTATTCAGTGTTATGTGTGTGTGCATTTCTGTCTGGTATGTGTGTGTGTCTGTATATGTACACACACACACACACACACACACACACACACACACACACACACACACACACATATTCATGTACCACTGAGCTTGTGTAAAATTAGAGAACCTTCAGGAGATGGTCCTTTCCCTTACAATTTGTTTTTGAAGTTTCTCTTGTTAATTGTTTTGTTTGTTGTTGTTTTTTCCTTCTGCATACTGCATATTTAATGATCTGGAGACTTCCAAATAATTTTCCTGCCTCGGCTCCCATTTTCCATTGATGTGCTAAGATTACAAATGTATGCTACTGCACAGGGCTTTGTACATAAATTACAAGGATCAAACTTAGGTTATCAGGTTTTTTTTTAAATTTATTAAGGATTTCTGCCTCCTCCCCGCGGGGGAGGGGGACTTGATCGGGGGAGGGGGAGGGAAATGGTTATCAGGGTTTTATTCAAAGAACCATTTACATGGAGAGTCTCTCTCTATCTCTCTCTCCCTCTATGTATGTGTGTGTGAACAATTAATCATGGCACACAATGACTTAAACAAATTTCCATTCAAGTGTTTCATGAATTTTGACCATATTCTCTCCTCATTACTCTTTTGTGTCCCTCTTCATTACTATTTTCACTAGTCACCTTTTTTTTTTCTGAGTACTAAGTATCCAACCTACTCTCTTATTATATGTACATATCCCATATATGGCATGTGATATTTGCAGTTGACATGATTTCATGGCTATATAAAAACCCAAAGTGTATGACAGTATAGTCTATTCACATTAATCAAAACTCCCTGATATATTTGATTTTATTTCTTATTTTTAGCCTTTCTTAAGTGTTGCAGGGAGAGCGAGTGCCCTTTGTCCGGGCTAACTGGCTAGCTTACACCAGAAATAATCACACAGAAATTATACTTATTAAATGACTGCCTAGCCCATTATCTCTAGCATCTTATTGGCTAACTCTTACATTTTGATTTAACCGATATTTAATAATCTGTATATCATCAGGAGGTCATGGCTTACTGGAAAAGATTCAGAATTTCTGACCTGGCAGTTCCATGGCATCTCTCTGACTCTGCTTTCTTCCTTCCCTCACTCAGTTCTGTCTTCTCCACTTTCCTAAGTTTTGCCCTATCAGGCTGAACAGTTTCTTTATTAATTAACCAATGAAAGAAACACACAAACAGAAGTACCTCCTATACCATTTCATCTTTTTGTTTAAAAGGGAAAGGAAGGCTTTAACTTTAACATAGTAAAATTGCATATAACAAAACAGATATCAAGCAAGAGTTGCAGTTATAATATTTTTTCTTTTCTTTTATTTTTTTTAAATTTATTTATTTAACATTTCCACCTCCTCCCATCCTCCCTTTATTTCCCATTCCCCCTACTCCCCCTCCCTCCCGCTCTCCAGTCTTAAGAGAAGTCAGTGTGCTCTGCCTTGTGGGAAGTCCAAGCCCTCCCTCATCCAGGTCTAGGAAGGTGTGCATCCAAACAAACTAGGCTCACAAAAAGTTAGTACGTGCAGTAGAATAAAAATCCAGTGTCATTATCATTGGTTTCTCAATCTACCCTCATTGTCAGCCACATTCAGAGAGTCTGGTTTGATCACATGCTCATTCAGATTCAGTCCACCTGGCCTTGGTGAGCTCTCATTAGACCAGTCCCACCATCTCTGTGGGTGGACCCCTCGCGGTCCTGACTTCCTTGCTCATGTTCTCCCTCCTTCTGCTCTTCCTCTGGGCTTTAGGAGCTCAGTCCAGTGCTCTAATGTGAGTCTCTGTCTCTACCTCCATCCCTCGCCAGATGAAGGTCCTATGGTGATATGCAAGATATTCATCACTGTGTCTATGGGAGAAGGCCAGTTCAGGCACACTCTCCTCTGCTGCCCACAGAACTAGTTGGGGAAATCCCCTTGGACACCTGGGAACCCCTCTAGAGCCAAGACTCCAGCAAACCATAAAATGGCTTCATTGGTAAGGATAACTTCTTCCCTGCTCCCATATCCACCCTTCCTCCATCTCAATTATCCCATCTCCTCCAATTTCTCCAGAATCCTCCCCTTCTCCCTTCTCTCTCCCTATCTCCCCTTGCCCACAATACACCCCCACCCTCCTTCTCCCAACTTTTGCCCAACCATCTTGTTTACTTACAATATCCAGGAGGATAACTGTATGTTTTTCTTTGGGTTCACCTTCTTATTTAGCTTCTCTAGGATCACAAACTATAGGCTCAATGTCCTTTATGGCTAGAATCAACTTATGAGTGAGTACATACCATATTCCTTTTTTTTGGGGGGGGGGGTCAGGGTTATCTCACTCAGTAAAGTATTTTCTATTCCCATCCATTTGCATGCAAAATTCAAGATGTCATTGTTTTGTACTGCTGAGTAGAACTCTAAAGAATATATGTCCCACACCTTCTTTTCCATTCTTCTATTGAAGGGCATCTAGGTTGTTTCCAGGTTCTGGCTATTACAAATAATGCTGGTATGAACATAGTTGAACAAATACTTTTGTAATATGACTGGGCATCTCTTGGGTATATTTCCAAGAGTGGAATTGCTGGATCCTGAGGTAGGTTGACTCCTGGTTTCCTGAGAAACTGCAATACTGATTTCCAAAGTGGTTGTACAAGTTTGCATTACCACCAACAATGGATGAGTATTCCCCTTATTCCACAACTTTTCCAGCATAGGCTATCATTGGTGTTTTTGATATTTGCCATTCTGACAGGTGTAAGATGGTATCTCAAAGTTGTTTTGATTTGCATTTCCCTGATTGCTAAGGAGGTTGAGCATGACCTTAAGTGTCTTTCAGCCATTTTAACTTCTTCTGTTGAGAATTATCTGTTTAGTTCAGTTCCCCATTTTTTAATTGGGTTAATTAGAGTTTTAATGTCTAGTTTCTTGAGTTCTTTATATATTTTGGAGATCAGACTTTTGTCTGATGCGGTGTGGTGAAGATCTTCTCCCATTCAGTAGGATGCCTTTTTGTCTTAGTGACAGTGTACTTTGCATTACAGAAGCTTCTCAGTTTCAGGAGGTCTCATTTATTCAGTGTTGCTCTTATTGTCTGTGCTGCTGGGGTTATAGGTGGTCTCCTGTGCCCATGTGTTGCACACTACTTCCCAATTTCTCTTCTATCAGGTTCAGTATGGTCAGATTAATATTGAGGTCTTTAATCCATTTAGACTTGAGTTTTGTGCATGGTGATAGATATTGATCTATTTTCATTCTTCTACAGATTGACATTCAGTTATGCCAGCACGAATTTTTAAAGATGCTTTCTTTCTTCCATTGTATAGTTTTAGCTCCATTGTCGAAAATCAGGTGTTCATAGGTTTCTGGGTTAATATCTGGGTTTTCGATTTGATTCCATTGGTCAACATCTCCGTTTTTATGCCAATACCAAGCTGTTTTCATTACTGTAGCCCTGTAATAGGTGTGAAGTCAGGGATGGTAATGCCTCCAGAAGTACTTTTATTGTATAGGATTGTTTTGGCTATCTTGTTTTTTTTTTCCATATAAAGTTGATTATTGTTCTCTCAAGGTCTGTGAAGAATTTTGTTAGGATTTTGATGGGGATTGCATTGAATCTATAGGTTGCTTTTGGTAGAACTGCCTTTTTTACTATGTTGATCCTCCCAATCCAAGAGCAAGGGAGATCCTTCCATTTTCTGGTATCCTCTTCAATTTCTTTCTTCAAAGACTTAAACTTCTTGTCAAAAAGATCTTTTACTTCCTTGGTTAGAGTTACCCCAAGATATTTTATGCTATTTGTGGCTATAATGAAAGGTGATATTTCTCTGATTTCCCCCTCTGCTTCCTTATCCTTTGTGTATAGGAGGGCAACTGATTTTTTGGAGTTGATTTTGTATCCTGCCATATTACTGAAGGTGTTTGTCAGCTGTAGGAGTTTGTTGGTAGAGTTTTTGGAGTTGCTTATGTACTCTATCATATCATCTGCAAATAACAAAAGCTTAACTTCTTCCTTTCCAATTCAAATCCCCTTGATCTTATGTTTTCTTATTGCTATTGCTAGAACTTCAAGCACTATATTGAAGAGGTATGTAGAGAATGGACAGCTTTTTCTTGTTCCTGATTTTAGTGGAATGGCTTTGGGTTTCTCGCCATTTAATTTGATGTTAGCTGTCGGCTTGCTGTATATAGCTTTTATTAAATTTAGGTATGAACCTGGTATCGCTAATCTCTCCAAAACCTTTATCATAAAGGGGTGTTGAATTTTGTCAAATGCATTTTCAGCACCTAATAAAATGACCATACTTTTTTTTCTTTCAGTTTATTTATATGATGGATTACAATGATAGATTTGCATACGTTGAAGCAGCCCTGCATCTCTGCGATGAAGCCTATTTGATCATAATGGATAATTTTATTGTGTTCTTGGATTCAGTTTGCCAGTATTTTATTGAGAATTTTTGCTTCGATGTTCATGAGTTAGATTAGCCTTTAATTCTCTTTCTTGGTTCAGACTTTGTGTGGTTTGGGTATCAGGGTAACTGTAGCTTCATAAAAGTAGTTTGGCAATGACTCTTCTGTTTCTATTTTTGTGAAATACATTAAGGAGTATAGGTATTAGCTCTTCTTGGAAGTTCTGATAGAATTCTGCATCAAATCCATTTGATCCGGGGCATTTTTTGGTAAAGAGTTTTTTGATAACACCTTCTAATTCTTCGTGACTTACAGGTTTATTTAAATTGTTTACCTGGTCTTGATTTAACTTTGGTATATGGTACTTATCTAAAAAAATGTCCATTTCTTTTACATTTTCCAGTTTTGTGTCATACAGGCTTTTGTAGTAAGATCTAATGATTCTCTGAATTTCCTCTGTGTCTGTGGTTATGTCCCCCTTTTCATTTCTGATCTTATTAATTTGTGTGTTCTCTCTCTGCCATTTGATTAGTTTGGATAGGGGTTTGTCAATCTTGTTGATTTTCTCCAAGAACAAGCTTTTTGTTTCATTGATTCTTTGGATTGTTTTCTGTGTTTCTATTTTGATGATTTCAGCCCTCAGTTTGATTATTTCCAGTCTTCTACTCCTCCTGAGTGAGTCTGCTTTTTTTTTTCCTAGAGCTTTTAGGTGTGCTGTTAAGTCTCTAATGTGTGCTTTCACCGTTTTCTTTATGTCGGCACATAGTGCTATGAACTTTCTTCTTAGCACTACTTTCATAATATCCCATAAGTTTGAGTATGTTGTGTCTTTATTTTCATTAAATTCAAGGAAGATTTTAATTTTTTTCTTTATTTCTTCCTTGACCCAGGGGTGGTTCAGTTTTTGACTATTCAGTTTCCATGAGTTTGTAGGCTTTCTGGGGGATAAAATTGCGTTGAATTCTAACTTTATTCCATGGTGATCCGGTAGTTCACAGGTGGTTGCTACAATTTCTTTGTATCTATCGATGTTTGCTTTATTACCAATTATGTGATCAATTTTTTGAGAAGGTTCCATGGGATGCTGAGAAGAAGGTATATTCTTTTCTGTTTGGGTGGAATGTTCTATAGATGTCTGTTAAGTCCATTTGGTACATTACATCTGTTATTTCTCTTATTTCTCTGTTTAGTTTTTCTCTGGTTGACCTGTCCATTGGTGCGAGTTGAGTGTTGAAATCTCCTGCTATTAGAGTGTGGGCATTGATGTATGCTTTGAGTTCTAGTAATGTTTCTTTTACATATGTGTGTGATTTTATTTTAGGAATGTAGATATTCAGGATTGAGGCTTCCTCCTGATGAATTGTTCCTGTTATGAGAATAAAGACTGCTTCTCCATCTCTTCTGATTGATTTTAGCTTGAAGTCAATTTTGTTAGATATTAGTATAGCCACACCTGCTTGTTTCTTTGGACCATTTGATTGGAAAACCTTTTCCCATCCCTTTACTCTGAGGTAGTGTCTGCCTTTGAGTTTGAGTTGTATTTCTTGTAAACAGCAGAATTTTGGATCCTCTTTTTATATCCATCTCTTAACCTGTGACTTTTTATAGGTGAATTGAGTCCATTGATATTAAGTAATATTAATGACCAGTGGTTGCTAACTCCAGTTATTTTTTTCTGGTGGTAGTGTTTGTGTGTTTCCCTTCTTTGAGTTATGCTGGTGGGGGGTTCTTAGATGCTTCTGTTATTATGGGTGTTGTTGGCTTCCTTCGTTTGTGGTTTTCCTTTAGTATTTTCTGTAAGGCTGGGATTGTTTGTATTAACAACAATATTAAGTATTGTTTAAAACTGTTTTTGTCCTGGAATATCTTTTTCTCCATTAATGGTGAATGCGAGCTTTGCTAGATATAGTAGTCTGGGCTTGCAACCATGGTCTCTTAGTGTCTACAGCACATCTATTCAAGACCTTCTGGCTTTCATGGTTTCCATTGAGAAGTCAAGTGTAATTCTTATAGGTTTCCCTTTATATGTTACTTGAACTTTTTTTCCCTTGCAGCTCTTAATATTCATTCTTTATTCTGTAGGTTTTGTGTTTTGATTATTATGTGGTGAGGGGATGCTTTTTCGATCCAGTCTATTTGGTGTTCTGTATGCTTTTTGTACCTTCATGGGATTATTCTTCTTTATGTTGGGAAAATTTTCTCTACAGTTTTGTTGAATGTATTTCAGTGCCTTTGAGCTGTGATTCTTCTTTTTCTTCTACCTCTATTATTCTTAGGTTTGGTCTTTTCACGGTGTCCCAGATTTCCTGGATGTTTTGTGTTAAGAATTTATTGGATTTGTTGTTTTCTTTAATCAATGAGTTTATATCCTCTATAGTATCTTCAGTGTCTGAGATTCTTTCTTCTATCTTTTGTATTCTGTTGGGTGCTTGTCTCTCCAGTTCCTGATCAATTATTCATATTTTCCATATACAGCCTTCCCTTGGTTTGTGTTTTCTTCATTACCTCCATTTCATTTGTCAAGTCCTGAACTGTTTCCATTACCTGTTTGATTGCTTTATTGTGGTTTTCTTGGGTATCTTTGAGAGATTTATTCATTTAGTTTACCTTTTTGCTTGTCTTCTCCACTTCTTTACAGCAGTTTTCACATACTGTTTAAAGTTCTCTATTATTTTCATGATGTTACGTTTAAAGTCGATTTCTTCTATTTCTTCAGGAATAGGGTGTTCAAGTCTTCTTGTTGCTTGATCCCTGAAATCTGGTGTTGTCATGTTGCCTTTCGGGTTGTTGGAGGAATTCTTGCATTGACTCCTGCCCATCTCTTCCTACAAATACAGCCAGGAGAGTCTTGGTGTCTTGGTCCAATCTATGCTGTGACTGATTCTGGGTGGATCTCCTCAGTGCAGGAGCAGGAACTGTTCCTCTTTGGGTGGATAGCCTCAGTATAGGAGTAGGCACTGTTCTTGGGCCAAGGATCTAGCAGCCAATAGGGCAGGCTTGGGGGTGTGGGCAGGGATGTGTGGAAGAAAGAAGCCCCAGCAGCAGAAGCTAAAGGGGCCCAGTGCTCCTTTACTGGAAGTTCCACCCTGCCCCGGGATGGCACCCACTCACCAGTCTGAATGGTTGTCCTCAGCACAGGGACAGGACTCTTGGAGGTCGAAGGACCCCCAGACAAAAGGGCGAACATGGGGATAGGGTAGGGTTGTGGGGAGCCACGAAGCCCCTGCAGCAGGAGCTGGAGGTGCCGTGCACTCCCCTTTGTCCGGGTAGGTGCACACTCTCCCATCTGGGTGGATAGCCTCAGTGCAGGAGCAGTAACTGTTCCTGGACCAAGGACATGGCAGACAATAGGGCAGGCTTGGGGTGGGTCAGGGATATGTGGAACAAAGACGCTCCTGCAGCAGGAGCTGAAGGGGCCAAGTGCTCTTTTCCTGAATGTTCCACCCCACCCTGGGATAGCACCCACTCACCAGTCTGAAAGGTTGTCCTCAGCACAGGGACAGGACTCTTGAAGATTGAAGGATCCCGCAGACAAAAGGGCAAACTTCCAGTTATAATAGTTATAGCTATTTTATTTTTTATCATAACAAATGAAAGTATAACTATAACTATCTATTCCTTAACTCTATTAAAGACTCCAGAAGGAAATAATATTACCTAAGTAAACAAAAAGTGCATTCTAAGCAACTTCCAAAACTCTAGAAATGACAGAAACATCTTGCTTCCTGGACAGTCACTCAAAGTTTTTTTGTACCTTTGGGGTATCCATCTTTACCCTACATGCCGATAGTATCCAGTAGACTTTTTAATGAAGCAGGAAATATTAAAAACAGTTTAGTCACTTTTTTATGTATCCTATAGAATGTCTCACAGACTCTTTCATGAAGCAGGAACCCCGAAGGACCGTCTCACCTTAGGCAAGTTCAGCAGTCCTCTCTGCAGGTTCTTTATGTCCAGTTTATGCAACAGTCCAGGCAAAAGCAATTTCTTGCCTAAATGTCTATCAAACTCCATAAGGAGCCTCTTTGATGCCCATCTTCCTCTTTAAGTAGCTGGCCAGGAGCAGACATGTCTCATTTTCATGAAAAGCCCTAACTTATTAAAACATTTTAAATGCCATATTCTGTAGTCTTTGAAAGATATAAAGAATGCCTATCTAACTGAAATATATCTCTATATATCTAGAAAATCTAACTAACATGACTACAAGCTTGACTATTATCAATGATTATCCATTAACAACCTATATTTTTAAATTATACATTACATTTTTAAATGAACTACACAATCACAATATCTTAATCAAGATTAGAAATAAGCATATAGCAAAATTGACCTTAAATTAGTGTCAATAAACCAAGATTTATATCAATGAAAATTATTCATATCTATGTCATATCACCCTTTAAATGTAAAAGAAAAATTATAAATGATATTTGGGAATATGGGTGCAGTTTTACTTGGAGTTAGTTTACCACATTGGACCGCCAAACTGTTACAAGGAGAGCAAGGGCCCATTGTCCTGGCCACCTGGCTAGCTTACACCTGAAATAATCACATAGAATTGTATTAATTAAATCACTGTCTAGCCCATTATCTCTAGCATCTTATTGGTTAATGCTTACATCTTGATTTAACCCATTTTTAATAATCTGTATATCACCATGAATTTGTGGCTTACTGGGAAAGATTTAATATGCCTGATCTGGCAGCTCCATGGCTGCTCTCTGACTTTGCTTTCTTCCTTCCAGCATTCAGTTCTGTCTTCTCTGCCTACCTAAGTTCTGCCCTGTCAGGCCAAGCAGTTTCTTTATTAATTAACCAATGAAAGTATTTGCTTTCATTGTAATTTACTGGTAGCTATTCTTGTCACTGGCCTATGTATTTATTCTAATTTCTACTTGTTATTTCAAAAAACATATGACATTTTTCTAAAATATATATGTATATATATTTTATGTATGTACATATGTACATTTACCTAGATTTTGTGTGAAAGCAAACATATAATTGAAAACTATGATGTGTATCATTTTCCATATAAGATTATTCTGTTTCTGTAATTATCCTGGTCAGAGGCTCTCAAAGGCACCTGAGATGGCACCTGGTCATCCATTACCATCCTGGCTCTTAAACTGTTGAAGACTTATCAATCAGTCCTCTTTTGCATGATTTCCTCAGTAGAGTTATTTGTGTTATATTCTCTAAAATGCTTATTGGTAATCACAAATATTTTCCTGTACCTTAAGAAGAAAATAATATCGCAGTGAACTGTGGTGATATCAATGGTCTCTCTTGCTGTCTATAGATATTATTACAACCACTTCTTTCAGTGTTAAAATGAGATCCTTTAAATCAATTCAATTTCGTTTTTATTTATTGAAAATGTTTTCAGTGTAGTCTGGAAATTTGTTAATATTTTCCTTTTCCTTGGAGCTCAGACTTATTATAGGGGAATGTCTAGAGTGTCTTTTATCATCAGTCTTCCTTGAATGTGATGACATTTTTATAATGACACACTCATGTAACTCAGCGAAATCATTGTCTGTTTACTTAACTTTAGGACTATAAAAACACAGAGGAAATATTAGAGTTTGGAGAGGTCTAGCTTACAGTATTCTAATTTGGGGCTCAATACACATCAGGATCTGTTTTGCTGTGCATCTGAAGCAAGTTATTTTTTTAAAATAATGCAAATTATACCTATTATTTTTGTGCCATATTTAAATACTACTGTTTAAATTATGTATTTGTTTAATTGTTTCTTGCCTTTTTCTATTCACATTAGCATCTGCTTCCTCTAACCATTCTGCTATTCTATTATAGCAGCATATTCCTGGTGTCTTTGCAGTGTGGCTGCAGTGGAGTTGCTGAGGCTACTGCCAAATTCAAGCCACCAAAGGATGTAAATAAGCATCATATATTGGTTTTGCAGAGCAACCTTTGGTAGAATTTTACTTTGGATTTCTGTTGAGACCTTACAAGGTATATATAGGCCTTAAAAGTCCCCAGATAAAAATGTCTCACAGCACCCCTGGGTGTCTCTTGAAGTATATAGGTATCAATTACTATTATAGAAAAGTTTGTGTTAAACTAGGAGACAAAGACATGAAAAACAGGTGTAAAACTAAACACTCTTTGGGGATGCAGTATTCATTGTTCAGTATGAGTTTGATAATTATAAAAAGGAATAGAATATACAACACCTTCAGGTATGCCAGTAATGTGTGCCTTGAACAGACCCTATGATCGTATAGATCTGGCAACCAAACATCTATAATGGGTTTCACTGAGCAATGAGAACTTGTGAATGTTTGACTTTTTTTCTGAACTTCGAGGTGAGGATTGTTTCCTTGACTTTGTATTTGTTAAGTTATAGCATTCCAACCTAAAACTTTTATGCACAGAACATACACTGAAAGTCACAGAGGTGGACGAGTCTAGTGGTAAACATTAGACTTTCTAGATTCTTGTGTTGCTTTACACATTAATATTACCACATATAATATTGGGCATTATATTTTCTATAATTTGGAAATATTAGTTTTTTTATAACTGATTTATTGATTTGGATAGCAACCAGCCCGGCTGCATTTTGTTTAGTGTATTTCTTTCTCTTTTACATGTCTGTTCTATTTCTGTTGGGTATGTATCCAGTATTGATGATCAGTTTGAAAATGTTAATATTCAGTTAGTCACTCTTTGTAGCTAATATTGATTTCCTTGATTTTAAGATCATCTTTAGATACTGTACTTCTCTTAATTCCAATTACATAAAAGACTACAAGTGAAATAAAATCACTTAATACATGGTCACTTAGACTGAACTTTTTAAAATAGGAAGTTCTTAATCTAATCTTAAAGCTTTTAAATTGCTATAAATGTTTAAATATCTTAACATGTCTCTTTGCTTCAGTTCTTCTCCTTACTTCACTTTTTAAAAATATTTTCTTATTATTTGTGGCTTTCACATCATGCATCTTGGTCCATTTTATCTCCCTTTCCCTTCATATCCACCCTCTGCCCTTGAAACCTCAGTTCCACAAAATAAAATCAAGCGTAAGAGGAAAGAAAAAAAGGGAAAAATAAAAAAAGAAGAGTGTCATGTCATCCTGGAATCTGTAGTATAGCACAGTGAGTTACACAGTGTGCCATTCAGTATATACATCTTTACTTGTAAGCGTTAATTACAAAGTGTCATTGGTCTGGTTCTAGTCCTCTGGTTGCTGCTAAACTATCAATATTTGTCCTCTTGAATGTCCTGTTGCTCTATGTAAAGGAGGTTCTGCAACTTTGTATCTGCAGGACTGGCCCCTTCACATGCTCCAGAAGAACATAGATGGAGTGGATGGTGAGGTGGACCAACTCATAGCCTTGTTTCTGGGCCTGGGTTGTTGCAGCATTGGTCAGACCATTGGATCTTCCTTCATCTTCATCACAAAGGGAGCTCTCCAGGGCTGCTCTAGCTAGTTAACTATACATGACAAAGAGCAAGGGATGGGGGCTGTTCTGCTTTTACTTTCATGCCTTCAGGGCCAGCTCATCCACACACCACCAGAGCCTACTCTATTTGTGTTGCACAGGTGAGATGCAGAGTCCTTTCTCCCCCTGATGAGGGGCTAGGTCAATTCTCCTGCTTGCAGCAGGTGGAAAGAGGAAAGGGGGGCATCATGTCCTCACCAAGGCCAACATGCAGCAAGTAATGGGGGCAGTATCAGCTCTCCCAATCTCATGTCTTCAGGGTCAGCTGCTCATCTGTACACCAACAAGGAGGGTAAGCTTTATTGCGATGCTTAGGGGAGGTGTAGGACCAGCTCTTCTGAGTGCTGCAACACGTCAGAGGCAGGACCAGTTCTCCCAAGTGTTGTAGCCAGAGAGAGGCAGGGCCAAATCTGTGCAGTCCTAGCTATCTTCTTGGCTTTTGGTGGTTATAGGAGCCAGGAACATCAACACACCATTGTCCTGCGTGGCAAGTATATTATCCACCTCAGGTCACTCTTCACTGCCTTCACCTCTTCAGATCTACCTATCTCCACAGAACATGAACTATTCTGTCTCTCTGCCATACTCCACCATATATTTCCTTACCATAATAGTGCATAACCAATGAATGCTCCAAGGTGAGGGTGAGCTCATGTTCTCCTCACTAACAGGAACAGGCCACCCCAGGAAGGCATGTGAGTATCCTTCTCCAGATCAGTCTTAATAGCACTTTTAGTGTATTTTTTAAAAAGATTTTTTTGTACTGATGTTACTTATGTCTATGTATGTATTATATACACTACATGGTAGTGTATGTATGTGTGCTATCTGCATAAGTCAGCAAAAGATGCCAGGTTCCAGGGATTTGTGTTACAGTAAAGCTGTGGGTCACCTTATGTTGGTCTGGGAATGGAACCTGGTCTTCTCTGAAAGCATAAAAGCTGTGATATTACTCCAGCACCCTCTGTGATGTTTTTCTTTTAGAATGGCTCAGAGGCCATTTGACACTGACAATCCATAAGAGGGAAAGTTACTCTTAGGTAGAACGCTCCAGTTTGTATTTGTTGATTTGGGGATGTTGAGACACAATTTGTCATGCCTTTGACAAGACTGTTTCATGGGTGACTCTGCAATCCCTGTAAAGCTGACACTCATGCCAGACTCCCTCCCCATAATAAACCTGATAAACCTAAGGGTGAATGTGTTTCAATGGTGACAACTCTGTTTTGACATTCTATGATTTGTTTCTGCTTATGTTTGTCACTACTCCCTAGGCAAATGTCAAATGATGATCCTCTAATTATAATATTTCTACCACCGAGGAGTACACTTTCCCTTGACCCATTGCCTTTGTTTTTGTTTTGTTTTTTTTTGTTTGTTTCTTTTACCCACTCATCCCACCCCAATTTGTCCCTTTCTGTATGAATCATAAAAGGTTTGTAGATTCATTTTTTTCAGTGCATTAATTACAATAGTAATTAATTGACATTCATATTATTCCTGATGCTCAAATTAGCCTTATGTTGCCTTGCTGTTGAAACTCAGTAAGATGTAAATGGAGAATGCCCATTGATTTTCCGGCTGCCCAGGCCCAAATAATCACTCAAAAACTATGTTAATTCCAACACTATTTGGTGAATGGCTCAGACATATTTCCAGGTAGTTTTTACATCTTAAATTAACCCATTTCTATTAGTCTGTATATCACCACAAGGTTGTGGCCTACTAGTAAGTTTCTGGCATCTTTCTCCTTTGGCAGCTACATGGTATCTCCTGATTCTGCCTACTTTCTCTTTCTATCTCTTGTTCATATTTCCTGCCTGGCTTTACTTTAAGACATTGGCTAAAACAACTTTGTTAATTATCCAATAAATGCAACACATATAGAGAAGGACATCACACATCACTTCCCCTTTTCTATCCAATTAAAAACAAAGGTTTTAACTTTAATGCAATAAAATTACAAATACAAAAGAGTTATCAAGAAAGAATTATAATTACAATATTTAGCCCATTTACTTTTGGCAAGTTAAGAAAAATACTCTGTCATCTGTCCTATCTTTGTCAATCTGAAGTTTTAAATCTAATTTATTTTTTATCATCACTAAGGAAAACTATAATTATATCTATGTGTCTTTAACTCTTCAAAGACTTCAGAAGAATATAATAATATCTAAGTAAATAGGAAGCACATTGTAAGCAACTTCCAAAGTTCTAGAATTAACAGAGATACCTTGCTGTCTGGAATTCACCCAAAGTTCTTCTGTAATGTTGGGTCATTCATCTTTAGCCCACAGAACCATACTATCCAGGAGACTTTTCCATGAAGCAGGAAATGTGAAAGGCTGTTTTGCCTATATTGGCAGTTTGTCAGTCACTTTCTTTTGTGTCCATAATGTCTGAAAGTCTCTTTCATGAAGCAGGAACCCTGAAGATTTGTCTCATCCTCTTTAAGCAACCTCATTAGCCATTTTTTTCTGTGCATCCTGTATGTCCAGTTCATAAGCATACCATCAAATAGTCCAGGCAAGAGCAGTTTCCTGCTCAGATAGCTAGCCTTGTCACATTGAAAGTACATTCCATGATGAGTTTCTTCAGTGCCCATCCATCTTTATGAAATAATTGGTGCTGCCAGAAGCAAACATGTCTCACTGTTGAGAAAACTCTAAGTTCTTAAAACATTTTAAATGCCATAATATGTAGGTCTTTGAAAGGGTTAAAGAATACCTATGCATCTGAAATATATCTCTGTACATCTAGAAAACATAACTAACATGACTACAAGTTTGACTTGGGAGGCAGAGGCGAACAGATCTCTGTGAGTTCAAGACCAGTCTAATATACACGAGGTAGTTCCAGAACAGGCTCCAAAGTTACAGAGAAACCCTGTCTCAAAAAAAAAGAGACTATTTGTATTTGTTAACTATACATTACATTTTTAAATGAGCTGCACAAACACAATGCCTTAAACAAGAACAGAAATACATATATACTATATAACAAAATCAACCTTAAATTTGTATTAATAAACCAAGAAGCATACTACATTCATTCTATACCATATCCTCATTTCTTTCTAGAAATTGACTATTAGTATTAATAATTAAAAACAACCCTTTTAAAATAAACATTTATAAACAATTATTTTGGGAATTTGGGCATAGTTTTCTCCAAACTGCTTTCTGCCGTTTGTTTGACAAAATAATTTTAGGGTACACAGAGACCTTTCAGGAGGTCTTGTTCCATCAAACCACATTAACCTGGAAGGAATCCATAGGTTCTCATCTTCCAGGGAAACAAAAGCAAAATCTCCTTTCCAAAGTAACTTATCCTTAGACTCAAATTTTGAAGTCAAGATATCTTTAAAATATTTATGTTGGTTTATCTTAGCAGCCTGTACAATGAAATTTCTCTCTACAGTTAGTTCATTCACAGTCAAAAATTTCAAAGAAAACACAAGAATATACATAATCCAGACTCTCTGTATTTTTCATTTTTATGTGGCTTATTTTTTAATATTTAATTATATTTACTTCTCTAATCATTGACTTTTTTGACTTTTGTTTATATTCTTTTTTTCTCTTTCTCCCAAACCTATGTACATTTTTTAAACACACTGTGGCCCATTTACAGGTTTATTTTTGTCTCAATGTGTCTTTATTGCATATCTGTAATAATTTTCTAACTAGGAACACCATTGTTTTTAATTGTTAAGCAAGCATAACTAGGACCAACTCCATGGCCCTTCCTGTTGGCTCTACCTTATCCAACATGGTGGAGTATGTTTACTCCTTTTGCCAGATATGCTTACCACTCCAACTCCCAGGACACAGCACATTTGTGTCACAATTGATCAATTTGGTTGCGCTGTGCTCAAAAACCCCATCTAAGTGCAGGACCTTCTGAAAGAGCCAGAGTTTACACTGCCTACATGAACCAGGAATCCAGCTCTTAAAGGAGCCATATAGTTTTTGCTGTTAATGCTGAGTCAGGAAGCTTTCTCATAAAGTCTCCGTACACAGCCAGCAAATAGATCCTATCTGAAAAAAAAGTCCAGCTGTACTTAGCTCCTGGTTTTGTGGGTCTAGAAGCCCTCTTTTCTTTTTTAAGGTTTTTTTAAGTCTTATGTGGATCCATGACCCAGAGAGTGGGTGCCATTTTGTAAACTGAGGCTACTTGTTCATTTCCCAGCTATCCAGACCTGAATGTTCACACAGAAATTCTATTGATTCTAATATTGTTTGGCCAATGGCTCAAGCATAATTCTAGTTAGTTCTTATATCTTAAATGAATCCATTTCTATTAATCTGTGTATCACCATGAAACTGTGGCTTACCTGATTCTGGCTACTATCTCTATTTTTCTGTTTGTATTTCCCCCTTACTTTACTCTGCCAAGTCATAGGCCAAAACAGTTTTATTCATCATCCAATAAAAGCAACACATATACAGTAGGATATCCCACATCAGTAGGAAAAGATTTGAACAGCATACATGGAACATTTATCTGATGCCATACATTCTAAATCAAAACTTAAGCTGTTCTCTTAACCTGATCTCACACCTCTCACTGCACGGGGTATTCTAGGTAGAAGCCATTCTTTCAAAGCACTATGTCTTAACAAAGATTATGTTTCAAAGCAAAGGCAAAGGTAGTAAGTGAGAAAACACAAGGCTCTGTGTATAATTACTAATATCTATGGGGAACCAAGATAAAAGTAAAGTCCATGGATCAAATGTATGCCACATGAGTAAATAACAAGTTTATATCAATACTTTCTCTATTACTTTATGCTGTCTTCAATAGAGTAACACACTCGGAAGTATCCTGAGCATAGGAAGTCTCAAAGCCAGGGCCCACAGTGATACATTTCTCCAACAAGGCCATACCCACTCCAACAAAACCCCACCTCCTAATAATGTCATTCTATATGAGATTATGAGAGCCAATTGCATTCGCATTCCCTGGGCCCAAGAAGCTTGTAACAGTATCATATTGCAAAATTTATTTAGTTTAACTTTGAAAGTCCCCATAGTCTATCACAGGATTTAAAAGTCCAAATTTCAAAGTCTCTTTTGAGATTTATATACTGTAATTCCCTATAAAATCAAAATCTAAAACAAATCACATACCTCCTACATAATGGCACATGGTATACATTACCATTCTAAAATGTAGGGTAGTTCCAGTATAGAAGAAATACTGGAACAAAGCAAGACTGAAAACAAGCTGGACAAACACCAAACTCTGCATCTCCATGCTTGATGTAAAAGTGCTCTTCAGATCTCCAATTCTTATAAGCTTTGTTGACTGCAACACACTTATTTCTCTTTCGCTGGTTCCACTCCCTGCCAGCTGTTCTCTTCAATAGGTATCCCATGTCTCTGGCATTTCTAATATGTTGGGTTCTCCACAGCAATCTAGGCTTTAGGTTTACAACTTCCCACAATGACCTCCTTACTAGGCCTCCATTCAGGGACACCCCTGATACACGCCAGGCCTCAGCGACTTTCTTAAGCTCCTGAGTCAAATTCCACTACTCGTTTCTTCTATCCTTGACCCCAAAGTCAGAACCATTGGGCTGAAGCTGCTAAGTTCCTCTGATTATTGGAGCTGGAACATGACCCCCTAGTTCAATTATATCTTTATCAATTCTCTCTGCTTTACTGCCTAAGTTTGGCTACGCTGAAACTGGATGTATAGGTGAGGCTGGTCTCAAACTCAAAGATATACCAGCACCTTCCCAGTGCTGCAATTAAAGGTGTCCCCCACCACAACTGGCTGAAAGCTTTTTGTAATCTCCATTTTATAAGTTGGGTACTTAGATGGGTGGGATCTTGCCCTAGTAACCACTCCATTTATTCCATTTCCTTATCCATTTATTTCTTTGAACAGAAAATTTAGCTCTATTGTACCTTGTGATGATCTTTTTATCCTCAAATTTTTTTTAAATAAATGAAAAAACTTTATTAATTAAACATATAATTTCAAAAGTAAAAAAAAAAAGCCTCAGCAAATGGGGAAAAAAATAAACTCCAGGTTTCCTCATGTGCTATGAACCCCATTGTGAAAACATCTACAGGTTTACTCCAGCTCAGTGGCATGTTGATTTTGACTTTTCCTACTTTGAGACATTTTCATTTTGTATCAGTGAGAACCTTAACTCCTCCACTGCCTTCTAGGGTTCACTATCAATTAGCACACTGGCAATGGAACTCCTACAGTTACTTGTCTGGGGGGTTGATTCCTGGACTTGTCAGGCTCCATTGGTGCAGCCTGGTGGATTGCTTCTCTCTTCCTTTTGGAGGACCAACATATTCTTTATTTTCTTCCAATTATATCAAGATAGAGATAAACATAAAATAGGTTCGAAATTGTTTGAGAAAATGCTCATAAAACAATCCTAACCAAAAAACAAGAAACATTTGACATTTTTACTTGTACAAAAACATTTGTGAATTATTTGTCTGGTTAATTGCCACATTACAAAGGTTCATATGCCCTACTTTTCTTTTTTTTTTGTTTTTTATTTATTTATTTATTTATTTATTTATTTATTTATTTATTTATTTATTTATTTATTAAGGATTTCTGCCTCCCCCCCTCATCCGCCTCCCATTTCCCTCCCCCTCCCCCGATCAAGTCACCCTCCCTCATCTGCTCGAAGAGCAATCTGGGTTCCCTGACCTGTGGGAAGCCCAAGGACCACCCACCTCCATCCAGGTCTCCAAAGGTGAGCATCCAAACTGCCTAGACTCCCCCAAAGCCAGTACGTGCAGTAGGATCAAAAACCCACTGCGATTGTTCCTGAGTTCACAGTATTCCTCATTGTCCTCTATGTTCAGCTAGTCCGGATTTATCCCATGCTTTTTCAGACCCAGGCCAGCTGGCCTTGGTGAGTTCCCGATAGAACATCCCCATTGTCTCAGTGTGTGGGTGCACCCCTCGCGATCCTGAGGTCCTTGCTCATGCTCCGTCTCCTTCTGCTCCTGATTTGGACCTTGAGATTTCTGTTCCGAGCTCCCCTGTCTCTGTCTCCTTTCATCACCTGATGAAGGTTAATATTCATGAGGATGACTATGTCTTTGTCTTTGGGTTCACCTTCTTACTTAACTTCTCTAGGAACATGCATTATAAGCTCATTGTCCTTTATTTATGGCTAGAAACCAAATATGAGTGAGTACATCCCATGTTCCTCTTTTTGGGTCTGGCTTACCTCACTCAGGATAGTGTTTTCTATTTCCATCCATTTGTATGCAAAATTCAAGAAGTCCTTGTTTTTTACTGCTGAGTAATACTCTAATATGTATATATTCCATACTTTCTTCATCCATTCTTCCGTTGAAGGGCATCTAGGTTGTTTCCAGGTTTTGGCTATTACAAGCAATGCTGCCATGAACATAGTTGAACATATACTTTTGTTGTATGATAGGGCCTCTCTTGGGTATATTCCCAAGAGTGGTATTGCTGGATCCAGGGGTAGGTTGATTCCGAATTTCCTGAGAAACCGAAACACTGCTTTCCAGAGTGGTTGCACAAGTTTGCATTCCCACCAGCAATGGGTGAGTGTCCCCCCTTCACCAGCACATCTCAAAGAAGGGAGATATCCTCAAAAGTTTCATTTGTAATTTAGCCTACTCAGCTTGCTCCTTTTCATTATAAATCTATATTAAAGTTATCACTAAAAACCACATGGCAGTTTATAGTAGGCTGTTTGGGGGTTTTCTCTACTAATGTAATTAATCCAAAATACTTCACTTTAGCATCAGGAAGACTCTTTGAACAAGGGCAAAAGCAGCCACTTTCTTAACCAAAATATCTCAAGAATAATTTCAGGCAACATACTAAAATTCTTTTCCTCTGAAGTATCTTGAGTGAGCCCCTAGTAGTTCTGATAACTTTTAGCACCTCTGTCTTCCATGTTCCTACTAATATGGCCTATTAAGCAGTAATGAAAGCATTCTGATGTTTTCTAAACCCACAGTACCAAAGTCCAAATTCGTCTAAACAGAAACATGGTCAGGCCTATCATAGAAATACCCCAGTCCCTGGTACCAACTTCTGTCTTAGAGTTTTTATTGTCATAAAGAGAAAAACATGACCACAGCAGCTCATAAAAAATAGTTAATTGGGGTGGCTCGCTTACTGTTTCAGAGACTCAGTCCATTATCATCATGGCAGGGAGCATGGCAGTATGCAGTCAGACATCATGCTGGCTACATCTTGGTTTTCAGGCAACAGGAATTCAACTGACACACTCAGTGGTATTCTGGGCATAGAAAACTTCAAAGCCAGCCTCAATAGTAACACAATTCCTCCAACAAGGCCATTCCCATTCTAAAAACCCACACTTCCTAATAGTGCCACTCTCTATAAAATTATGGGAGCAACTTATATTTAAACTATCACAACTGTCTTCCCCAAATATCACATTTCTCATCTACAAGAAACAAAAACACTATTTTTAATAATATCAATGAGTTTATTCATATGGTTTCTTTTCCATAATGAAGCAAGTATAGGAGCTTTTACTATAGCTCAACCTCATTAAACTTAATAAATATCATTCATGATTTCTTTGATTGACTTATTTCACTTGGAAAACTACTGTTGTGATTGGTGCCTTGAGAAAATAGAGTATGCAATCAGGGTTCCCTGACATGTGGGAAGTCCAAGGACCACCGACCTCCATCCAGGTCTAGTAAGGTGAGCATCCAAACTGCCTAGGCTCCCCCCAAAGCCAGTACGTGCAGTAGGATCAAAAACCCATTGCCATTTTTCTTGAGTTCTCAGTACACACGTCAGCGAACCCTGATTGCTCTTTGAGCTGATGAGGGAAGGAGACTTGATCGGGAGAGGGGGAGGGAAATGGGAGGCGGTAGTGGGGAGGAGGCAGAAATCTTTAATAAATAAATAAATTAATTAAAAAAATAAATAAATAAAAAGAAAGAAAATAGATTATGCAAATCCTTAATGATTCAGGCAGAAAGGGGGAAGAAATGGAAGTGGTATAGACTGGGGACCAAGAGGGAAAGGAAAAGCAGAATTGCTGGAAACAGAACAGTGCCATTTGGCACTTGCCTAGGGAATAGTGCCAAATATAAGCAAAAGGCAGATCTTACTTAAATGGTCAAAATGGAGTTTGCAAATCAAGGTTTTGATTGTCTCACAGTTATGGATTCCAAATCCATCAAATAAATCCTTTCTCTCCTAGTTACTTGATGGAGGAAGGTCATTGGCTAATAAAGGAACTGCCTTGGCCCATTTTATTGGTTAGGACATAGGTAGATGGAATAAACAGAACAGAACGCTGGGAGGAAGAGGAAGTGAGCTCAGACTCAACAGCTCTCCTCTCGGGAGCAGACACCTCAGAGAGAGACGCCATGCTCCCAGCTCCCAGGCAGACGCACACTATGAAGCTCCGACCCAGGATGGACAGAGGCTGGAATCTTCCCAGTAAGCACACCTAGGGGCGCTACACAGATGATTAGAAATGGGCTAAATTAATATGTGAGAATTAGCCTAGATAGAAATGGGCCAAGCAGTGATTAAATGAATACAGTTTGTGTGTTGTTATTTCGGGGCAAAAGCTAGCCGAGCAGGCGGCTGGGGTGTTGGGGACGCAGCCCCGCCGCCCTTATTACTACAGTTACTCTTTTTCAGGACATGTTATCACAGCAAAGAATGGAACCAGGACAGCCTCGTGCTTTCTGGGAAAACACAGGTAGTCTAAAATCAAGCCTGGTGTGTTTTCACAATTACATGACACTCACTGGAATTATCCACTTGTTAACACAATGGTATTATTCTCCATTCCCATTTCACCTTTCACTGGATGCCCAAAAGAGGTGCCTTATCCTACATGTAATGTGTCATGCATATTTTACTGTCCCTCCCCCATAGTGCTATGGATGGAAACCAGGGCTTGGTATGAGCTAGACACATACTAAGCTCTTAAGCTACCTTCCTAGCACAATCTTTTCTGTTTTATAAGGAATGAGACCCCTGGATCCACATAAAAAAAATGCTAAGGACTTCAGTAAAATTTACTAGAATTGATCAATACCTTCATCAAAGTACCAGATATAAAGTTAATATACAAATATCAGTAGTCTTGGAGAGGTGAGATGAGTCAGTGTGTAAAGGGGCTTCCTTACAAGCCTGGTGACCTAAGTACAATCTCTGGAACCCAAGAAAAGGTGGAAGAAGAGAACATACTACATAACATTGTTCTGACTTCCACATGTGCTCGTGACATATGCAGGTTTACATGCGCACACACACACACACACACACACACACACACACACACACACACACCCCTACACTTACACATGAACTAAGCCCTATACACATATCACCGACACAAATAAAATTTTAAAAACTGGCATGTTTCAAGATGGCTCAGTTGTTAAAAACACCTATTCCTTTTGCAGAGAGGCAGATTCCTTCTCAGCTCTCACATGATGCTGCACAGCCATCCGTAATTAATTTCTGTTTTCAAGAATTGTATGCTTTATACTAAACTCTAACCTACAGAGGTGCCAGGCATACATGTCTTATGTTTATATGTATATCAAAAACACTCATACACATAAAATAAAAAGATGAGTGTAATTAAAATTTAAAAATAAAATAAAAAGATGAGTGTAATTTAAAATTTAAAAATCAGTGTTATTTCTACAGTCCAATGATAAATTTAATTTATTTAATTTTTTGTTATTTTTGAGATAGCACAAGATAGCCTCTAGTTCACCATTTAGTTGAGGCTGGTCTTGAACTTTTGATATTCCTGCCTCCCCATCCCAAGTACTAGGATTACAGATATGTGCAATCATATCTGGAGTCCTGTCCTTTTGTTTGTTTAATTTAAGGTGATTGTATAGTTAGTAAACCAAGGAACCAGATTCAAAAAATGGTAAATGCTTTCCCTAAGGTTACAGAATTTGAAGTGTAGATTTAAACGAGATTGCTCATTCCTTTGGCATTGGACATGCCACATTGCCCTGATTCTTCCTAAGAACAACCTTGGTGACTGAAATCTGTGTCTGTACACTGATGAAGCCACATGACCACAGCACATGCACAAAGCCATGATTGTTCTTCCCACTCCTTGTGTAGCACTGAAGACATGAAGATGGCAATTGATAGCACTGCTAAAGTTGAAAGACACACATGGATACTGTTCCTGCACCAAAGAATACAGTCAAGGATAAAGACACACATGCTTCACCCCTGCTCAGGCCCAGGCCATCTCAGATTAGGCTCGATTTAGGGAAGGTACAGGAGACCCAAAAGAACTATGGGAAGCTACAATCCAGGGCTACAATCTCAACTACTCCAAAAGGCTGGTCTATTATCCTAAGACAGAAACATTTCAACTGAAAGATAAAGCACTAATAAATATCTCTAATGAAACATTACCAGTGATAAGGCTGGGAAGTGGACTCAGACGTCAAGTGCAGTTGCTGCTCTTGCAAAGAAAGGGGCTCTGTTCCCAGCACCAATATTGGGTGGCTCACAACAACACGTAACACCTGCTCCAGGGTATCATTCCAATGGCCTCTTCTGGACTCCATGCATCACTCACTTAAGTGGCACAAATATGTATAGGCAGACTAAACACATGCACACACACAATAAAACAAATAGATTGTCAAAATGTTACCAGGGAAGAACTTCAAGTCTTTCTTTATGAAGACTGGAAGTTCAGGTTTAAAAGGAACTTATGCATGAAATCCCAAACCCCAAAATTAAATGAATTCTGATCTTGGCTTATTAAACCTTTTTCAGCTTGAATAGTGAACAAACTTCACACTGTTTTATATTAAACACTTCATACTCCAGGCAATGCAAGACTCCAAAGAATTATCAGCCAGGTGAAGGGGAAGTTCACAACAAAGATATAATCATGAATAAAAATACATTTCTATTTGGCAGATCTACCTGCACAGAGAGCAACACAATTAATACACTGAAGAGGAGAAATAATAAAAATATCTTCAGGAGGCTCCTTCCAGTTTCATTTCTGTTGCTATGATAAATACACTGACAAAGTTAACTTTGGGGAGAAAAGTTTGTCTCAGTTTAAAACTCCAGGTTTTGTGTTGAAGCCAAGGGAGGAGCTTTGAACAGTTAGTCATAGCTTGTCAATAATCAAGAGTGTACAGAAATGAACCCATGCAGGTCCATTTGATTTTACGACTGTGGTCAACTTGATTTCTCCATTCTTATATTGTTTAGGACCAGTGTTGAGGGAATTTTGCCAGGTACAGTGGACTGAGTCTTATTAAAGCATTTAACTAAAGACAGCCCTCCATAGACATGCCCACACCCCAACTTGATGTAGGAGTCATTCTTTGATTTTTTCTTCCTATATAATTCTAAATTGTGTCAGTTAAAGTTAACAATCACAGGACTATAAGGTCTCTGGTTGTTAAATATATGAAAACAATAGCACCTGTAATGAAGAGTAGGATTGCATCATAAACAGGATAAAAAGGAAAATGAATCAACCAGAACATTTACAAAATGAAAACTTGGCAATTAAATAGGATAAATTTACTTCAGAATTAGTAACTCTAAGAGATTATACTCGCTTGTAGAAGGAATTTAAGTGGTGATCTCTTGATTCAAGAAAATTAGTTCAATAGCAAATTATATGACAATTATGAAGAAATTTTGCTTAGAAACAAAGAACCCAAATGCATACCCTCATGGTTGATGGCAAACCCTTGACAGACTGTGCTATCATCCTGTTGCCTAAGAAATCACCTATAAGAGCAAGCCACCGAGGAGTTATTGTTCATGAGGTGGAGAAAGGCATATATGCCAAAGTTAATAAAAAACAACTTATTCTTGCTGTCCTATTTTAGATAAATCTGTTTTCAAACCAAAATAAAAGCAATCGGGATTAAATAAGGGCACTATGTAACAATAACTCTTCTATTCTTCAAGACATGCATTCTTAAGGTATTAAGGCAACATTATGCCTTAATGTATGTGACAAAACCTCAAAGGGTCTCAAATATAGTGGATGAATGCACTATAGATTTGAGGTCTTCTGCTCTTTTCCCTTTTAATTGACACATCCAAACAGTAGCAGGAGCATTAGCAGCTGTGTAAACAAAATATAATGGCATCCTTACCCACCTGGTCCAATTAACCATGAGAGAATGGTTTATCCAAGAAATACAGAATATAAACCCTCCTATTCAAGATAGATAACTTGTGGAGAGATAGACTTGGGTTAAATTTTAATTTAAGTCCATAGGTTACAAGAGGCAATTTATACCATTGATAGTCATGTTAAAAAAAAAAGAAGAAATATCTAAAGAGTAAATCCTACGCTTTTAGGAAACTAGAAGAATAATCTCGTTATAACTAGCTCTACCTCATTAGTCACAAAAATCTGCCCAGAGTAGATTAAAGGCTTAGATGCACAATTTAAAGCTACTAAGAGATGTATTTTCAAGGCTGTAGAAATGGTTCAAATTTCTTTAAACCTTAAACTACCCAAAGAAGAATATTTACTAAAAACAAGTATTGAAAAAAGCAAAACCCAGTAGTTGCTTAGCCCTCAAGGCTGCATTCTAAGCAGTTTCAATCTGCAGCATTGTCTTGATTGCCATAATTGATGTGAGAAGACATATCCTGATTATGGGCAGCAATTTCTGGTAGCAGCCGAGATTTAAAAAGGGCATGTTAGAAAGAAGAAATTTGTCTTTTATCCACTCAGCCTTCTTGCCATTGGGTTAATTTTTCCTGCTATTGCTGTTGCTATCAGAATCAGAGTTCCCAGGTTTTCATCATAGACTGACTAGAGGCTTTCCAGGAAAGCAGATTGGAACTGCTGAGGAATCAGCCTTATTGGCTTAGCAACTACTGGGTCTTACAACTTAGAGACTGAGAACCCCTGGTTGTTCATCTCTTGAGGCTGGTGCCTCAGCAGTCTGAAGAGCTTCACAGTGGCTGGCTCACAATTGTTGTTACTACTTCAGATTAAATGGATTTAATAAAGTATATAAACACCAGTATTGTTCTATAGCAGAGCTCAAAGTGAGGGATAGTGAAGCCTCCAGAAGTTTCTTTATTTTTGAGGATTACTTTAGCTATCCTGGGTTTTTTGTTTAACCATATAAAGTTGAGTTTGCAGTTTTGAAGTCTCTGAAGAAGTGTGTTAGGATTTTGATGGAGATTGCATTGAATCTGTAGATTGCCATTTTTATTAAGATCTTACCTATCCAAGAGCATAGGAGATCTTTCCATTTTCTGATATCTTTTTCAATTTCTTTCTTCAAAGACTTCAAGTTCTTGTGATACAGTTTTTTTCAGTTTTTTGGTTAGAGTTATCTCAAAATATTTTATGTTGTTTGTGACTATTGTGAAGGGTGTTGTTTCTCTGATTTTTTTCTCAGCCCATTTATCATTTGTATAGAGGAGGACTACGGATATTTTTAGTTAATCTTGTATCTAGTCACATTACTGACGGTGTTTATCAACCGTAGGAGTTCCCTGGTAGAATTTTTGGGGTCACTTATGTATATTATTATATCATCTACAAATAATGAAAGTTTGACTTTTTCTTTTCCAATTTGTATATGACTGAAATGTCATTTTATACCCGTGAGAATGGCTAAGATCAAAAACACTGATGAGAGCTTACGTTATAGAGAATGTGGAGTAAGGGGATCACTCTTCTACTGATGGTGATATTACAACTTGTACAGCCACTTTGGAAATCAATATGGCTTTTTAGAAAATTGAGAATCTACCTTAAAACCCAGCTATACTAGTCTTAGGCATATACCCAAAGAATGAACAATCATACCACAAGGACAATTGTTCAACTATGCTCATAGCAACATTATTCATAATAGCCAGAACCTGGAAACAACCTAGATGCCTCTCAAGTGAAGAATGGACAAAGAACATGTGATACATTTGCACAATTGTGTATTACTCATTTGTAAGGAAAAAAAAGAATGATCACATGACTATTCCAGACAAATGGATGAAACTAGAAAAAATTATTCTGAGTGAGGTAATCCAGAACCAGAATGACAAACATGGTATGTACTTACTTGTAGGTGGTTATTAGGAGTAAAAGATAGGATAACCAACCTACAACCACAGTCCCAAAAGCTAGACAAAGTGGGCCCAGATAGGAATTCATGGATTTCCCTGGGAAGGGGATATAAAAAAGATCTCCTGGGTAAACTAGGGATTGGGAGATTGGAGGAATGGGAACCAGAGGGAGCATGTTGGGTACAGGCAGTTTGGAGGTAGGATGGAGAGGGAGAGTAACAAAAGGGACATCTTGATGGAGGGCATTTTGGGGTCGTGGAGAAATTTGGTGTCAGGGAAACCCCCAGGAATCCAGAAGGATGATCCCAAGTAAGATTCCTAGCAATGGTGGAGAGGGTGCCTGAACTGGCCTTCTACTATAAGGAGTTTAATAACTTCTCTAATTGCCATCAGAAATACTCTATCCACTAAGTGATGGAAGCAGAGGCAGAGATTTCAAACAATCACTGCTGCTGATCTCTGAGAGTCTTGCAAAAGACTGGGTGGAAGGATTGTACCAGTTGGGGACAGGGTCATGATAGGAAACCCACAGAGATAACTGACCTGAGTTCGTGGAAGCTTATGGACCCCGGACCAAGAGAAAGCTCTTTGTATATGTGTGACAATCCTATAGCTTAGTCTCTTAGTAAGGCTTCTAACAGTGAGAACAAGACTTCTCCTTGACTTCTCCTTAGCAATTAGCTGGCTTTTGGTAACATGTTCCCCTTGCTGGATTATATAGCCCTGCCTGGAAGTAAGGGGAGAAGCTCATTACTGCCTCAATTTGATGTGCTATGCTTTGTGCAAGCCCATGGGAGGCCTGTCCCTTTCTGAAGGGAGACGGAGAGGGAGTGGGTGGAGGAGAGGATATATGGGAAAGGAGAGAGAACAAGAAGAGAGGAGGGAAGAGAAAGTGTTTGGTATATAAAATCAATGAAAAAATGTTATTTAAAAATTATATACATGTATATATATATATATACATATATATATATATATATATATACACACATGTATATATAGTCATATTGGTTCTGTTCCTTTAGAGAACCTTAATTAATATCACCCCATGCCTCTCTCTTCCCACCTCTTTCCGCTATTTCTTTTCCTTTTCCAAGACAATTTCACTTCTATTTCCATGTCATATGTATGTACTTTTACACACACAATATTTTATACTTATGTAAAATCTAGGAAAGGCAAATTCATATGAAACATGACTTTTGTTTTCCTGAGACTTTCTTAAATTATTTAATATGATTATTCCATGTTGTCTTGTATACATTTTCTAGCACAAGCCAATTATACAATCCTATGTTTTATCAAAAAATATTATACACTGTCCGTGCTACTGGGGTTATATTTAGGAATGGTTTCCTGTGCCAGTGCATTTAAGTGTACTTCCTACTTTCTCTTCTATGAGGTTTGGTGTGGCTGGCTTTATGTTGAGGTCTTTGATCCAGTTGGACCTGAGTTTTGTGCATGGCAATATATATGGATCTATTTGATTTTTCTGCATGCTGATAACCAATTATGCCAGTACTATTTTTTAAATATATTTTCTTTTTCCATTTGATATTTTTTGATTCTTTGTCAAATCAAGTGGTTATAGGTGTGTGGATTAATATCTGGGACTTCGATTTGGTTTTCCTGTCTGTTAGGACCTCCTGAAAGTGAAGAGCTTCTGTAAAGCAAAGGACACAGTCAACAAGGCAAAACGGCAACCTAAAGAATGGGAAAAGAACTTCACCAGATGATTGAACTCCAAAATATAGAAAGAACTCAAGAAACTGGTCATCAAAAGAACAAATAATTCAATAAAAATGGACTTAACAGAGAACTCTCACCTGAGAAATCAAATATGGCTGAAAGACACTTAAGGATATGTTCAACATCCTTAGTCATCAGAGAAATACATATCAAGACAACTCTGAGATTCCATCTTACACTAGTAAGAATGGCCAAGATCAAAAATACTAACAACTTTTGCTGGAGAGAATGTGGGGTAAAGGGAACACTCTTCTATTGCGTGGGAGTAAAATTTGGTAAAGCCCCTTTGTATATCAGTATGATGATTTCTCTGAAAATTAGGAAGCAACCTTCCTCAAGATCTAGCAATACCACATTTGGGTATATATCCAAAGGATGCTCAATCTTACCACAAGGACATTCATATTCATAGCAGCATTGTTTGTCATAGCCAGAACCTGGAAACAACCTAAATGCTCTTTGACCAAAGAATGGTGATGGAGGAAGGTCATTGGTTAAGTAATAAAGAAACTGCTTGGCCTCATAGGTTTAAACATAGGTGGGAGGAGTAAACAGAACAGAATGCTGGGAGGAAGAGGAAGTGAGCTCAGAGGCCATGCTCCCCTCTCCTGGGCAGACACCATGAAGCAAGCTGCCAGGTCAGACATGCTGGATCTTTCCCAGTAAGACTGATGCTACACAGATTATTAGAGATGGGTCGATCAGGATATGAGAATTAGCCTGTAAGGGCTAGAGTTAATGGGCCAAGCAGTGTTTAAAAGAATACAGTTTGTGTGTTGTTATTTCAGGGCATAAGCTAGCCAGGTGACCAGGAGCTGGGGTGGCAGGAACGCAGCCCGCAGCTCATACAACAGAATGGATAAGGAAAATGTGGTGCATTTACACAATGGAGTACTACGCAGCAGAAAACAATAATGATGGCTTGAAATTTGCAGGCAAATGAATGGATGTAGAAAACATCATATTGAGTGAGGTAACCCAAACTCAGATAGATGAGTATCATATGTACTCATTCATAAGTGGATTTTAGACATAAAGCAAAGAAAACAAGCCTACAAATCACAATCCCAGAGAACCAAGACGATAATGACAACCCTAAGAGAGATATGCATGGATCTAATCTACATGGGATGTAGAAAAAGACAAGATCTTCTGAGTAAATTGGGACCATGGGGACCGTGGGAAAGGTTTGAAGGGGAGGGGAGTGGAAGAGAGGGGAGCAGAGAAAAATACAGAGATTAATAAAATTAATTTTAAAAAGTTAAAATCACATACACACACAAATTATTATACAGTTCCAGAGCTATGTTGTTGTGAACAGTCTCGGCAAACTAGCACTTCCTTTACTAGCAGACACGTTTGTATTGAGTCCCTGTGCAATTTAAAACCACTCATTGTGATTTTGGGGGAACTTTATAAATGCTGTCACTGTTGACTTTCTGTGTGGTCAACCTCAGGTGCCTTTGAATTAATCTAGAATCCAGGAAGACATGGAGGGAGAAGGACCACTCTAATGAGAGGATTATGTCACAGGCAAGCATTGTCCTCTCACACCTCAGGTTCTTATGCCTATGTGCTAAATGAACCGAGTTAGCAATGGTCCCTAATTTTCGGAGCAAATGACAGAGAACAAGATATTCAACTTGGGCAAGGTGGTGCATCATTTTCTCTGGTGCAAGAACACTAGTAGAGAATAAACAGAAGGCAGCCATAAAGAGGCTTTCTCACAGATGTGCTTGCATATGGTCGAACATTTAAAATTCTTTAATTATTATGTAGAACAGTTAATTAATTGCTCTACAGCCAAGGGGACATCTTGGAGGCAAAGCACAGACTGCAGATCATAAACTTTTGCTGTCCGTCTGTCATTTCTCTCCAGATAAGGTTGTCAACTCTAAACTTGCAAGTCACTTGTGAGTCCACTACAAAACCAGCCTTGCTCTGCAAACTGTCATATATTCATAGGCCAATGATTTGTTTATAACCTAATTTATTTTAAGCTAGTTTGTCTGCTGTAAGTAAATATTGCCAAGATTTATTTCCAAAATTTTAACGAGGAACTGTAAATTATCATTGAAAGACCGGGGAATTCTAGAATCAGCAACACAAATATAAGGAGAAGAAAAGAGAAAAGGTGTCTTGGGCATTCCAGAAGGTTCTCACAGGGATAAGATTTGTTTTATATTAATTTTGCAAGAATTTTCATGTGATTATTTAAGGTTTATTGTTTAATGGCATATGTTCTATGAGTAAACAATGAATCCTTCCTTCCTTTCTTCCTTCCTTCCTTCCTTCCTTCCTTCCTTCCTTCCTTCCTTCCTTCCTTCCTTCCTTCCTTTCTGTTGGTTGGCATCAAGTTTGCTATGGAGCTAAAAGTTATATTAAAGTCATGACTCTCCTGCCTCCACCTCCTGAGTGCTGTAATTACGTATGTTTGCCACCACGCCAAGTGATAATATCTTTAAAAGATCGATAGCCTTGGGCTGAGAGCCTAAATGGCAGTTAAAATTATACTTTGAAAATATAAGGTGTACTATGAGTGTCTATTATATTAATTCCTCTATTATTTTACATATAAAAATGAAAATATTCATTTCCCAATTGTTTTGTGAACAGACAAGTGTCTTTTTTAAGTTATATTGTTTTACCTAATGTCTCTCTGTCTTTTGCACAAGGGCATATTCATAGTTGTAGTGACTAACATCAGTTGTCAGCTTGAGGGTAAGAATCCCATGGGGGACCTGCTCTGGGTAGGGCTGTAGATTATCTTTATTAGGGTAATTATGGAAAGAAGATTCTGACTGTGAGTGGCACTGTTCACTTGGCTGGGGTCCTAGCTGCTTCGAAAGGATATGGAGAGCCAAACACTGTTGTGCATTTCTTGTCTTGGAGTGTGGTTGCAAAGATGTCCCAAATTTCTTCTGCTAACTCTTCCCCACGTGGATGAACTGCAATGCCAAATCCTGAGCCAGAAATTATCTTTTTCTGAGTCACCTTTACCAGAATATGTTTTTCATGGTGAATATTTGTCAGAATATTTTAACTGTATGAAAATAAACTAAGATAATGCAGACACATAAGAATACACACACACATATATATATATTCATATATAGACATACACTCATACACACTCTTTACATATACACACACCATGCATATATATGCCTCACACATGCACACATTTCCCACATGTTCACAAATTTACATAGGCATATGTGTGCACACGTACGCACTCACACAGAATAATAGATAGATAATAGATAGATAGATATAGATAGATAATTAGATAGATGATAGATGATAGATAGATAGATGATAGATAGATAGATAGATAGATGATAGATAGATAGACAAGACCACATATAAGTTATACACTTGCATTATTGTTTTGCTTTTTGACATGTTTAGACAATAGAATTCCATGGATCTGGTTAGCCATTATATTTTAATGTGGCCATGAGTCTTCCTAAGAGAGATCAGTGCTGAATTTGTGCACAAAGCTGATCTTCCTCGGTGATGGCTAGAATCCTTCACCTTGATGAAAGGATGTAGAAAACAGAATCTTGGGGTTATTAATTTTTATTTCCTTCCTAATTATTTTAATTGGTAATAGAGATCTTTTCCTGTCCTATGAAAGTGACATACCAGAGACACTTAATTTCAAGATACTTTTAAAAGTTAGAAGTTCAACACACATACAGACTTTCCTGGTTCCTCTAAGAAGGCAGATTTTAAGTTTTCCCAGCCTTAGTAATTACACGAGTAGATTCCTCATTATAAATCTTATTCAGATATGTCTGTATATCTGTACCTCACTGGCACTGTTTCTCTGAAGAACCCTAAAATAGATCATGCCTTCAATTCATTTTCAGAAAAAGACTGACATCCAAAAGGTTATCTGTTAATAAACCCAGTGAGATATAGGTAACAGCCCCCTACCAAGTTCAGCCAATGCATTAGCTTTGCAAGTATGAAATAAAACCGAGGCACCATGTCTCAGACCAGGAAGTCCTGAGCATAGCTACCAGATGTGGAAAGGCCTTTCTTGGTCCATTTGGGAAGCTGTAAAGTAAAATGTCATAAATTGGGTACTTCCACTTATTTCTCAGGATTCTGGAGGATGGGATATTTAAGAATAGTGTGTCCCTACTGCATGTACTGACTTTGTGGGAGCCTAGCCTGTTTGGATGTTCACCTTCCTAGTCCTGGATGGAGGGGGGAGGACTTTGGACTTCCCACAGGACAAAAAACCTTGACTGCTCTTCCAACTGGAGAGGGAGGGGCTGGGAGGTGAGGGGTGAGGAGTGGGGGGAGGTGAGGGAAAAGGGAGGTAGGGAGGAGGTGGAATTTTTAATTAAAAAAAAAAGAATATTGTGTCAGGAAGTTTGTTGTCTGGTGGTCCCACTACCTGCTTAACTGTAGTCTTACTGCACCTTACTAGATGGAGAGATTTCTTTTTTCTTCCTTCCTTCCTTCCTTCCTTCCTTCCTTCCTTCCTTCCGTCCGTCCTTCCTTCCTTCCTTCCTTCCTTCCTTCCTTCCTTCCTTCCTTTCTTTCTTTTTTTCTTTCTTTCTTTCTGACAGGGTTTCTCTGTAGCTTTGGAGTCTCCTCAGACTAGCTCTTGTAGACCAGATTGGACTCGAACTCACAGAGATCCACTTGCCTCTGCCTCCCGAGTGTTGGGATGAAAGGCGTTCTCCACCGCCTGGCTGAGGATTTTTATTTATAAATGCTCCCACCCTGTTAATAAAGGAGATGACTCAGTGTGTAAAGCACTTGTTATGCACGCGTGAGGACAAGAGCTTGGATCTCTAGCACCCAGGTGAATTCTAGGCGCGCATGGCAGCACATACTGGAATTCATAGGTCTCAGGATCAGAAGTCTACCCAGACCAAGATGATTACCTGGACTAGCCCAACCTGTGTGCTCAGGTTTAAGTGAGAAAACCTGCCCTGATATAGGAGGTTGGGAGTGGTGCAAGAAGACATCAGATGTCACCCTCTGACCTCTACGTGCACATTCACCCCAACACATGTGCACCCACACACGTCAAGACACAACACACATGTACACACCAAACACAACACACATGTACACACCAAACACACACAGATGCAAAATCCTTTCTTTGATGGGAACTTACACCTTGGAACATTAGCCTAAGTATTGTTTTCTCTTTCTGCTTCTGTTCTTTTTTTTATTTTTATTTTTTAATCCAGCTCAGACAGAAGAGGGTGTTGCTCATTCTCCCCTTGGATTTCCTGCTGTTGCCTGCTAGGGATTTTCTGAAACCCTTTGTGCTAGAGGCAACAGTGTCCTCTGTGGACTTTTCAAAACTCAGGACTCCAAAGGAGAATTTTCAATAATGCAGAAATTGATGAGGACTTTTTTTCAACAGAAAACATCACTGACATGCAATGTTTTATTCTCACTTTTAAGTATAAATTGATTTCAAGAATGTTTACTTTATTTTATATATTTTAATAGTGCTTTATCTAATTAGCTGCTAACCTCCTTACCTGGATGCAGTGGGGAGACTTGACCCAGCCTCAACTCCACATGCCAGGCTCAGTTGTCTCTGAAGAGTAGATGGGGGATGGTGGGAGGGGGAGGGGGAAGAAGGGAGGGTGATTAAATATGTAAAATAAATAAACAAGCTTATCAAAAAAAGAATTTATTCCAATAATCATGCCATCCTCTTGTTGATGGTTTCCAAGCAAGCTTTGAGCTTCCTCTGTGGCTCTCTCTATTGTAAAGTCTTGCTGGGTCTCTCTTAGGACATTAGCAGATTTGTGCTGAGTCCTGATGAATATTAATGATACATCATCGAGTCCCGCATTGTGTGTTGTGTGTGCATGTGGTGTGTATATGTATTCAAATGAGTGCACACATATATGTGTAAATATGGATGTGGAGCCTAGAGGCCAGGCTCGTGTGTTATTACTCAGATACCGTCCCGCTTTCTTTTTTAACAACTGAGACAATCTCTCATTGGGTTGGAGTTCCTCAGTCTGGTTGGGCAGAGAGTCAAGAGATCCTCTTCATCCCCTAGGACTGGGATTAGAGAGCCAGGCAACCAAGCAGACTTTGCTGCAGGGTGGAACTCTACTCCTCATGCTTGCAAGGGAAACACTTCACTGAGTGAGTTACTTTTGCACTGCCCTCTGAACTTGTTACTTCTCAGAATCTTCTAACTCCCATGACCTTTTGGAAGCTGAGGGACAAAATAAGCAAGACTTCCATCTGAGAGATGTTAAGTTCCAGAGAAAAACAGTTCATGGCAATCCCAAGCAACTAATTTTAAGGAGCATCTCTTTTCCCTGATGCAACTATGCAAAAATCATTCTTTTACATTATCAAAATTTATCTTAAAATAAACATAAATAATTACCTTAATAATTATTGAATAAGCATCAATAATTATGAAGAGTCTAACATGGATTTTATTTCCTTCTTTCATTACCCTTTCTGTGCACAGCACAGCTGCTCAGTTTTCATGGGTAAATCCTAGTTATAGAGTTTCAAAGTACAGTAAATACTAAATTTGACTACTTCAGTAAAAATATGAGATCATTATAAAAGAATTATTTTTAAATTACCTTCCTAATTAGAAGACAAAATGAGAAAAGCAGATTGAGCTAAAATCATTTTCTTCCTAGAAATATTAAGTTATATTTTACTTGCCTTCCTTCATTGTTGCAACCACTTAGGATAATGACTGACCATCACATATTTCTCATCTAAATAAATTCTATCACTCTCTATATAGGCAACTCCCTTAGAACATTTGGTAAGGGGGCTTTTGAGCCTATACTTCTGTCTACATTTCTTCAACCTCACAAACGTCTCCACCCTTTCATGCCTCTGCTGACATCTTCTACCTGAGAGCAAAAATTACACATCAGAGATCAAATACCTCTAGCAAAGGATTCATTTTCCCAAAAAAAGTAAAAAGAATTTAATCTAGGCGAAGCCTGTGATAATGAAGGATATTTAAATTGCAAAGCTTGGAACAGGGGTGTGGCTTAGCTTCCATGTACAAGGTGGAGTACTTGCCTAGCATACTCAAAACCCAGGATTTGATTCCCAGTACTGTATAAATTAGCCAGGGTAGCTCAATCCTGTAATCCTAGCACTTTGCAGGTACATGAAAGATTGGCAGTTCAAGGTTATTGGTTCATGGCCATTTGGACTACTTAAGACCCTGTCTAAAACAAGACTGGGAGCGACAGAGAGCAAGCAAAGAAGGAGGATATTGCAAAACTGTTTGACAAGAGGCAAGTTCATGTCACGTGCATCGAGGAGGGTTTCCAGTTCAGGTTCCTCTCATGGTCAGCATGGAGACACACCCTGTGAAAACATAGGTCTAATCTTCACCCTGTCCTATCTCAGAAGATCCAGAATGACCATCCATTTTAAAAATTTTACATCTCCAAAGAAAAGTGAAAAATTCAACTCACTGATTTTCTGGCATAGCCCTCTGTCTCCTTCATGGAGAACAACTACCCAGGGAGTATACAGAAGAATGATTGACTTAGCTTTAGAGACTAATCCCCAGAATAAAATAGACAGCTAGAAGAACTAAACTAGACAATAGCCATGAAATGCCAGTTAGTAAAAATCTCCTTATTCGTTTTTCCTGTCTGGTCAATTTAAATATTGTCTGCAGAAAAAGTACAGAACAAAAAAATAGCCTTGTGGATGTTTAGTAAAATGATACTTCATAAATTGTGAATCAGTTCTTTTTACCTGCTCATATTTCTTTAGAGTGACTCCACAAAACTCAACAGTGCCTCTAGAGGTTGGCAGTGCTAAGGGACAGGAATCTTATGTTTGGACTGGTACAGAAGAGGATTGTGTCTGATGAATTTCAGTCTTTATTCTATCTAACGGAAATAAATATTTAGAAGCTTTTGTTTAATTACCAGCATTTCCATAGTAGTCAATGTATTTACAGTCAACCTGCTTGAAGCTACACCAGACCAAATAATGAAATTAATATTTAGAATTTATGAGTTATAATATGGGGAGATTTAAAAATCATTATCAGCTAAAATTTAAAACTTCAATTCTATGAAATTCTAACCATAAAGATCTCTAAAATTATTGGATTTAATAATCTAATATCTATTTGGGAAAAATTAGAAGCTTAAATGACTCTAGTGTGATAACTATAAAACTCAACTGATATTTATTTATATACAGATACATAATTTACATGTATGTACATATATGTGTGCATACATACATATATATCAACCAACAATCAGGGAGCCTAATGGGTCTGACCTAGGTCCTCTACATTGTTATGTTTATGTAGCTTACCATTCTTGTGTGTTTCCTAACAGTAGGTTGGTTGCTGTCTCTGATGTTTGCAGGCTTTGAGAACCCTTTTCTTCCTAGTGGGTTCCCTCTTATAGCCTTGATATGTGGGTTTGTGCCTACTCTTATTGTAACTTGTTATGGTAAATTTGGTTTATATCTCTGGGAGGCCTGCTCTTTTCTGAAGAAAAACAGAGGAGGAGTAGATTTGGGGTATAGGGGACTTGGAGAGAGGAGGTTGGTGAAACTGCAACTGGTATGTGGTAAATGAAAGAATATAAATATATATGTATATATACACATGTGTATTATTATGTATATATAAATTATACATTATATGTTTTATATATGTATTTAAATACACACATGTTATTATATTTTCAAATTGAGGGAGTTTTTAGTAGAATATATAATAAAATAATTCAGATTAAATAGACTTAAGACAAATATTTGATGTGGGATTCCACCCTATATGCTGTCAATACCATTGGTTAATAAAGAAACTGTCTTGGGCCTGTACAGGGCTGAATAGAGGTAGGCAAAGAAAAAGTAACTGAACGCTAGGAGAAAGAAAGCAGAGTCAAGGAGATGCAATGTAGTATTGCTGCTGGGTAGAGATAAGTCAGAACCTTGCAGGTAAGCCATGAGCCTCATGGTAAGATATACAATAATAGAAATGGGTTAATTTAAGAAATAAGAGTGAGCTAGAAATATGTATAAGCTAATTAGCCAAGCAGTGATTTAAATAATATAGTTTCTATGTAATGATTTCGGTTCTGGGCAGCCGGGAACAAACAAGCATTCTCCCTACAACAAATGTCTGTAATTCTTTGTGTACATCAAACATTGTGAAATCATTGATTCCTCTAGTATGTTAATTTAAATAACTAGGACCAGAAATATCTTCATGATTTCCTTTTGTTAGAGAATCAGATCATATGACGTATATAGTCTAATGAAACTCTTAGAGCTTTTTCTTGGAGCTTTACCAGTTTGTGACTGACTGATAATTTTAAATATTTCTGATTTAATTTTTATTAATTTGATTAATTAATATGAGTGCAGAGGGCAGAGACAACTTTTGAAATTCTTTCTTTGCTTCTACCTTTACATGTGTTCCAGAATCCAATTCAAGTTGCCAGGCTTTTCAGAAAACCCCTTTACCCTCTAAGCTATATTTTAGGGTCCTAAGCTGTATTTAATTTATGAATATATGGCCAGGAGACACAGTTCACAAGCTAAACTATTACTCAGTGAAGAAGAGAGGGCGTAGCTACCTGGGAAGAGAACTAATAGAGGTACCCACTTGGCTAGCGAGTATGATGTGGCTCTGAGGGAAGAGACACAAATTGAGGTGAACCCTCAGATTATGATTACAGCAGCTAATACAAAATGAAGGAAAATAAACAAAGAGAACCCCTTAAGTTAAGACTCAAATCAGTTTTTTTTAAAGATTTATTTATTATGTATACAACATTCTGCCTCTATGTATGCCCGAACGCCAGAGGAGGGCGCTAGATCTCAGTACAGATGGTTGTGAGCCACCATGTGGTTGCTGGGAATTGAACTCAGGACCTCTGGAAGAGCAGCAATGCAATTAACCTCTGAGCCATCTCTCCAACTCCTCAAATCAGGTTTGAAACTTATTCCTTTTGTTTAGAAACAACCTTCTGATTGTTGATGCTCCATTGCAATCCTTTCACGACTGCCTATATATGAGCACAGTTAGTTATACCCATGAAGCGCCAATGAGTAATGTGAAGGCATAGTTTTCCCCTGAATACACACTGTTCTACAAGTAATACCTGTGTGAGTACAAGTAAATGACACACCCCCCACTTGGAAATTTTAGCATTCATAAAGAAGGGAAGAAAATTAACTTTTACAGAACATGTCCACTGTTTCTATATGGCCTGGTTGTGTGAATGTCTGGCAGCATGCTCAGCCAGCCTTTCTATCAGCCATGATTCAAATTGCCCTAAACACCTGCATTTTTCACATTTCTGTTGGCTGGCAGTTATAATTTTTAAAATTATTATGACTAAACAGACAAGAAATGTTATCTACTGTTTGAAAAGTGAATAAGCCTAAGATAAGCTAGGGATACGGGTGTACTGAAGTTTCATTTTCAAATGTCACTATGCTTGATGCTTTGCTCTATGATTACCTGGTAAATAAAATGATCCTTACTTGAGAGATGACTGGAGAGCCCCTAGCTCACAGATACAATGACTGGTGGGAGGTAATAGTTTCAGCTACAGCACCAGCTGGGCCTGGCTTGTAAATGAAGCATTCTGACTTTAGAAGATGCTAATGCTCCTAAAGATAAGATACTCCACACACTGTGTTATTACCTTTGATGGGCAAAATGATGGTGTGCATTTTGGGTACAAGGGGAGGATATATAATACAGATACTGTGAACTTTGTATTTATGGAGAAATTGAGAAATTTAGGGCATGGGAGACACATCTTCTATTGGTACTTACTTTTTCCTATGCACACAACCTATTATTAAGTACATTCATTATATTACATAAAATGGTGCTTGTTATAGCCACACAGGATGCTTTATATGCTATACATAAATGTACACATATATATCCACCATTGACAAGTGCTGACTGAAACTTTCTTCTCCCTTCATTTTATCATTTCCCTGGCCTCTGCTGTCATCTAAGAACGGGCATCAGGCAAACTGAATAGCTTTTCTAACTGAGTTCTTCCTTAAGTCTCCTGGCTTTGGCATACACTGCATTTCAGTAAAGCATCACAGGCAATGTTTATTGATACACCTCCATAGACTCTTCTTGTTCCTCTTGGATAGCACGGACTCCAAGTTAAGAATAAACTAAGTATTAAACTTAGAATCACATTTGTGCCAAATGCTATTCCCAGTCAGAGGCAAATCAGCATTTTTAAGGGAGTGTGTGCATGCTTGTGTGTGTGTATCCACACATACTTGAGCATGTTGCATGTGTGAAGGTTAGAAGTTGATATCAAGTGTCTTCCTCAATTGCTTCTTTACCTTACTTTTCTAAGGCAATGTCTTTCACTGAACCTGGGACTCACCAGTTGACACAGTAGGTTGGCTAGTCGTAACTGGCCAATTCTCTCATCTTTACCACTCCAGTTCACAATAGGTTGGCTAGTTGTAATTGGCCAATTCTCCCGTCTTTACCGCCCCAGTTCTGGGATATCATATACTATCATCACACTTTGCTCTCTACAGAGACAGATGGGCACATGGACAATCTAACCTCATGCTTGCACAGAAAGCACTTCACCCACAGAGTAATCTCCACAGGTTCCTTTAGGAGTACTCTGCTTAAAGTTAATTGCTAACTTGACATGCCCTAGAATTATCCAAGAGGAGAAAACTCAACTGGAAAATTTCTGAATAAGATGCTGATCTATGAAAATAGGAGAATATCATGAGGAATCATTTTAATGTTACTTTCTGTTTTTTTTTCTTTTAGATCAGCATTTGCTTTCCCCCTGATCCCAGGGATATCTAGTCTCTGATTCTTGGCCACCCAACAATGTTGGGCAAGAGATCCATCATGTGGAGTAGGCCTGAAGTCAAATCGGACAATAGTTGGTTATTGTCACAAACTTTTTGTCAGCATTACACTAGCACATTTTTCAGGCAGGACTAGTTAATTGTAGATCAAAGGTTTGGTGGTTGGATTGGTGCCTATGTTTCTCTTTTTGTCCTGCAACAGATGGGAACAAACACAGACCACCCACAGACATGTATCAGGGTGACCCTGCATGGAGGCCCAGAGAGGATTGTATGATGTGAGGATGGAGCCTGGATTATGATGTACACACTAAGTTGTTAGAGATGCCAGAGTTGTGGGACACCTGGCAAGAAAACCTGCTAATAGGGTATGGAAATAGCAAGAAACTGAATTGAATCTTTTCGATCTTGAATGACAGAATAAATAAATATAATTTAACATAAAATACATCAATGAAAAAAGAAGCTATTTAAACATGAAAGTCATATTTAAAATGTTACATATGTGGGCATTGAGGGAGGAGAAATTAATTAATTTAGTCACTTAAGTGTTCTTTCTTTTTATCTACTTTTCTTTCAGGCTGCATTTTAACATTGAAGTAACATATTTTTATTGTTAAAATCCATGAGGTGGGAAGTAAGTGAGAACAAAGCCTCCACTTACACTTCTGAGGATGACAAACTGTTTTAAACTCTAAGTACCTTTTTAACAGTTTAAAGATGAGATTAATGAGGGCCATAAAGACATAGTTGACACAAAGCAGAGTCTTAAATGTAAATCTTAAAATTTAACCAAGTTTTTGAAAATAGAAAGCAGAAAGTATGATGGGTGAAAGCAAAGAGTAAGAAACTAGAAAAGGCATCCTAGTCTAGGAAAACAGTAGAGTTTGAGGGCATAGCTCAGCGGCAAGCATGTGCTTAGCAAGTATGATGTTCCAGCTTCAGTACCTATTTAGCACTGTAAAAAAAGTTTCTCGTTCTCAGATGAAAACAAAGCCAAACTCAGTAGAAATCTCTCATGACCATATTGGCATATCCTTTGCTCAGACAACTGGGACTGTCTTGATTAACACTATGATATTCTTGGCACTGAACTGTGCCCAGAGAATATGTGCACAGATCAATTCAATCTTTGTGACTGCATTAAACATAAACTAGAGGCAGAAACAAAAGGATGGTTAATTATAAGTCAATTATAATATGTTACAGAGACATAGAAGAATATTGTTGAATTTAGGTTAGAATGTGCAGAGAGGATTATCAGAAAAAAGTAAGTTGCAGTAAGTAGAAAATCGGCAGGGCAATCAGAAAGAGCACTTGTGGCAGCTTCTGTGAGACCGCCTTGTGCCAGAGAGTGTGCAAGGAGTTTTCCCCTAAGGATGTGTGTTTGTCTTGGTTTGGGGTTCGGTAATTGCTCAAATCAAACATTATTTGATCCAACTTGCTTTTTTATTAAGTTAGTGCTTGCCAGTTTTGAGAATGATACACTTTTGTGTATGCCCTTATGTTAAAGGCATTGTACCCATGAGTTTAAATGGATATCTCATGATCTTATCTTTCTTAGAGATGTTGGAAGATACAGTTTGTTGCATGGTAATCTAAGGTCACCTCTCTATATACTAGTCTTGTAGAATGGGAACTAATTTTAGTTGTTATGTCCTAGTGAGTAGTAAGACTTGAGTAGGTAAACAAATTAGGAAAGTGAAATAGAAGCAAGCAAACAAACAAACAAATAAAACCCTCCCCTTAAGGCTCAGAGATCTGTGCAGAAGAGAAAGTACAAAAATTGTAAGAGCCAGACATGGTTGATGATTCAAGAGAACAGCCTCTTCCAGACATAGCAGGACTGGTATATGTAGATTGTGACAGCACACATAAGATCCAAACAGGGTCAACACGAGGCAAAATACAGGCACTGAAAAGGGAAAGTGGACACAAAGTCCTACCTGAGCCAAGATGGTATTTGAAATTGATACACGCTGGGAAAAGAGAAAACAGTTTTCTCCAAAGAAGTGTCACTGGGTATATTAAGCACACACCAGGGCAGGTCCCAAACCCATGGATAGCTGGCTACCATGATATGGATTCCATGATTTATTGTGGGCTTTTTATTTCGTTTGGTTGGTAGTTTTAGTCTTAGTGTGTTTTTTTGGGCGGGGGGAGAGGGAAGAGAAATGTGAAGTTGGAGGAGGATTGGCAGATATGGGAGGAGTTGAGAAGAGGAAAACATGATGATCAAAATATAATATACAAAACATTTTTAAAGAAAGAAAGCAATTAAGGAAGTTGAATACTTCAACTTCTGGAAAGGGGTAATTAGATTACACCTGGGGAAAGCAGAGCCGAAGGAACTTCCTGATCATTAGATATGGATAGAAGAATATTGCTTTATGTATGTTATACTGGCTGACCTAAATAAAAACAAAATTTGTCTCTCTCTATTCAGTATTGTAAGATGGAGTTGTATATGTGTTTGTTTGTCTAGGAAAGGAAATCTACTATTTGTTTTTATTTCTTTTAGATTATCTTTTGAAGATTTAGATGTGTATTAAATATGCAAATAGTGATACTGTGCAGGAATATATTAGAAGAATCTGTTACTCTGTGTGCACATGTTTTATAGCAATTTTTTTCCAAAATGAAGTATTTCCTACAGGAAGGCATGGGAGGCCGATGAGTCTCAGGAAGTAAACAAATATAACACCTCTGGGAAAGCTGAAACTTACAAGTCTTGTGAGGACTTGCCTCAAAGTTATAGAAACAGTAAACAACAGTGGGGGAGGAAACTGACCATGCTGGTTGTCAAGAGGAACTTCTCAAATTTCCCACCTCTTGCAGAAAGCTTAAAGCATGCAGCTTGCATAAGTCATCACCTATGCTGAAGCAAGCTTATAAAGGCTGTACAAATGCATTTGAATCACTCCTGATCTGTAAGTGCCCCCTCATCCATATTCTGATACATCGCTTCAGTAAATTCAATGGTTGGAGTTTGGTTTAATGGTATTTTGATTCCCTATGTTGGTTGAGTAGATACTCTTGTCTTGTTATACCTTGGGAAATCCTTCATATAACCAAATAAAAGAGAGATTCTACAGATTCAGTGTAGATAGAAAACAGGATCATGGGCAAATAATGCCAATGTTTCATGGTGATATTTAAAAAATTATAAAAGTAAGTACAAAGCCAATTAGAAATTTATTCTGGAATGCCTAGATGGTGAAAAGCACACTTTGTGGATATTAATAGAACTTTTAGGAAACTTTGTTCTGACAAAGAATGGAGATATGTCATTACTTGAGGAAGGTGGGCAAAATTGAAGAGATTTTAGCTTATGGTTTTGCATATCATAAATGATCCATTGTGAGGACAGAGGGAAGCAGAGGTTGGAGGAAGGAGTAGCTTGATAGATAATGTTGTGGAAGTAATGATGTAGGGAATTAAAGACAAGTTTACTTTATATCATTGCATGGCTAAGAAAAGGTGGAATTTGGTGGGTCAGTGAAGGTTGTGATTTCTCAAATTTAACTCAACAGGAGGTTAGTTTGATCACATATTTTTTTTTTAGAAGAAGTATCTTAAGCCAATGAATTCATATTGTACTACAATCACCGATATGGTTTGTGTCTCTGTAAAAGAACATGTGAGGACCCTAAAGAATAAACAAGGCATACAGTACAAAAGTCATAAGGTGCATGGAGTGAAACTGGAGAAATATAGCCACAAGATACAGTGCCTGAAAATCGTGATACTTATTTCCTTGAAAATGAGATAAAACCAACCTTCCCTCCATTAGTTACTTCATTTCAAGTATTTTGTCACTCATAGGCATTACTTCTTTTTATAGTCAAATAATATTTGTGTGTTTCCTATACAAAGAGCAATACTGAGGGAACACAAAGTAGGTGGCATAAAACCTGAGACAATGATTCTATGAGTTTCAAAGTGCCAGCAGAGCCAGACCCCAAGAGGTATAGAATCAATGTCTCAGGAAATACAAACAATAATAACAGAGAACATCTCTAAGGTAAGAGATTTTCATAAAGTAAAATTGAGTAACCTTTCTATCCTCAAATCCCTACAGGCCTTTCAACAAGCCCAGAGACTATGGTATCAAAGGACATGCCCCCATGAGTCTGATGAGTGCCCCCATCAGTCTTATGGGGATAAACATGATTCTGACCTGGAACGTGGAGTCAACAGAAAATTAACTACCCTAAAGAATTCTCCACCTAGAATCATCTGGCCCAACAGCCCAGACTCAGAGTTCTTCCAGCCACTGCCTCTGGAATACTGGAATTAAAGGTCTGTACCATGGCATCCCACTCTAAGTGTTTTTTAGTTTCTTTTCACAAGACATGAGACCTTGCCCTGACATTACCACTCTCTTTATTCCATTTCTTAATCTGTATATCCCTTTGTCATAAAGCTTAGTTTGATTCTAATTCTTGGTGGTCCTTTTGTCCTCAAATTATGCATTCTTGATTTTTTTTCTTGCTTGGCTTGCTTATTTTTATTATATCAAGTATTTTCATTTTTTCTCAAAGGGAGAATTAAATTTCAATGTACTAATGATGGCTTTTTTGAGATGAATCATCACAAGAATGACTATAAAACAACTTTTATTTATTTTTCCCATTACAGTAATAAAATACCATGAAACATAGTATAAAGGAGCAACCAAATTTTTTCCCAGTTCCATAAGAGAAAAGAGGCCCAGGTGTCAGGAACTTAAATTAGCTGGTTATGTTGAATTTATAGTCAGAGGTTACAGAAAAATAAAAGTTCATGCTCATATAATTTTTCCTTTTTGTATTGTCTAGGTTTGAAGCCTGGAAATGGTAACACCCACACTGGGCAGGTCTTCCCATATCAACATACCTATACAGAAAACCCCCACAGGCATTCCCAGATGCCCATATCCCATGTGATTCCAGATGTTATCAAGTTGACAATTGATATCGACCATCATAAACAATTGAATATTTTTTTTCCAAAGATGTAAGCACATAATTGAGTTTATTATATAATAATAGGAGCTCATACCATCAAATAAGTTAAGGAATAAGAAATATATAATGATTTCCTTTTTTAATGCTTTGATAAAGACTGAATACAACTTTGGGAGGAAAGGGTTTATCTCAGATAATAGTTTAAGTCACAGTAGAAATACATGACAAAATCCTGGAAGCATAAACTGAAGCAGAGGGAATAGAGGAATTCTCTTTGTTGGTTTGTTCATCAAGGTTTGCTCAGTTTGCTTTCTTTTATCACCCAGGAACACGTGTGCCCATGGATGACACTATCTGTATTGAGATTGTCTCTCCCATATCAAACACTAATCAATAACATCACCTCTATACTTGCCTACAGGCTAGTCTGATAAAGGCAATAAGGTTTCTTCTTCCCAGGTGACTCTTGGCTGTGTGAAGTTGATTAAACAAAATGTAGAAACATATTCCTCATATCCTCACTTTAGTTGCTTCCTGCATTAGACTTCTGTGATTCTTTTCTTCAATGCTACTTATTACTTGTGAGTTATAACTCCCATACAAGTAGAAGTTCAAGCATTTTTATTGTTTTTCCTTGTATGTATCTTTGAGCATGTGTACACATTCTTGTCTGCACACATGGTAATACCAAAGGTGTACCTTTGGTGCCGTTTTCCCAAAGATATCCACATTGGCTTTGAGCATAGGGTCTCTTTCTGGCCTGGAACTCAGGGACATAGATAGGGTGATAGACCAAAAAACCCAAGAAATCTTGTTTCTTCCACTACAATGCTAGAATTGCAAGTAGATATCACCTTGCCTGGAATAGTTTATGAGGATTTTGTAGAGTACACTAAGGTCCTAGTCCTCATTTAATTGGTATATCAACTAATGTATTGAAATCCTATTTCTGATCTCTCTTGATCTTAGTGTTCCCCTACTTGGACTAGTACTGTAACAGTAACGTTGTCATGATTGATTATTCTCCTCCTCTGTCTTAGTTAGCTATAATTGCATATGGATGTGTCTGTGGGGAATGCCTTGACCTCTAATTAATTTAGTAAGATCTTGTCAACTAAGAGAGCATGAGATTCTGGGATGTATAAGAAAGTTAGCTAAGCATCAACACTGGAGTGAACCAGCGAGTGTTTCACAGTTACTGGCTTAAGTTCCTTTGTTGGGTTCCTTCCCCGATTTGTCTCAATGGTAGATTGATACCTGAAACTGTAAGTCTAAAAAAACCTTTCTTTTCTAGGTTGCTTTTAGTTATGGTGTTTATTACAGCAAGAGAACACATACTGGAATACAATCAAATTAGACTTTTGGTTACTTAAAAAGATTTATTTAGTTTTGTTTTGCATATATGATTTTTTTCTCTGAATCTATATATGTGTGCCATGTATATGCCTAGTGCCTTCAGAGGTCATCGGAAAGCATAAGACGTCTTAGAAATGGAGTTACAAATATTGATGAGTCACCATGTGGATTCTGGGAACCAGAGATGGGTCATCTGCAAGAGCAGCAATTTCTCTTAACTGCCATTCTTGCAGGTCTGGCTTTCAAGGTAATATCTACTCAAGCAGATACTATTTCTTTTACTTTATTTATATTGTTGATGCTCTGGAAAAAAGGTACATACAACTTATTAACACTTATCACTTACCTTGCGGTACTTATACACAGCCATGGAAACAGATACACATGAGGGTGTAGTGGCCCAGGTTCCATTCATACCTTTGCATCACCCGGATAGACGCTGGAGTCCTTGACCACTGTTGAAGCTCATGTATTTTTAGTCAGATTTTATTCAGACATATACAATTATTGTCCTGTGGTCTTTGTGCAGCCATTAAACTCTAGGAATATGTCCCAAGGGAAGATTATAAACATGTTTTCAAAAACTACGACATTTTTGCATTGTTGTGAGTCAATAGTTCAGTTTATCACTGTGAATTTAGTAGATTAGAATATAGTGGTTCCAGGTCAAAATGTTGTACATTTCTGCATAAATAGTGATTTTAACCCTTCACCTTCTTTAGATATTAAGCATGATCTCCCTAATTCTCACTACTAGCTCATGACTTTGCTCCACTTTTCAAACAGAATCCATGTGAAGATATTTCACAAGCTCTTATAAGCATATATACCTGCTATTCCACACAGGTACAGTCATGAGACCAGAGACTTCATGACTGTAGATCCAGGAAGCTTCTGTTTTTTTCTTCATTTGCACACCAGATATGATATGACCTTTGAAATGCTTTGGATTTAGTTCCTGACTTTCTGACTTTCTATAAACATCCTAAAACATGAAAGGAATTCACTTGGGCATGGGTACTGACAGATGAAATAAGAAAATTTACAGGCACTAGAAGATTTCTCCCTACCCTTCCTGATTTCTGTGAACTGTTCCTTGTCACAATGGTTTCTCAGAGCCTGCATGGGAAAAGTGCAATGGGACCAAGTATTGGAATGTCTGCTCTTAACAGCAACGCAACCAAGTGGTTTGTGATCCTTTAAAATGATCAAATTTTATTATATTACTTTATATGTATGTGTGAGCATGTACATGCGTGTGTGCGTGTGTGTGTTTGAATGAATGATACATACGTGCAGATGTTGCAAAGACCAGAAGAGGGTGTCAGATCCCTTGATACTGGAAATATATGTTGCTGTGAGCCACCCAACATTGGTCCTAGGAATCCAACGTGAGCTTAGTAGTCTATCTTAACCACTCAATCATTTTTGTTCAGAACCACTGTGAGCCACTGGTGGTCTTGTATCCTTCCTCTTACTCTGCTGAGATTACAGACTCATGAATCCCCAGAATCAAGAGTCCACTCCAAGGAGAGTCCTACAAATATTGCTCCAGTTAAATCTAACTCATTACTCACCCTAGGAGAATGAGGAATGGAAAGACAAAACTAACTTTATTACAGAAATTCCAACATTATTCACACCATGTATTTATAAGATGCAGTGCTTCCATTATCCTCTAAAATGCATTGCTCCTTAGAGTTGAGAAATACAAAGATTGTAGGACTGAAGCCATATCTTCAGAGTTTGGGTTCAAGTCTTGCTAACTCTTATTGACATACTGCATTGGAAACATTATGTACATCATATACAGTTGAATGATCCTCATGATTCCCATAACTGGTTAAAGGGCAGAGACTAAGTGACTACCCAGTTTTCAGTCCTAAATGAGACATTTATATCCCAACCCCTTCCCTGTATGAACAGGGAAAGTTGGGGAAAGGAGACAAAAGTTATTCAGAAATGCATAAAATAGTGTATTCTGGATATGACAGCACCATTATATTAATCAGCTCAGAGGTTGTGGTTTCCTGCATGGGCACTTTAAAAGAGGAAACCAGTCAGGATTCCAGCATAGATGAAAAGTGGATCATGAAGGAAATTTGGCAGTTGAAGTCTTCTTAAGCAGAGAGAATCAGTTTTTTGGGGGAAGTAACCCTTGGTAGGTTATTCACACTCCAGTGGATAGACTTATACTCATGTACCTATGAACAATAATGAGTAGACTTAGAAGACTATGAAAAGAAGACATGAGGTTCGGAGTGGAACATGGTGAAAAGAGTCTGGGAGGAGTGGTACTCAGTATGATCACAGCACAGTATACAAATATATGAAATTCTGGAATAGATTTAGGTATATTTTTATCTTAGTAAAGCAGTAGCATTTCTGGAAAAAAATCTGTAAAATATTTCTTCTGATAAATGAGAAACCTATTGGTATCCAGAAACTTTACAAATTTCTTTGTGATAACATGAATTGAATACAAGTCTCACCTCTTCATACACTGCTTTGAAAGCAGTATATACATCTTGAGCACAGTACTCTTGCCTGCCAGTGAGGCAAGACTCTTGAAATTATTTCTATTTCAAATGTCTGGGAAACATCATAGTTCATATATGACCATCTGAACATCTTTAAAGACCCTTGGAATATTTGCTGGGACAGATGTTCATGTTTTGCCCTTCACAGTATGAGGAGCCCAGATTTTCATCTTCCTTCTGAGCTTGTCCAGATCCCTGGAAGAAGTCATTTAAATATAATATGGCTTAAAAGTTGAGTTCTCTCTTCCTTCCAGATAGTTAGATTTATCAAGATATTTCTAGGCATATTTGGCCATTTATGAAAGGTCTCTAGGGAAGGTAGATTCATAAACTTTTAAGGAGCTAATTCACAGACAGAGAACCTTTATAGGCTGATTTCCTCAAGTTGAAACTCAATTGCTATGACAATCAAAACCAATTTCTTTTTATCATCTCTCTGGGACACAGCACAAATTTGTAAAGTATTATAATAGATTATCTGGCAGAGAAATTTCAAAAACATCAATGGTAATAACTTATAATTTAATAATAAAATCAACAAAAATTAGTCCTTGAAGCAATTATTATGAAAAGTTGGAAATTAGAGCCTGTACCCCAGAAGGCAAGCTCCAAAGCATAAAATATACAGTGTGAAGGAATGAGGCTCGAATTGGGAAAACTCATATCAGAAACACATTTGGTGCTTATTCTGAGAAGGAGAGGAGATCACAGTGAGGTTTGTTTTTTTTTTTTTTTTTTTTTTTTTTTTTTTTTTTTACAGTACCCAAAATTTCTCTGCTGCTTGGGCAGCAATCCTATATAAAACACGCTGTTTAGCAAGTTCTGGATCAGATATTCTGTAATGATAATGATTTGCAACCCATAAGAAGAATTGTACTTGTCTAGTTAGGGTTTCTATTACTGTGAAAAGACACCATGGCCAAGGCAACTCTTATAAAGGAAAACTTCCAATTGAAGTTTTAGCTCACAGTTTCGGAAAGTCTAGTTAATTATCATATTGATGGGGAACATGGCATCATACAGGAAGACATGGTGTTGGACAAGCAACTGCTACAAGCTGATATCCAGGAAAGAGCAAATAGACTCTGTCATTAGCAAAAGATACCTCAAAAGCAACCCCCACAGTAACACACTTCATCCAACAAGACCACACCTACTTCAATAAAGCCATACCTCCTAATAGTGCCAGTCATTTCGGGGATCATTTTCCTTCAAACCACCACAGTACTAGAACAAGAAAAGAAATTATATATTAATATATATTAATATATAATATATTAATATACAATTAATATAATTATGTAATTAAATTATATATTAATACCAGAAGTTGTTATGCTGGATAATGGAGGAGAAAACTCTTCAACAGCCTTAGTCTGATGTGATTCGCACTAGCATCAATAGTAACCAGTGTTATGAGATACACCCGTAGATACACTGATAGCTTCACTGTTTTGGTGGTAACCCAGCACTTAGTGATTGGATTTAAAGCCCAATTGACAGGATGAAACTCATCCCTGGTACTGCAAATCTGGCAAAGAACCAGTGGTAGAGGAACTTATAGGTCCTAGGTATTTTGCTAAATGGACAGAAGCCTCAAATTATCATCTAAATAAATAGCTCTATAAATATAGATTGATTCAGCTCTCAGTCTTCAGTAGACAAGCAACTCCCATCATTGGGCAGCAATTAGTATAGGGACTTTAAAACTGGTCAAAATTAAAACAAAAAATTCTGGCAGAGTATTCAGTCATAAATGGGGCATGTATATCACACCTAGATGCCAAAGCTTGGGTATTATTGCCTAAATAAAAGGAAAACAATGTTAAGAGCCAAAGTTCAAAGAAAGGGTGTCTTTCAAACATTAAAACTCCCAGACTCATAAACTCACATCTGCCATGTTTGCCTTCACAAGACCAGCACAAGATCAAGTCAGTCATCATTCCAACATGGATAGATTCCAGCTCTCTTAGCTGGTGGTCACTAGAGGAAATATTTCTTTTCAGGTGTGTGGTCCCTTGTAGGTTGCCCATGCTGTAGTAGATGGTCTTACACCCATGAGTATATGGGTCAACTTTATTGGACTCAGAAAGTTATTTTTAAAATCACATGGACTTTGAAGAGGGCTGTGATGCTGTTGAAGGAGGTGAGAGGTGACTATGTTTGAAATGTACTATATGCACATGTATAATTCTCAATAATTAAATAAGTGAACACATAAATAAAAGTAACTTTGTGTCAGCTTTTCACTTTTATGACACTTACCCAGCAAAAGATACTAGTGCAACACTATTAACTGCACAGGCAACAGATATCTCCGTATGTTTGTGGGAAGTAAATGAGTTTCACAGGTGAGAATGTGTGCTTATCCAGCCAATGAAGCACACTCTATTTACCTTGATGATTGTGTCTGGATGGGCTTAGGATTCAGTTCATGTCAACCACACAATAATGATAACCTCCTGGGACCATTTCTGTTCCTCTTAGAGCAAGTTGAGAGACTTTGCTTCCTTGTTCTGTCCTTGTATGCATTTTTTTTTGTTTTCTTTGTTTTACATTTTTTTGTTTATTTTTTTTTAGTTGTTAAAACAAATTTCTGCCTCCTCCCCGTTTCCCAATTCCCTCCCCCTCCTCCCACAATCGCCCCTCCCCCCACTCCATTCCTCCTTCCTCTCCAGACTGAAGACCAGTCCAGATTCCCTGCCCTGAGGGAAGTCCAAGGTCCTCCCACTTCTATCCAGTGAGCATCCAAACAGGCTAGGCTCCCACAAAGCCAGTTCATGCATTAGGATCGAAACCTAGTGCCATTGTCTTTGGGTTCTCATCAGCCTTCATTGCCCGCCATGTTCAGAGAGTCCAATCTCATCCCATGCTTATTCAGTCCCAGTCCAGCTGGCCTTGGTGAGCTCCCACTAGATCAGTTCCACTGTCACAGTGGATGGGTCCACCCATCGTGGTCCTGACTTCTTTGCTCATGTTCTCCCTCCTTCTGCTTCTCATTTGGACCTTAGGAGCTCAGTCCGGTGCTCCAATTTGGGTCTCTGTCTCTATTTCAAACTGAACAGAGAATTCTCAACAGAAGAAATTCAATGGCCAAAAGACACTTAAGGTCATGCTCAACCTCCTTAGTGATCAAGGAAATGCAAATTAAAACAACTTTGAGATACCATCTTACACCTGTCAGAATCGCTAAAATCAAAAACACCAATGATAGCCTTTGCTGGAGAGGTTGTGGAGTAAGGGGTACACTCATCCATTGCTGGTGGGAATGCAAACTTGTGCAACCACTTTGGAAATCAGTGTGGTGATTTCTCAGGAAATTCGGGATCAACCTACCCCAAGATCCAGTAATACCACTCTTGGGAATATACCCTATCATATGACAAAAGCATTTGTTCAACTATGTTCATAGCAGCATTATTTGCAATAGCCAGAACCTGGAAACAACCTAGATGCCCTTCAATGGAAGAATGGATGAAGAAAGTGTGGAATATATACATATTAGAGTACTACTCAGTGGTAAAAACAATGACATCATGAATTTTGCATGCAAATGGATGGAAATAGAAAACACTATCCTGAGTGAGGTAACCCAGACCCAAAAAGATGAACATGGGATGTACTCACTTATAATTGGCTTTTAGCCATAAATAAAGGACATTGAGCATATAATTTGTGATCCTTGTATGCATTTTTATGAAGAAGTGATACCTGGAAAAACATAAATCATCTTAACAGCATGATAACATAAACTTAAAAAGAGTCCAAGTTAAATATCAGGGATTAAAATATAACATTATATTTTTAGGTTCATAAGTTAATCACATTGGGAACCACTTGGATTATTAGCTGAGAAAACAGCTGTTAAAAGTTAGATATCTAATATGTGATTATAATAAATAGAAATAATGGATGGAGACAGAAAACATCATATTGAGTGAGGTAACCCAGACCCAGAAAGACAATTATCTCATGTATTCACTCATAAGTGGTTTTTAAACATAAAGCAAAGAAAACCAGCCTACAAACCACAATCCCAGAGAACCTAGACAACAATGAGGACCCTAAGAGAGACATGCAGGGATCTAATCTACATGGGAATTAGTAAAAGAAAAGATCTCTTGAGTAAATTGGAAACAAGAGGACCATGGGAAAGGGTTGAAAGTGGGGGGGGGGAGGAGTAGAAGGGAGGGAAAAATGTATAGCTCAATAAAATCAATAAAAAAATAATGGAGCTGGGCGGTGGTGGCACATGCCTTTAATATCAACACTTGGGAGGCAGAGGCAGGTGAATCTCTGTGTGATCGAGGGCAGCCTGGTATTCAAGAACTAGTTCCAGGACAGGATCCAAAAGCTGCAAAGAAACCCTGTCTCGAAAACCAAAAGAAAAAAAATAATGGAAACTATAGCTATTTTTCTCCCCTTCTTCCTTCTCTGACATGTTGTAAACATCTGTCCCCAAAGCCATGTACGGAAATCCTTGGTACCTACAGATTTTGTTGCCATTTTGAGGTGTAGAATTTTCAGAATGAATTAATTCATTGGGGGAGTGTTCTCAACTGGATGGCTGGAAATTGTGTTTATCTTTGTTTTGCTGCTATTACAAGGTAAGCAGCTTTTCTTCACAGGGCTCCAGCATGATGCTCTGCTTATTACAACTTGAGATTAATGGGATGTGTGAGTGACCTTGACTGAAATCTAAACCCTTCCTTCCTTCCTCCCTGTTTCCCTGTCTCTCTCTTTCCTTTCTTCCTTCTTTTTTCTCTTCCTGCCTCCCTCATTTCTTCCCTCCTCTCTCTTCCTTCCTTCTTCCTTTTTTTAATTACAAATTTAAAGAAAAGTAGTATAAATATTCCCCACCAAATAATCTTGCTTAAAATATTATTTTTCAAATTATATTTCAGTAAGTGAAAAATATCAATATGTGCAGTAGCAGTGGCAACAACAACTAAAAAAATAATCAATTGCTGAGCAGAAAAGTAAAAAAAAAGTGAGGCAGACAGAACTTTTTAAGGGGCTCATGTTTGCTGATAGAAGAGACATAATTAGTAAGACACAAATACGTGTCTCACCATGGAAAAATGATCCAAATTATGATGAAGAACAAGCTTACCCTTTACATGTATAAACATAGAAGTATAACTTTACTGAAAAAAAAGTCTAGGTGATAAAGTGTTCCAAATTAGGATGAATGAGAAGCTTTCTCTGCCTGTTGTTCTCATAGGATCATGACAAATTCAGCACCAACGACCTTCTTCACATGGAGGTAGTAGACATGACCTAGTCAGCACATAGTCTTATTGATTTTTAAACAAAATAATAAAGAAGAATGATTTAAAAAACAAAAATCACCATCATCATTAGGGGAAATCAGGAATATATTTTATTAGAGATAAAGAGATAACTTACTGTTTTCAGAGTAACCACGTTCAATTCCCAGCACCACGTCTGCAGAAGATCCAAAACCCTTTTCTATCCCCCAAAGGTATCTGAACCTACAAGTACAAATGCGTATGTTCATGCATACACACACAGACCACATCATTATATACATATATTTATTTTGTACATGTATATATAGCATATTATCTTTTGCACATATTTATGTGTTGTTTTTATTTAATACTTACTGTATCACATTTGAAACCTGCATTTCCATAAAATATATTGTAGATGCCTTTTTTTTTAAGTCCAGGAAGCTAAGACTGACAGACATATAGTGTATTAACTATTTTCAGACTTTAGGTCTAGTGCTTTGGCATGGAGATGGAGATAGAAGCAGGAAAATTCCTGCAAGTTTGAGGACCAATTTGCCTGCCATAGACTGTCAAAAAGCAGCAAAGAGACTTTGCCTGAAGAACTGTGCAGGATGAGAACTGACTCCTGAGGCTGATCTCTGACTTTAACTTATGTGCTACTGCACATACATACACATACTGACACACACAAATGTGTACACATGTGTGCATATGCACACACACATTATACACAGGCATGTAAATAGATAAAGAGAACTAAGGATTACAAACATTTTTCTTATGTAAATTGTCTACAGCCAATGAATGGGAGAACTGCTTTTGATTCATAATTCCATATATATGTAAATCTATCTGAGTTAAAAATTTCTTTTATTCTCCCCTTTAATTTATAATGAATTTGCCCTATATCATCATCTTCCTTTCTCCATTAGAGCAGTGTCTTCTCAAGTGGATGTGTTTCTACCTGTACCTTCTGAAATCAAAGAGGGGTTGGCTTGATGAGGTTAATCACAGACCAATATTTATTCCAGTCATTCGATTCTCAGACCCTTACGGCACATCAATCAGAGGTCCTTGGGGTGAATTCCTCATTTCATTTGTAGGAATGCAATTTTGCTCATTATTAATCTTATCATATGGAAAACAGTTCATTCATATGGAAATAGTTGTTTGTGTGCTATGCTCCTTGCTCAAAGTGAAACACAGATTTATGATTAAACTCAACTGTTTCTTTAGTAAGGTCAAAAATAGTGGCTTAGAATGAAATTATTTCAGCTCTATTTTATGCAGGTCACTGATGAAATGACCTGTCAAAATATGATCTGGTTTTTTACTGATTCTGTGTAATTTTAAATTAGTAAAACTTAAAAAATTCAAGGTAGAAGCATGTTAAACATAATTTTTCTAAGTTTTTAAAATTTAATTTCATATTAATATATATGTGTTTTGTGTGTAAACAATGTATGCATGAATGTAATTACAAACATATTACAACATGTGTGTGCTAGCCAGAGGAAAACTTTTAGGACTTCACACAGTGATTTCACTGTGGGTACTGGATGTTAAACTTTTAACCTACTGAGGCATTTGCTAGCCCCATCCCAATATTTATTAATGAGTTTATTTTGTGTGATATATATCTATAAAATTAAAATACATCAAATAAGAAAACAAACTTCCTAAATGATGACCCAAACTCTTCTGGTAATTATATATCAGCTTTCTATTGAGTCCTGTGTATATTCTACACTAAAGTTTAGCATACTGTTGAGACATAACCTTAGATCTTAGATTGGCCTTCTCTCGTTACATAGACAAGGGTGACCTTAAGCTTCTTGTCCTGCCTCTACATCCTGAGTGCTAAGATTATGCTTTTGAGTTAAGGTACTAGGTTTATGAGATGCTGCAGTTTGAAGCCAGAGATTTCAGAATGCCAGACAAGCATTGTCCCAACTAACCCACATCCTCAGCAAAAACATGAGATATATTTTATCCTGTATTTATTATCAAAATATATGGATTGTCTGTAACCTCAAGTACATATATGTTAAAAATGCCTAGATAAACTCTATGCAAAATAACTGAAAGTTGAAAAGAGCCCAAATGGCAATAGTATAGTGAAGAATATATATCCTAGCCTGTACACAATGTTGTATTGTGCTATGAAAGTAATACATGAGCAGCTGCCGGGCTATTGCAGTATTTAAGAGTGTTGCTGTTATACCACATCAGAAAAATTATCCACCATGACCAAGTCTGCTTCATCACAGAGATGCAGGGATGGTTCACCATGAAAAATATGTCAATGTAATCTACTATATAAATAAACTGAAAAAAAAACACATGATCATCTCTTCAGATGTTGAAAAAGCCTTCAACAAAATATAATATCCTTTTATGATAAAGGTCTTGGAGAGAGTAGGGATACAAGGAACATACCTAAACATAATAAAGGCAATATATAACAAGACAACGGCCAACGTCAAATTAAATGGAGAAAAACTCAAAGTGATCCCACTGAAATCAGGAACAAGGCAAAGTAGTCCACTTTCTTCATTTCTATTCAATATAGTACTTGAAGTTCTAGCTAGAGCAATAAGACAACAAGATGATATCAAGGGGATACAAATTGGAAAATAAGTCAAACTCTCACTATTTGCTGATGATATGACAGTTTATGTAAGTGATCCCAAAAATTCTACCAAGGAACTTCTACAACACATAAACACTTTCAGTAATATAACAGGATACAAGATTAACTCAAAAAAAATTCAGTAGCCCTCCTTTATACAGATGATAAATGGGCTGAGAAAGAAATTAGAGAAACATCATTCTTTAAAATAACCACAAATAGCACAAAATATCTTGGATTAACTCAAAAAATAACAAGTAAAAGACCTATATGACAAGAGCTTTAAATATTTGAAGAAAGAAATTGAAGAAGACAACAGAAAATGAAAAGATCTCCCATGATCTTAGGTAGGCAGAATTAGCATAGTAAAAAAAAAGCAATCTTACCAAAAGCATTCTATAGATTCAATGCAATGTCCATCAAATTCTTAGTAAAATTCTTCACAGACTTCAAAAAAACAATACTCAATTTTACATGGAAAAGCAAAAAAAAAAAAAAACAAAAACAAAAACAAAAAAACCCCAAACAGCTAGTATAGCCAAACAAGTCTGTACAATAAAGGAACTTCTAGAGGCATCACATTCCCTGACTTTAAATTCTATTACAGAGCTACAGTGCTGAAAACAGCCTGGTATTGGCATAGAAACTGACAGGAGGACCAATGGAATTGAATCAAACACCTGAATATCAATGCACACACCTACAAACACCTGATTTTTGATGAAAAAACACAAAATGGAAAAAGAAGGCATATTCAACAAATGGTAATGGCATAACTGAGTATCGACATATAGAAGAATAAAAATAGATCCATACCTATTGCCATGCACAAAACTCAAGTCCAAGTGGATCAAAGACCTCAACATAAAACCAACCATGCTGAACCTCATAGAGGAGAAAGTGGTAAGTACACTTGAATGCGTTGACTACTTCCCAAATATAACCCCAGTAGCACAGACACTGAGAGAAACAATTAATAAATGGGACCTCCTGAAACTGAGAAGCTTCTGTAAAACAAAAGATATGGTCAACGAGACAAAATGGCAGCCCACAAAATGGGAAAAGATATTCACCAACTCAACATTGAACAGAGAGTTGATTTTCAAAATATACAAAGAACTCAAGAAATTGGTCATAAAAAGAACAAATAATCCAATAAAAATTAGGGTACAGAACTAAACAGAGACTTTCAACAGAAAAAACTAAAATTGCTAAAAGACTTTTATGGAATGCTCAACATCCTTAGCCATGAGAGAAATGCAAATCAAAAAACCTCTGAGATTTCATCTTACACCTGTAAGAATGGCTAAGATAAAAAAAAAATGATGACAACTTATGTTGGAGAAGATGTGGGATAAAGGGAACACTTCTGCATTGCTGGTGGGAGTGAAAACTGGTACAGCCTCTTTGGGTATTAGTATGGTGATTTCTCAGAAAATTATGAAACAGCCTTCCTCAAGACCCAGCAATATCACTTTTGAGTATATACCCATAGAAAGTTCAATCATACACAAGGACAGGAGCTCAACTATGTTCACAGTAGCATTATTTGTCATAGCCAGAACCTGGAAACAACCTACACGTATAAGGAAAATGTGGTACATTTACATAATAGAGTACTACACAACAGAAAAAAAATAACATCTTGAAATTTGAGGGCAAATGAATGGATCTAGAAAACATCATATTGATTAGGAAACCCAGACTCACAAAGACAAATATCATATTTACTCACTCATAAGTGGCTTTTAGACATAAAGCAAAGAAAAATTAGCCTATAATTCATAATCCCAAAGAATCTAGGCAACAAAGAAGACGCTAAAAGAGGCATACCTGGATCTAATCTACATGTGAAGTAGAAAAAGACAAGATCTCCTGGGTAAATTGTGAGTATGGAGATCATGAGGTAGGGCAGAAGGGGAAGGGAAAGAAAGGGAGAGAGAGGAGAAACATATATAGCTCAAAAAAAAACTATTAAAATTTGTTTAAAAACTGTTTGCTTCTATTGCAGAACACTCAGGTTTGATTCCGCAGACCTAAGCTGAGCATCTCAACACAACCTGAAACTCCAACTTCAGAGGCTATGAATAACTCTTCTGGCCTCTAGACACAGGTGGCATATATTCATATACACATACACAAAAATATTTTTTTAAAAAGTAGCAAATTATGAGGTCATTATAGATATTATGAACAGCAATTGAACAGTGCTAACATTAGTTGTTGTTTTGGAGACTGTCTCATATAGCAAGTGTTGGTATGGAATACAGTTTGTGTGTTGTTATTTTGGGGCAGGTGGCTGGGAGCTGGGTGGCAGGAATGCAGCCTGCTGCTTCTTCTACAATGAGGAAAGGTTTAGGCAACATTTTTATTGACCTTGTTGCTGTACATACATGTAAAAATGTATAAGATATTTACATAGGAGTTGTACATTCTACTCTCTCAGAGGACACTGGGTTTTAGCAGTGACCATACCCCAGGACAGCCCAAACCCAAGAGTCGTCAGCCAAAACAAAACTGGACTTGATGGCTGAAGAGAGGGAGAGGAGAGAGAGAGAGAGAGAGAGAGAGAGAGAGAGAGAGAGAGAGAGAATACATAGTTGTGGAGGAGTAGAAATGGGGATGGATTAGAGATGAGCTGGGGGAGGAGGTGCATGTCTAAACAAGACACATTGTACAAAATTCTCAAAAAAAATAAAAAAATTATTTATACAAAAGTACTATTAAGTTTTTTGTCTAATACAGGTAAATGAGTTTCAAATGTGCATTTAGACCTCAAAAAATAGCAGTGATTTAATTAATACTGTTTCTGTGTGGCTCTCTTGGTTCTGGGCAGCCAGGATGAACAACCAGGCTCCTCCTCCTCCATTCTGAGTCTCACATGGTCATCTTTGCTTTTTTAATTTTTTTATCTTAATTGAAAATAGATTCTTCTCTCAAACAATACATTCTCTCGTCACAGTTTCCCCTTTCTCCATTCCTTCCAGCTACCTATTCTCACACCTATGTCCCAGGTCCACTTCCCATCTTCTTAGTCTTAGGCCTCCATGACAGAACAGCCAAATAGGAAAAAACAAGATACATCAAGAGAAGGCAAAAAGCCTTCATATCGAGGCTGGACTAGGCAACCCAATAGGAGGAAAAAGTCCCAAGAGATGTCAAAAGAGCAGAGATATTTCCACCCCCACTGCCAGGAGCCCCACAGAAACACCAAGCTAACAACCATGACAGAAATGCAGAGGATCTGGTACAGATGCATGTAGGATAAAGACTTGATGCTTTAGTCTCTGTGGAACATGTGAATCCTGCTAAGCTGATTGATTGGCCATGTTCTACTGGTGAGATGGTAGTCTGTAGACTATGGAAAGAGAAACCTAGACACAAGCCCAATGACAAGTCACTTGACCTACACTGTGTCCTGCCTTTAAGATGTGCTGGGGCAATGGTGGCATATAACTTGTGGGACTGGCCAAACCGTGTTTTATTTCACTTGTGGCCTAACCCTAGTAGAGGAATTCTATGCCTCCATGTCCTACAGTGCCTGAATGGCCAGGAAACAGAGACTGGATAGCCCAGACACCTCAACCTATGGTAGAACCAAACATACTTGCAAATATATATAATTCCTAATGATACTCTGCTAGAGTCAGAATCAGTGCCTAGTGCAGTCATCATCAGAGAGGTTTCCACTGTAGCAGATGGGCTCAGGTGCAGAGACCATGTAAGATATAATATAGAGAGGAAGTATAAATTGGAGGTCTCACATTGCCCCTGAGCTAAATCTCAGCCTAAAGCCTCTGACCTATCAATAATGGATTAACATATACATAAAAATTACAGTATTTTGTCACAAAAATACACAGCACTTATTAATATCATTTTATTGCTGGTACCACTTAGAGATATGAGTATGGGTTTTAGGGTGAGATGTCCTATGTACAAAACTATGCCTTGATCCCACCCCTCCCTGAGATTATAGGCAGTTAGTGATTGCTGGGGAGGGAGAGACATTTTCCTCTTTGTTGTAGCCATGGGTAAGGTGGGATAATCTTGTAAACAAACTCTTCCATAGCCCCTGTGGAAGTTTAGCAATCCTACTAAAACTCATTGTGTTTGAGGAAAAAACAGAGAGGAGAGGTGGAGTTAGCTGTGATCAGGAAAAAATAAGCAATTCTAGGAGGGGCAATGGGGGTACTGGAGGGAGTATGATTGAAATACACTAGATGCATGCGAGAAAGACAGCATTAAAATACATTATTGAACATAATTGCAATATGCTAATAAAAACATTGAAAAATCACATAATTTCTGTGAATTTTAATGGTTACTAAAAGTGGTTCTGTGTAATAGAGTGAGAGCAAATCCTGCCTTTGTTTCCCCTAAGTTATGACAGAGCAGAGATCTTAGAGTTGCTCACAAAATTTTGTCACCTATAGAGTACTCCATGACATTATCATCTATTGAAAGGACCTCACTCTCAAACGTCAATGTGATAAACAGGGACCAGGATGTATTGTACAACCCCATATTTGCAGAGAGCAGGAGAGCATTTACTCTCCATAGCAACAGTAATAGCTTATGATGCAGTGTTTTAGTGGAGGATTCCCCCATCAAATGTGGATGAAGTTGGTACAGAAACATTTCTCCCATTTCCTTAATGTGCGAATGGCTCAAGTGGATTTTCCTAAGTGAAAAATTTCTATTCTTAAATCCTTTTAAGTGTACCCTCGTTCCCAGAAGACAGCTTGGAAATTGCTCCCAGGCACTAGTCACACATTTCAGAGTGTAATATTCAGTGAGTCCTGCAGAACTTGCTTAATAATGAACCCGTGCGTGTGGGCAGGAAGCTAATATAGGTGATATATTGATTATAGTCCTGCTGAAATATGAACTTTCTTGCCTAATCGAGTGTCCCCAAGTAAGAAATGTCGAATCTGCTTGGGCCAATTAGAGGGTACATGAATTGAACTTATTCTATTACTCTACAGAGTTAATATTAATAGAAGAATGAAAGACTTACCCATTTCTCCTCTTTTGCTTTGCTATTCTGTGAAAAAAATGAGTGGCCAAGGCCCAGTGGCCATTCCTGTGATTAATGGTGGTGAACACTAGCAAGGACAGTGGTGATCGGGGTTTGGGAGAGGCCTTTGAAACAGACTAGGAAAGAACCAGAGCTAAGAAAAATGGTGCAGAGGAGAAAAGACCTCATTGCTCATACAGACAGCTCCTCCAATGCCGAGTTGTGTGTAGGTGACACTAGTATAGTTTTAGTGTGTCGAGGGCAGAGGACAACCTTGGGTGTTGTTCCTCAGGCACCTTCTACTTCGTGTTTTGAAAAGGGCCTTTCTCTGACCTGTGATTCCCCACTTAGGTAGGAACTGGTTGATTAGCAAGCCCCAGAGATGACCTGTCTCCATCTTTCAAGTACTTTTCTGCAAGTGTTAACCACCACACCTGGGTCTTTTTCGTGGGTTGTGATTGAATTCAGGAATTTGTGCTTGAATAGCAAATGTTTTGCCAAATGAGCCATCTCAGGAATTAATAATTTTTCAATCTGAATGTTTTTTTATACTGAATCTAGCCGATTAAGACCTTCTCCCCTTAAGACCAGATTGTGCATGCAAGAAAGTTCAACGGTACTATCTCACAGTCATTCGTGAAGGATTGTGGACTGCAACGGTTGATGTATTCATACCAATCCCTTTGTGGGTGGCATCATTGCCTGAGTATGGTCTTGAAGTGCACAAGAAGGGGAAAAGCAAGCTCAGCCCTAAAATCAAGCACACATTTACTTCTTGGTGTTTTTGGCTCTGATAAAATGCGACCAGCTGTTTCTGTACCTGATTCCTTGCCTTTACCACTCTAATGGATTGTAACATGACCTTGAAACATAAAATAACCTTTTCTCTTCTAGGTTGCTCTTTGCTAGAGTATTTTAAAACAGTGACAGAATGGAAATAGAATAAACAAAAAGATTCTTTTTGTGTAAATATACTTATCTAGAAGATAATAGTTCCTGAACCATCCACTTTATGGATTCTTTATAAAATCTTTGAGAGGAAAGTTTATAAACTCAACATTACACAAGAGTTTGAGGCAAAATATATAACACCCATTGGAGAATGACCTATCATGTAAAATATTTGGGTTTGGTTTTGTTGATGCGCTCTCTCTCTCTCTCTCTCTCTCTCTCTCTCTCTCTCTCTCTCTCTCCATTTGATGTTATAAAGCAGGGTCTTTCTGAGAGACCAGGCTGGCCTCAAATTCCGGATTCTCTTATCTGCACCTTTAAATGCTATGACTAAAGTGTGTATTTGAGTCCCACGTGATTAACTTGCTTTATTTAAGGCGTGTGGAGATTAGTCAGAATTGTTACTGCATTTCTCTTTATCATGAAAACAGAAATATGTGTGTTCAGATTTGCTAGAATTTTAATTCTACATGCTAAGTCTCTTAGTCCTCCCATTTGGTTCATCAGCAAGGTCTGCACAATTTTTTGAATCACTCCTAGCAATATATCCTTTCTTCTTTCTGGAATGTCTCCATCTTTCAACCTGCCACACATGGGCTGAGTTCATAAAACAATGAACTGTATTTCAGGAGTCATTATTTGCTTGGAGAAATTCTTCTAAATCTGGAAATTCTTAATGTAATTTTCCTAGTGGCAGTTACTGTTTGGGTCTTAGGGAATATTGTAGTGATTTCTCTAATACTCTTAAACATCTAGCCATTTCTAATGGCTAACAAGTTGCCTCAGCTCTATTAAATATGTGGGCAAAATTGTGCTGCCTTGATCTGGATGTTCTACATAACAAGTTTTGAGTCAGAGCTATTATAATCCATTGGTCAGTTACATCTATAGTTATATTCAATTTATTTTGGATTGAATCTCTGTATATAAGTAGGGATGTGGGATTGAATGTGTGTAGGTAGAGGCATATGACCTCCGTGGTGTAGTGTGGTGTGGTGTGGTGTGGTGTGGTGTGGTGTGGTGTGGTGTGTGTGTGTGTGTGTGTGTGTGTGTGTGTGTGTGGTGTATGTGTGTGCACATGAGTGTATGCAGTGTTAGGGGAGAGTTACCCACAGAGGTTGTGTGTTGATATCCATTGAGACTAGAGGGGGCATCAGATCCCTTGGAGTTGCCAACCTGAATCCCTTGGAATAGAGCTCTCATCTTTCAATAGAGCATTATGCCTTCTTAACTGCTGAGGCGTCTCTCCATCCCCACCTTTTTTTTCTCTTTTAAGACAGAGTCTCTTATTAAGTACTTTATAATTGCTAGCCAGTGAGCCCCAGAGGTCTTCAGTGCTGAGATTATGAGCACACATCACAAAATTTGGTTTTATTTATTTTTAAAAACATGGATTCCATGTGTTGGCCTTAGGTCTTTGCACTTTTGCTGAGGCATCTCACAGCTCAGGAGATCCATAATATAAAGTGTATCAACTTCCTGCATAAGAACCCAGTCTGTATGGCTTTCCTATTGTTTTTGACTCTGTCCAAATCATAGGCACACTGTTGGCTGTTCATTCCATGCTGAACTCTCCACTGCCTTTGGTTCATCTAGCTGTGCACTATTTACTGTATGCTTTTTTCTCTTCATCAGCTCTCTGTGGCTAGGTATCAGTTTCCTATAGTATTTGATACACTACAGAGTCTCTACAAGCCTATTCCTGTGCAGAATATGACAGCCCTGACTTTGCCACCTCTGCTGACAGGACACAAGAATAAACACATCACAAAATACATACCCTACAGAAATCATTCAAGGTGAATGGAAACCCCTCCTAATTTTGTTTTTCTGGTAATCACTATACTAAATGCTTTACATTGAAACTTTGCATTCAGATCCTTCTCATTTGATAAGAATAAATATATTTAAAAACTCAGTTCTGGGGAATGGAGCTAGAGTCCTTGTTCTTGCATTGCACAACAAGCACGTTACTGATGTTTCCCCAGTCTGGAATTTATTTCTTAATCAAAAGTGTTACTGCTTGCTCCTGATGCAGAAAGTATTTTCTTATGGTTTTATTAGACCAATCAATTCTGTCTTAATCTTCCTACCGAGGGAACAAATATTTCAAGTTTCAGTTTTCACTTGGAATTTTGACTTCTTCTGGGCCTCAACTTTTTTTTAATTTATTTATTTATTAAAGATTTCTGTCTCTTCCCCGCCACCGCCTCCCATTTCCCTCCCCCTCCCCCAATTAAGTCCCCCCCCAGCCCAAAAAGCAATCAGGGTTCCCTGTCCTATGGGAAGTTAACGAACCCCCACAACCATCCAGGTCTAGTAAGTTGAGCATCCAAACTGCTTAGGCTCCCACAAAGCCAGTGCGTGCAGTAGTATCAGAAACCCATTGCCATTGTTCTTGAGTTGTCAGTAGTCCTCATTGTCCGCTATGTTCAGAGAGTCTGGTTTAATCCCAGGCTTTTCCAGACCCAGGCCAGCTGGTCTTGGTGAGTTCCCAGTAGAACGTCCCCATTGTCTCAGTGTGTGGGTATACCCCTCGCGGTCCTGAGTTCCTTGCTCGTGCTCTCTCTCCTTCTGCTCCTGATTTGGACCTTGAGATTTCAGTCCTGTGCTCCAATTTGGGTCTCTGTCTCCTTTCATCGCTTGCTGAAGGTTAATATTCAGGAGGATGCCTATATGTTTTTCTTTGGGTTCTCCTTATTTAGCTGCTCTAGGATCACTAATTATAAGCTCAATGTCCTTGGTTTATGGCTAGAAACTAAATATGAGTGAGTACATCCCATGTTCCTCTTTTTGGGTCTGGCTTACCTCACTCAGGATAGTGTTTTCTATTTCCATCCATTTGCATGCAAAATTCAAGAAGTCCTTGTTTTTTATTGCTGAGTAGTACTCTAATATGTATAAATTCCATACTTTCTTCATCCATTCTTCCATTGAAGGGCATCTAGGTTGTTTCCAGGTTCTGGCTATCACAAACAATGCTGCTATGAACATCGTAGAGCATATACTTTTGTTGTATGATAAGGCCTCTCTTGGGTATATTCCCAAGAGTGGTATTGCTGGGTCCAGGGGTAAGTTGATCCCGAATTTCCTGAGAAACCGCCATACTGCTTTCCAAAATGGTTGCACAAGTTTGCATTCCCACCAGCAATGGATGAGTGTACCCCTTTCTCCACAACCTCTCCAACAAAGGATATCATTGGTGTTTTTTATTTTAGCCATTCTGACAGGTGTAAGATGGTATCTTAAAGTTGTCTTGATTTGCATTTCCCTGATCGCTAAGGAAGTTGAGCATGACCTTAAGTGTCTTTTGGCCATTTGAAGTTCTTCTGTTGAGAATTCTCTGTTCAGCTCAATGCCCCATTTTATAATTGGGTTGATTAGCCTTTTACGGTCTAGTTTCTTGAGTTCTTTATATATTTTGGAGATCAGACCTTTGTCAGTTGCGGGGTTGGTGAAGATCTTCTCCCAGTTGGTGGGTTGCCTTTGTGTCTTAGCGACAGTGTCCTTTGCTTTACAGAAGCAATAAGGTCCTTAATGTCTGTGCTGCTGGGGTTATACGTAAGAAGTGGTCTCCGGTGCCCATGTTTTGTAGAGTACTTCCCACTTTCTCTTCTATCAGGTTCAGTGTGTTCAGATTGATATTGAGGTCTTTAATCCATTTGGACTTGAGTTTTGTGCATGGTGATAGATATGGATCTATTTTCATTCTTCTACAGGTTGACATCCAGTTTTGCCAGCACAATTTGTTGAAGATGCTCTCTTTTTTTCATTGTATACTTTTAGCTCCTTTATCGAAAATCAGGTGTTCATAGGTTTGTGGGTTAATGTCAGGGTCTTCTATTCGATTCCATTGGTCGACTTCTCTGTTTTTATGCCAATACCAAGCTGTTTTCAATACTGTAGCTCTGTAGTAGAGTTTGAAGTCAGGGATGGTAATGCCTCCAGACGCTCCTTTGTTGTATAAGATTGTTTTGGCTATCCTGGGTTTTTTGTTTTTCCATATAAAGTTGATTATTGTCTTCTCCAGATCTGTGAAGAATTTTGATGGGATTTTGATGGGGATTGCATTGAATCTATAGATTGCTTTTGGTAGAATTGCCATTTTTACTATGTTGATCCTCCCAATCCAGGAGCAAGGAAGATCTTTCCATTTTCTGGTGTCCTCTTCAATTTCTTTCTTCAAAGACTTAAAGTTCTTGTCAAATAGATCTTTCACATCCTTGGTCAGAGTTACCCCAAGATATTTTATGCTATTTGTGGCTATCGTGAAAGGTGATGCTTCTCTAATTTCCCTCTCTGTTTCCTTATCCTTAGTGTATAGGAAGGCCACTGATTTTTTGGAGTTGATCTTGTATCCTGCCACATTACTAAAGGTGTTTATCAGCTGTAGGAGAGGACTATTCTCTGTATGTGTATTAATTTACTAGTCCTAGTAATCTTGATTTTATTCCCAGAGTTGTTAGGTCAGAAGCTGGCTATTCTCCCCTATATCTCTCCATGCCCAAATACCTAAAATTCAAATGCAAGTGCAATATGTAGCATTTTACATATTTTCACAGGAATATTTTAAGATTGTCACTTTAATCCTGAAATTAAATAAAGCGTGTCTCTATGAAAATATACTAGAAGTTATTTAGTTTGAACTAAACAAAGTATTACTATTTAATGATACTTACCTACATCTTAAGTGCTTAAGTTTACAAAAGTAACCTAAAGGAGAAAGGGTTATTCTGGTTTTGGGTTCCTTAATGCAGGGATCTCAATGCAGCAAGAACTTGAAGTCCCTAATTCAACCACATTTATAGTCAAGAGCAGAAGAATGAATTAATGCATGCATGCTAGTGCTTAATGCTCTCTCTCCATTTATACAGTCTTTGTTCTGCCAACAATAACAATTAAGATGAATCTTCCCATATCAATTAACAAGATAAAGCAACCCCCAAAGGAGCATTCCCAGAGTCCCAACACCCAGATGATTCTAGACTGTGTCAAGTTGACAGTTACTACCACCAAAGGACTCATAGAATATTTCCAGAGAGAAAGTGTAAACTTCATACATTACAGCATTGTATTGCAGTGTCAAGAGATTAGACATAGGTTAATGCAAAGATCATAACTAGTCAAAGTGAAGACTATATGTGACTGTGGAGAGCTAAGCCCTAAAATGGGGCATTTATATCATTCATATTCCTGATACTGTAAGGCTCTGGGTGTAAATCCCAGCCTCTGGCCGCATAATCCTATGTGAGTCTTGGGTAATGATACAGGTAGCAGGTAAGTCCATTACTTTTCTTTTGAACATAGGGGCTACCTATTCTCTTCTAACATCTCACTCAGGCCTTATATTCCCCTCACCAATTTCAGTTAAGAGGGTATACGGGATCTGTTCCTCCCCACTTAAAACTTTCCCACCACCCTGCATTCTTGCAGGACAATTTTTCTCTTAGTCTTTCCTAGTGATACATGATATCCCTGCACCTTTTCTGGGTAGAGATATTCTCAGCTCTTTTGGGGACACACTCACTTTGGCCCCACATACTTTCCTGAGTCACACTTTCTTCTAACTTTAACAGCCTCATAGGTTTCTACCCCAGACTATTCTGTCTCTACTCTTCCTGATCCAGTAGATCCCCAAATATGGGACACTTCTACTCCCATGTTTGCTACTCACCACCAGCCAGTCCTACTTTGCCTTAAAGACCCTTCATCCTTCCCTTCCAAACCGCATTTTCCCATTTCTGAAACCCACCACCAAGGTCTTAAGCCTATTATTATCTGTCTTCTATCTCAAGGTGATGTAGGAGGGTCATCTGTCTATGTGTTATCTTCATTGGCTAATAGAGAAACTGCCTTGGTCTTTTGATAGGCCAGCCCTTAGGTGGGTGGAGTAGACAGAACAGAATTCTGGGAGAAAGAAAGCAGAGTTAGGCAGATGCCATGACTCTCCTCTCCAAGACGGATGCTGGTTAAACTCATGACAGTAAGCCACAGTCAAGTGGCAATACAGATATTAGAAATGGGCTAGATCAATATGTAATAGTTAGCCAATAAGGGACTGGAGATAATGGGCCAGGCAGTGTTTAAATAAATACAATTTGTGTGTTGTTATTTCCGATGTTAAGATGGCCACGTGGGAGCTGGGCGGGATGAAAAGCAGGCCTGCTCACCTCATCACTACATCAAGGAATTTTAATTCCTATCAACTCACCTTGCAACACTCCCATCCTTCCCATGCAGAACCTCCTGGCACTTACCCCTTGGTTCACGACCTCTGCCTCATAAATGAGGTAGTTATTCCAGATCACCCTGTGGTTAACAACTCATACAATCTCCTGTCTAATGTCCCTCCTACTTTACTGTTGTAGACCTAAAAGATGCCTTCTTCACTGTCCCTTTACATCCTGACTCATTCTTCCTCTCTGCCTTCACCTGGGAGGATTCCTGATCCTCCGGAGAGCTTACATGGACTGTTCTTCCTCAGGGTTTCTGGGACAGCCCCCATTTCTTTGGCTAAGTTTTGGCTCAATATCTCTCAAACACTGATGCAGGTTGTATCGTTCTCCTCCAATATGTGGACAACATACGTCTCTGCAGTCTTACATTGTCTTTGTCCCAAAGGGCCACCTCTATGTTACTGAACTTCCTTGGATCCCTGGGATATTGAGTCTTACCAGCTAAAGCTCAGCTGTGCTTTCCTATGGTGGGTGTTCAACTTAGCCCAGTGTCTAATACCCTCACCTCTGATAGGGTCCAGGTGTAGTAAATGGAGCGCCTGGCTCCCAGCTAGCTTTACCCCAAATAATCACATGGAAACTGTATTCATTTAAATACTGCCTGGCCCATTAGTTCTAACCTCTTATTGGCTAGCTCTTACATTCAACCCATTTCTAATATTCTGTATCACCACTTGACTGTGGCTTACTGGGATGAGTCTAACAGGTGTTCATCTCAGAGAGGAGAGCCATGGTGTCTGCCACACTGCCTTCTACCCAGCATCCTGTTCTGTCTACTCCACCTACATAATTTTCTTCCCTATCAAAAAGCCAAGACAGTTTCTTTATTTAGCCAATGAAATCAACACAAAACAGAAGACCCTCCTACATTATCCAGACACTGTGGGATTTACAGCCTTCAATCACAGGGGCTCAGATTCTCTCATTTTGGGCCTGCTATGGTTTTCCCACCACTGGATCCCAAACTTTGTTATTACAGGCAAGCCTCTGTACCAGGCAGTCAGAAAGACCCCCACGGGACCTCTCACCCACCCAGCTGTTGTCTGCCAACACCTCTCTACTGAGAGATGCCCTTCTAACAGCCCCTGCTATTGGTCTTCCAGACCCCACAAAGCCTTACCCTCTCTATACAGATGAAAGGTCAGGAGTGGAAATGGGATTTCTAACCCAACACGCTGGGCCTTAGAATTGGGCTGTCACCTTTTTATGCAAACAGCTGGACCTCACCATCTGTGGGTGGCAACTATGCCTGAGAGCAGCAGCAGTGATGGAGGAGGGTCATCTGTTTATGTGTTACTTTCATTGGTTAATAAAGAAACTGCCTTGGCCCTTTTATAGGACAGAAAATTAGGTAGGCAGAGTAAACAGAATAGAATGCTGGGAAGAAGGGAAGTGAGGCAGATGCGATGAAGCTCTGGCCCAAGATGGCCATAGGCTAGAATCCTTCCTGGTATTCTAGCACCCTCGAATGATCTTGTTGTGTGCTACACAAATTATTAGAAATGGGTTAATCAAGATGTGAGAATTAGCCAATAAGAGGCTGAAACTAATGGGCCAGGCAGTGTTTAAAAGAATACAATTTGTGTGTTGTTATTTACTGTGTAAAGCTAGCCATGCATGAGCCGGGCAGGATGAAAAGCAGGCCTTCTCGCCTCATCACTACATAGCAGCAGCTGAACTCACTCAGAAGGTTCTCAAGATCACCTTGGCCAGACCAATCATGGTATATTCCACCCACCGCATCTCAAACCTTCTGAGACACTCCCCTCTTTTTCTCTCCTTTGATCTTCAGAAGTCCAGGCTTTTCACTTATTCTTTCTAGAAAACCCTCAAATTACTTTGGCTTCCAATTTTGCCCTAAACCCTGCAACTCTCTTTCCTGTTCCCTCCCTCTCTGGTATCTCCTCTCACTTTTGCCCAGAGGCTGTAGAGGCTTTAACTTTGCCCCCATTGGATTTTCTAGACCAGCCATTTACAGATCCTCAATTCACCCTGTTTGTTGATGGAAATTTTCTTATAGAAAATCAGAAAACCACCAGTTTTCTTCCACTAATGCAGTTGAAGCAGCCCGCCTGCCAATGGGAACCTTTTCACAAAAATCCAAATTAATTTGCCTTGACTAGGGCACTCCAAATAGCCAATGGTCAATGTGCTAATATCTACACCGACTCTAAATATGCCTTCTTAATAGTCCATACTCATTCTGCACTCTGGAATAAAAGGGGCTTTCTTACAACCAAAGGCACACCCATAGTTTATGGACCCCCTTATAGCTAATCTTTTGGAGGCCCTCCAGCTCCCTGCAGAAGTAGCCATTATTCACTGTTGGGGACACCAGTTCTCCAAGGACCCAGTGGCCTTAGGCAATGCCAAGACTGACTCAGTGGCCCAAGGGCTGGCCTCCAGCTCCACATTCCACAGAACATATTTTGTTCTTAACTCCCTCCTATCAGTCCTGTTACCAACCGAAAGAGAGGGTTGAGCTTATAAAAAGGGGGGCCACAAAAACAAAGAATGGATGGTTCTATTTAAATAACTATCTCATCCTTCCTCAAGACTAGGCATTGTCAATCATTTCAGATAGCCACCAGACCTTACACATAAGCCCCCAAAGCTTTTTCAGCTTCTTGGAGGCCCTCTTTGACCACACCCATTTCTGAGATGGTATTTCACAGGTTCACTCCTCCTGCCAGACATGTGACCAGGCAACACACAAAAGGCTCTCCACAAACGTCATTCTCTACTCCAGCTTTGTGGACACCAACCGGGTGAAGATTGGCAGGTTGATGTCACCCATATGCCTACTCATAAAAAAACTCTGCTATCTCTTAATACTTGTGGACACTTTTACAGGATGGATAAAATCTGGCCTCCAGGGAAATGGCAGATGTGGGGGCTCAGATACTCCTGGATGACATCATTCATCAGTTTGGCATCCCATGGACCATCCAGATGTACAATGGGCCAGCCTTCACTTCCAGGGTCATGGATCTTGTGTCAGAAGCTCTCAACACATCCTGGAAATTACACATCCCCTACCATCCACAATCCTTGGGAAAAGTGGAGAGGGACAATGGACTCATCAAACAACAGCTAATCAAGCTCTCCATTGAACTTGTTTTATCTTGGCCCTCCCTTCTCCCCATTGCCCTTACTCACCTCAGGGCCACCCCACATTCCTCTACAGGCTTGAGTCCTTTTGAGCTGCTTTATGACAGGCCCTTTCTCCTTAACCATCACCTCCCAGTCAGTCCAAACTCTCCACTGGCAGGGTATCTCCCCTACCTCTCCCTTCTGGGGTCACTTCTCCCTTCACTTGCTGACATTTGTCTACCTGCCCCCACACCAGTGGACCCTAATGCTTCTGATCCTGCCCTGCTCTCCCCAGGGGACAGAGTACTCCTAAAACAGCTAACTCCTAGCTCTCTTGAACCTCGATGGACAGGACCTCATATGGTAATCCTCACCACCCCCTCAACTGCCAAGCTCCTGGGACACTCATGCTGGTACCATCTCTTTTGGCTCAAGCAGGCACCTACTCAGGGAACTTGGTCTGTTCAGCAGTTAAGACCTTCCACCCTGTTTTCCATAATGCCACAATGAAGGGCCTATCTGCTCCTCAGCCTGGCACACTCATCGTGGTGATATAAACAAGATGGGCAATAACAATATTTTTTTCTCTTAGAAACCTGCCTTCTTACCTCCCTCAAGAAACAGATGTCTGGCATCTCCAAGATGACAGTGAATAGGATTCCTTTCCAGCCACACCTGTCACTGAGCATGAACCCACCAACACCCAGCTCTCCCCTCTCCCACAGTGCCCCATTCCTGCAGGAAGTAGCCAAATTTGAGTCGATGCCCTCTTTTCCAAAGAGAGCTTAAAATGTTGGTCATAAATATCACCTCACCTTCCTGTCACCCCTTATACAGTCTGAAATGTAAATCCCAGCCTTCAGTCTCCATCTTTGGAGGCACCTCACCTGTGCCCTTTGAATCTTGAACCCTCCCCAAGGAGGGTCAATGTGGCCTACCAAACCTTGACCCCCTCCCCAGGAAAGGTCAAGACCACTCCCACAGTCTATTGAAATTGCTTCCCCCAAAATAAACATGTGGTTTTTCCTTTTCTTCTCTGGTGGTCATGTTGATGACTTCCCATTCTCCTCAGGGCCACCTGGGAGCAGAGGTGTCTAATTAAATCTGGATATCTTTTAATCTGATTTTATTTGGTTTGATTGGGATTATTTTGCATCGTCAGAGAGCTTGTGTTATAAAATATTACTAACACTGGGAACATTGCATAAGGAAGAACAGATGATTGCAAGAGTCAGAGGCTGGAGAGGACTTCTGCAAACTGTTTTCTGGATTTGACAGAGCCGTTGTGTTCTCAAACTCAAAGTGACTATGGTTGCTTTCACAAGATCTGTATCTGATCTATCCAGTTAAACCTTCAACGTAGGTGGGTCAAATTCCTAAAATCTCATCTGTAGCAAAGAATCAAATAGATAATTGATGGACCCTAGGGGAGGGAGAGTCTGTTTTCCTTAAGAATGTGGCCCGCAGTAGATTGTTTATGTTACAGCATATGGTTTGTCAATCATCCATCAACTGGTAGCATTGATTGGAGTTAATCGGTTAAATAAAAAAGAAGACATGAAAGTGACAAGGAAATGTGGGAGGTCCCTGGGGAGATGGACACGGGGAATTACAGTTAGATAAGTTTAAAATATGTGATTTACATGAAAGATACTCTCAAAGCACACACAAAAATAAGTGTTTTATAAAATTGGGTATATAGTTTATCATATAAACTTTCAATAATATTTTAGAGCTAGTGCCACAAAAACAAGATAAAGGTGATCACAGAATTTGAAAATTATCCTAATACATCATGATGGTTCAGAAACCCACTTCTATCAGCTTCTTCAGGTTATATGCATACTATAATATATTTGTAGTTCTCTTCTCATCTGGTTGGCTATTAACATGCAACCTGAAAACATAAATTAGGTAGTCTACTGACGGTGCACTTGAAAATAAGAATGGAGCTTATCAAAATCACATTCTGAAATATTAATGTTCAAAAGCAATTAGTATAATTATTGCTATTTTCCCTCACATGTACACATTTTATTTACAAGAGCTTTCCAATTGTAAGGCTCCAAACACATTTTTTAAAATTCTCCTTTTCTTCCAGTCAAATGCATTAATATTATTGGCTTTACTGTGTAGATTAAACACTGGAGACAACTGAAAAGAGAAGGGAGTTTCAATTACTTTTCGTTTTGGAAGAGTGGTTCACAGGTAACAAGAGGTTCCTTTAAAATTGAGAAGAATGGATTTGTGGACAATAACAGTGAAGCAAAAACAAACAAATTCTGCTTCTGGCAAATTAAGATAAGCCTCACTTCACATTAATAGAATTCATAAAATCTGAGGCATTCTTTCCCATTCACCAGAGAGGAATGCACTTCTTTAGATCAAAGGCTTTTGAGAGTGATTGGGATGAGTTCAAATCCTAACACAGCCACATAGTACTGTGTCCTTCTGGTAAAGTCCCCAGTCTTTGTGAGTCTCCAGTGTATAAAAGAGAAGTAATATTCATGCATTCTGCTTTCATTTCTCTTTCTATGATGAAATAACTTGACAAAATAGCTTAGGAGAGAGGTGTTCTACTCATCTTAGAATGTCAGGTCATAATCCTTCATAGCGGGGAAGTTCAGACAGGAGCTTAAAATAGCCAAGCCCATCATATCAGTCAAAAGCAGAAAGAAATAGAAGCCCCTATGCTTGTTTTTGCTCAGCTACATCTCTCCTCTCTTTTTTTATGCTTTTGGAACTCCTGCCTAGGGAATTGAACTTCAGCACTAAACTGGCCTTCCCACGTCAATTAACTTAATTAAGACACTACCCACTCCAGACATGCCCAAAGGCCATTTCAATGTAGACAATATAACTAACCTTAACTTCACTATAAGCCTCTTCTCAGGTGATTTTTTAAGTTGTATCAAGTTGCCAATTATATCTAACCATCACAAATAGCTTATTACGGAGGTTACCTTCTAGTTTTTCAGCTTTAGTTCTATGCGTTATTGTGAAGGAACAATGCTAATCAATTGCTATCACTTCCAAATATTTAGTAAGAAGGAATATTTAAATAACTGTAGAGATTACTCATTTGGTAAACCATTTTCCATTTGAACATTTGATGCTGTCTTTGATTCCCAGTACCTACATGAAATGCAGAGCTTGGAGTCTGTCTATGACTTCAGTGCTGCAGAGGTGGAAAGGGTGGGGCTCAACTGGCTGGTTAGCAGTGCTGAAGGAGTGAGTTCCAGCTTCAGTTGTCAGGATCTAGCCTCAAAAAGAATGTAGAGACTGAGAAAGAAAAATAACTTGACATCACCTCTAGTCTACACATGCACATAAACACATGTGCACACATGTTTATATACACAACACACACATACACAACTAAAATGTCAAGAAGACACAAATGTCACAATATAACCAGTAAAAGGTCATTTTACAAAGAGGCCATGACAATTTCTATAACGTGTATGCTCAACACTGGAAAACCTGCACAAAGAAGGGATAAGTATATAACTGTGTGGAAGCACAGGAGACAGGAGGAGAGGTCTGAACTCATGTGAGAAAAAGTGAACTTGTATCAACAGTAACAGATTACAGAATCTCACCACAAGGGACTGTAATGGAAAATCAGGAGTATAAATCCAAATTTTGATTTCCATTTAACATGTAACCCAGCCTGCCAACAGGACATAAAATATACTGCATACAATTCATGCTCAGCACAAAAACTGAGAGACAGGAAGTTGCAGGCTTTGTTTATGAATGGATAAGGAAGTGACCTTAAATCTCCCAATCCTGCCTGAAGGAATTACCAGAGCAATGCCTGACAAACCCAAATGAATAAGACTCAGACCTTGAGAACACACATGCACAGGAATAAGCACTATGGAGTAGGAAGATAATATCCTAGAAGATAAAATATCTGTGAGGTACCTCAAAGCCCCATCTGTGGAAGCTTGGAAGGTGTTAGATTTGGAAGAGCCTCTGCAGGAAACAGAGCTTCCAGTAGGAAGAGAAGCAAAATGAGAGAATGCCACTTCCAGGTTCAGAAGGGAGAGTAAGGAGGGGCAGCTGGTCAGAAGCAAAGAGTTTAAAAAGCCCAAACATGAGACCATTATTCTTCCAAAGAGTATTCAGTCCCCTGCACTTCATGATCCTGGAGAAGCCGTGGATTTGGGCTGAGAAAATGCTAGACACAGGTGTCTCAAATGCCTGTGGGAATAAATAAAAAAAAGGCATGAGAACTGTATAACCAGCTCATCCTAAGGAGAGGAGAAAGTAAGGAATGAAGTTTACCCCCAATGGAAGGACTACTCTGAAATGTCAACACTACACCACAAGTATGAGGACAGTACCAGAGCAAGTGGTATACAAGGGATGGCACGCAGACACCCAACATTGAAATAACTTAAATAAATGCAGGTGTATGTAGAGTAAAAACTAAAGAAGAAAGGAGAACACCGTAATTAACTCAGATGTAGGTGAACTACAACACCAGGACAGACAAAGGTGCAGCCTGAGGATAAATGAAGGTCCTGAAGGCGTAAGCCAGCAATGGGGAAGTTTTATGATAAGAACTGCAGGAAATATAAAAGAAAGTAGAATTATGCATAAATAAACATTCATGCATTTACGAATTTACAAATAGCAATCTTCCTACACACACACACACACACACACACACACACACACACACACACACACACATCCAGTAAGAGGGCTCAACAGGTGAAGGTGCCTGCTGTGAACCTTAATGACTTAAGTTAGACCCTCATTATTCACATGGTAAAAAGAGAAAACTGAATACTGCAAACTCTTTTCTGACCTCCATGTGTACACTGTGGTAGCAGGCATGTATAAACACACTCTCTTTCACACAAATTAATTAGACTATAATAATATTTTAAGTATTATATATGGATTTATGTAATATATTTTTAACTCTAGATATTGTTAGTTTATTTTATTTACATAATTTGTATAATTATTTTAAATTATATTGTCAGGCTTATCTTTCATGATTTGACCATTCGTCTACAATGTGTCTCACTTCTTCAAAGAAATATAAAGGGTTCTTATCACTTCATAATTGAATATATTATGTATTAATATATATGTATCTATATATAAAGATATAATTATTATGTATTTATTTAGACTTATACACAAAATGATTGAACAACATATATGAATAAAATAAAAGAAAATAGAAGCAAATTTTGTTAGAGTTAGAGTCCAGATAATAAAATATTTTCAGGACAATTAATGAAGCATGTCTTACATACAGCATATATATCCAGAAACATAAAAATAATCATAATTTTTATAACCAGTTATTGTTTCTCACCAGAATTCACTATTATCCTAAATCTTATGCATAGATACTAATTTTCTGGTCTTTCAGTTTTATATAAATAGAAGCATTCTATTGCAATCTTTTATTTCTGGCTGCTTTTCTTAAACTGAGTTGATGAGATGTACATTTTTTAAAAAATGTAATACTTAAGTAGAAATAGTTATAATTAGAAATATTATGTAACATTTTCTTCTGGTATTGTTGTGTCCATAAGTATTTAGGTAATTCCAAGTTCAAAGTACTGTTATAGGTCCATATAAATGCTAACCAAAAGGGCATGTGGTAGAAATTCTGTCTTTAGTGTCATGGTGGAGGCCAGAGAGATGGAGCCTCTTGGACAATGATTGCATCATGGGGGCCACCCTCAAAAGACAGTAATAATTTAAATGAGGATGAATTAGTTCCGGTGAGGCTAGAATAAAGCATCTTAGTTTCATCTGTATTTTAGCTCACTTAAGTCTCTCTTCTCCATATAGCCCTATACCAGAAGATGACACCATTTCCCTGAACTTCCCAGACACTGTATTACCCTTCCAGATAAACAGCCTTCTTAAATATTCTTTAGCATCAAATGTCTTTCTTTCAAAGTAGGAAGTAACCTAAGAGAGAAGTGAAGAATAGTGCTGCCACATCGATGAACACATGATCTCCTTTCTGTTGACACACATGCGCAATGGGGACATACGTATGGTGAAGTTATTAGGCAGTTCGGATAGGATTACAGGATCATAGATGGTCCTGAAAGGAATTTTCCAAAGAGATTGAACAATGTGTACTTTACAAGAGCTCTCACTGCTGCCTGCCCTGCCTGCTGGCCTTCTTTGTGTCCTGTCAGCCTTTGCCTGACTTCTCCCTCATGATGCAAACACTGGCAATTTTCCACATTTGTCTATTTTATTTGCTGTGTTTTGGCATAATAGTTATTCCCAAATTTTACTCGTTTTCAACTTGACTTTCAAACTCTTTCTAGATTATTGAGAATATGTAAAATACTGAGGGAACTATTTAATAAATACCTTTTTGTACATGTGAAAGTATGTTTATTAATAATTCAACAATTTTAATTATACTCATATTAATCAGTGGCTTCAATATCCACAGTATTATTATTATTTAATGATACGTTCTTAATTTTAATAATGTTTTAACAGTCTTAAATTTTTAGCTCATTGATAATATAATTTTAAGAAAAAATTGTTAACTCACAACACCATGCATAATCTCTTTACACGTAAGATTTTATTGTCTTTTTTTAAAGTTCTTTTTTTTATTAAAAATTTCTGCCTCCTCCCCTCCTCCCTTTTCCCTCCCCCTCTCTTTCCAGTCCAAAGAGCAGTCAGGATTCCCTGCCCTGTGAGAAGTCCAAGGTCCTCCCCACTACATCCAGGTCTAGGAAGGTGAGCATGCAAACAGACTGGACTCCCACAAAGCCAGTAAATGCAGTAGGATCAAAACCCAGTGCCATAGTCCTTGGTTTCTCAGCAGCCCTCATTGTTCACCATGTTCAGGGAGTCAGGTTTTTTTTTTTTTTTTTTTTTTGATTTTTTTTATTGATAAAAGTAGGATAAAGAAAAGAAAAAAAAAAACAAATTTCCACCTCCTCCCACCAGCCTCCCATTTCCCTCCCCCTCCTCCCACTCTTCTCCCCCTCCTCCCACTCTTCTCCCCCTCCTCCCACCCCTCTCCCCTTCCCCCCACTCCTCTCCCCCTCCCTTTCCAGTCCAAAGAGCTGTCAGGGTTCCCTGCCCTGTGGTACGTCCTAGGTCCTCCCCCCTCCATCCATATCTAGGAAGGTGAACATCCAGACTGGCTAGGCTCCCACCAAGCCAGCACATTGCGTAGGATCAAAACCGCATGCCATTGTCCTTGGCGTCTCATCAGCCCTCATTGTTCGGGATGTTCCGAGAGTCCAGTTTTATCCCATGCTTTTTCTGGTAACAGTCCAGCTGGCCTTGGTGAGCTCCCAGTAGATCATCTCCACTGTCTCAGTGGGTGGGTGCACTCCTCGTGGTCCCGACATCTTTGCTCATGTTCTCACTCCTTCTGCTCCTCATTGGGACCTTGGGAGCTCAGTCTAGTGCTCCAGTGTGGGTCTCTGTCTCTATCTCCATCCATTGCCAGATGCAAGTTCTAGGATGATATGCAATATATTCGTCAGTATTGCTCTAGGGTAGGGTCATTTCAGGTTCCCTATCCTCAGCTGCCCAGGGAACTAACTGGGGACCTCAGCTTGGGCACCTGGGAGCCCCTCTAGGGTCAAGTCTCCTGCCCACCCTAAAGTGGGTCCCTTAACTAAGAATTGTGGTTCCGTGCTCCCCTATCCAACCTTCCTTTATCCCGATCTTCCTGTTTCCCCAAGTCCACCCTCCTACCCTTCTACCTTTTCTCTCCCCATCTCCCCTAACCCCCATCCCACCCCACCCCCAAGATCCCACTTTCCCCCCCGGCAATTTTGTCTACTTCCCTTATCCAAGAGGATAACTATATGTTTTTCCTTGGGTTCACCTTCTTACTTAGCTTCTTTAGATTCGCCTATTGTAGACTCCGTGAACCCTATTTATGGCTAGAAACCAATTATGAGTGAGTACATCCCATGTTCGTCTTTTTGGGCCTGGGATACCTCACTCAGGATAGTGTTTTCTATTTCCATCCATTTGCATGCAAAATTCGAGAAGTCATTGTTTTTTACCGCAGCGTAGTACTCTAGTGTGTATATATTCCATACTTTCTTCATCCATTCTTCCATTGAAGGGCATCTAGGTTGTTTCCAGGTTCTGGCTATTACAAATAATACTGCTATGAACATAGTTGAACAAATGCTTTTGACATGTGATAGAGCATCTCTTGGGTAAATTCCCAAGAGTGGTATTGCTGGGTCCAGGGGTAGGTTGATCCCGAATTTCCGGAGAAACCGAAACACTGACTTCCACAGTGGTTGCACAAGATTGCATTCCCACCAGCAATGGATGAGGGTACCCCTTCCTCCACAGCCTCTCCAGCAAAGGCTATCCTTGGTGTTTTTGACTTTAGCCAATCTTACAGGTGTAAGATGATATCTCAAAGTTGTTTTGATTTGCATTTCCCTGATCGCTAAGGAGGTTGAGCATGACCTTAAGTGTCTTTTGGCCATTTGAACTTCTTCTGTTGAGAATTCTCTGTTCAGTTCAGCGCCCCATTTTTTAATTGGGTTAATTAGCCTTTTAAAGTCTAGTTTCTTGAGTTCTCTATATATTTTGGAGATCAGACCTTTGTCTGTTGTGGGGTTGGTGAAGATCTTCTCCCAGTCAGTAGGTTGCCTTTGTGTCTTAGTGACAGTGTCCTTTGCTTTACAGAAGCTTCTCAGTTTTAGTAGGTCCCATTTATTCAATGTTGCCCTTAATGTCTGTGCTTCTGGGGTTATACCTAAGAAGCGATCGCCTGTGCCCATCTGTTGTAGGGTATTTCCCACTTTCTCTTCTATCAGATTCAGTGTTTTCGGGCTGATATTGAGGTCTTTAATCCATTTGGACTTGAGTTTTGTGCACGGTGATAGATATGGGTCTATTTTCATTCTTCTACAGGTTGACATCCAGTTGTGCCAGCACCATTTGTTGAAGATGCTTTCTTTCTTCCAATGTAAACTTTTAGCTCCTTTATCGAAAATGAGGTGTTCATAGGTTTGTGGGATAAAGTCCGGGTCTTCTATACGATTCCATTGGTCGACTTCTCTGTTTTTATGCCAGTACCACCCTGTTTTCATTACTGTAGCTCTGTAATAGAGTTTGAAGTCAGGGATGGTAATGCCTCCAGAAGATCCTTTATTGTATAGGATTGTTTTGGCTATCCTGGGTTTTTTGTTTTTCCATATAAAGTTGATTATTGTCCTCTCCAGATCTGTGAAGAATTTTGATGGGATCTTGATGGGGATTGCATTGAATCTATAAATTGCCTTTGGTAGAATTGCCATTTTTACTATGTTGATCCTCCCAATCCAAGAGCAAGGGATGTCCATCCATTTTTTGGTATCCTCTTCAATTTCTTTCTTCAATGCCTTAAAGTTCTTGTCAAATAGATCTTTCACTTCCTTGGTTAGATTTACCCCAAGATATTTTATGCTGTTTGTGGCTATCGTGAATGGAGAAGCTTCTCTGATTTCCCTCTCTGCTTCCATATCCTTTGAGTATAGGAGGGCGACTGATTTTTTGGAGTTGATCTTGTATCCTGCCACATTACTAAAGCTGTTTATCAGCTGTAAAAGTTCTTTGGTGGAATTTTGGGGGTCGCTTATGTACACTATCATATCATCTGCGAATAACGAAAGTTTAACTTCTTCATTTCCAATTCGAATCCCCTTGATCCCATTATGCTGTCTTATTGCTATTGCTAGAACTTCCAGCACTATATTGAAGAGGTATGGCGAAAGTGGGCAGCCTTGTCGTGTTCCTGAGTTAAGCGGGATGGCTTTGAGTTTCTCTCCATTTAATTTGATGTTAGCTGTCGGCTTGCTGTATATAGCTTTTATTATATTTAGGTATGACCCTTGTATCCCTAATCTCTCCAAGACTTTTAACATAAATGGATGTTGAATTTTGTCAAATGCTTTTTCAGCATCTAATGAAATGATCATATGGTTTTTTTCTTTCAGTTTATTTATATGATGGATTACATTGATAGATTTTCGTATGTTGAACCAGCCCTGCATCTCAGGAATGAAGCCTACTTGATCATAATGGATAATTTTTCGGATGTGTTCTTGGATTCGGTTTGCCAGTATTTTGTTGAGGATTTTTGCGTCGATATTCATGAGTGAGATCGGCCTGTAATTCTCTTTCCTGGTTGAGTCTTTGTGTGGTTTTGGTATCAGAGTAACTGTAGCTTCATAAAAGGAATTTGGTAATGACCCTTCTGTTTCTATATTGTGGAATACATTGAGGAGTATAGGTATTAGGTCTTCTTGGAAGTTCTGGTAGAATTCCGCATTGAAACCATCTGGCCCTGGGCTTTTTTTGGTAGGGAGGTTTTTGATAACAGCTTCTAGTTCTTCGCGACTGACAGGTCTGTTTAGCTTGTTCACCTGGTCCTGATTTAATTTTGGTAAATCGTATTTATCTAAGAAAGTGTCCATTTCTTTTACATTTTCCAGTTTAGTGGCATACAAGCTTTTGTAGTAAGATCTAATGACTCTCTGAATTTCCTCTGTGTTTGTGGTTATGACCCCCCTTTCATTTCTGATCTTATTAATTTGCAAATTTTCTCTCTGCCGTTTGATTAGTTTGGATAGGGGTTTGTCAATCTTGTTGATTTTTTCCAGGAACCAGCTTCTTGATTCATTGATTCTTTGGATTGTTTTTTGTGTTTCTATTTTGTTGATTTCAGCCCTCAGTTTGATTATTTCCAGTCTTCTACTCCTCCTAGGTGAGTCTGCTTCTTTTTTTTCTAGAGCTTTCAGGTGGGCTGTTAAGTCTCCAATATGTGCTTTCTCTGTTTTCTTTAAGTGGGCACTTAGTGCTATGAACTTTCCTCTCAGGACTGCTTTCATAGTGTCCCATAAGTTCGAGTATGTTGTTTCTTTATTTTCATTGAATTCAAGGAAGACTTTAATTTCTTTCTTTATTTCCTCCTTAATCCAGGTATGGTTCAGTAGTTGACTGTTCAGTTTCCATGAGTTTGTAGGCTTTCTGGGGGTAGCATTGTTGTTGAATTCTAACTTTAATCCATGGTGGTCTGATAAGACACAGGTGGTTAGTAATATTTTTTTGTAGCTGTGTAAGTTAGCTTTGTTACCAAGTATGTGGTCAATTTTCGAGAAGGTACCATGAGCTGCAGAGAAAAAGGTATATTCTTTCCTCTTTGGGTGGAATGTTCTATAGATGTCTGTTAAGTCCATTTGCTTCATTACCTCCATTAATTCTCTAATTTCTCTGTTAGGTTTCTGTCTGATTGACCTGTCCATTGGTGAAAGAGGAGTGTTGAAGTCTCCTACTATTAGTGTGTGCGGTTTGATGGCTGCCTTGAATTTTAGCAATGTTTCTTTTACATACGTGGGTGCTTTTATATTAGGGGCATAGATATTCAGGATTGAGATTTCTTCCTGATGAATTTTTCCTGTTATGAGTATAAAATGTCCCTCTCCATCTCTTTTGATTGATTTAAGTTTGAAGTCAACTTTGTTAGAAATTAGTATGGCCACACCTGCTTGTTTCTTAGGTCCATTTGCTTGATAAGCCTTTTCCCAGCCCTTTACTCTGAGTAGGTGCCTGTCTTTGTGGTTGAGGTGTGTTTCTTGTAGACAGCAGAATGTTGGATCCTGTTTTCGTATCCAGTCTCTTAGCCTGTGCCTTTTTATAAGTGAGTTGAGTCCATTGACATTAAGTGATATTAATGACCAGTGGTTGTTAACTCCGGTCACTTTTTAAGTAGTAGGGTTTGTGTGTTTCCCTTCTTTGAGTTGCGCTGGTGAAGGGTCTCTAGATGTCTGAGTTATTGAGGTCTCTGTTGGACTCCTTGGTTAGTGATTTTCCTTCTATTATTTTCTGTAAGGCTGGATTTGTGGCTACGTATTGCTTAAATTTGTTTTTATCCTGGAAAATTTTGTTTTCTCCATTTATGGTGAACGAAAGCTTGGCTGGATATAGTAGTCTGGGCTTGCATCCATGGTCTCTTAGTTTTTGCAGTACATCTATCCAGGACCTTCTGGCTTTCATGGTTTCCATAGAGAAGTCAGGTGTAAGTCTAATAGGTTTACCTTTATAAGTAAGTTGGCCTTTTTCCTTTGCGGCTCTTAATATTCTTTCTTTATTCTGTATATTTTGTGTTTTGATTATTATATGGCGAGGGGATGTTTTTTTTTGATCCAGCCTATTTGGGGTTCTGTATGCCTCTTGAACCTTCATAGGTACATCCTTCTTCAGGTTGGGAAAGTTTTCTTCTATAATTTTGTTAAGTATATTTTCTGGACCGTTGAGCTGCACTTCTTCTCCTTCTTCTACTCCAATAATTCTTAGGTTTGGTCTTTTTATTGTGTCCCATATTTCCTGAATGTTTTGTGATGAGAGTTTGTTGGACTTGCTGTTTTCTTTGATCAGTGCGTTTATTTTCTCTATGTTATCCTCAGACTCTGAGATTCTTTCTTCTATCTCTTGTATTCTGCTGGTTATGCTTGTTTCTGTAGTCTCTATTCGTTTACCTAGATTTTCCATGTCCAGCCGGCCCTCTGTTTGTGTTTTCTTCTTTGCCTCCATTTCATTTTTCAAATCATGAACTGTTTCCATTATCTGCTTGATTGTTTTTCCTTGCTTTCCTAGGGTATCATTCACTGATTTACTCAATTCCTCGAACTTTCTGTTATACTTCTCATCCATTTCTATAAGGGCGTTTTTTATATGCTGTTTAAGGGTGTCAATCACTGTCATGAAGTCAGTTTTTTCTCCTTCTTCATGATTAAGGTGTTCATGTCCTCCTGTTGTGAGGTCGCTGGCTTCTGGTGGTTTCGTGTTGTTTTTCAGATTGTTGGGTGAATTCTTGCATTGGCGTCTCCCCATCTCTTCCTTCCAATATTCTCCTATGGATCTTCTTTTACAGGATCAGGTCTTCTTGCCAACTGATGTACCTTCCAAGTGATGTCACTCCCCCGTGATGTTTCTCCTGGAGTCCAGTTCCGATCTCCTTGCTGCTTGGTTAGCTTGCAAACAAAGGCCCACCCTGCTTGCTGCAGGCAGGTTATGGAGACAAAGGAGCTACCACCTTCCCCTTTGCACTCACCTTCGGGTTCAGTCCCAGCGCCCAGGAAGGCTGAACAGGGAGGCACTCTGCCCCAAGAAGGGAGGGATGGAGGGAGACAGAGGGTAGGGGGATCTGGATGTAAGCTGGATGGGATAGGAAGAGAGAGGAGGAACCGGGCAGTGTAGCCCTGTAGGTTGATCAGGAAGTGTAGGCGGGCTGTTCCCGGGTGCCACAGCACTCACTCACCACAATGATGTCTCACTTGGTGCCCTGATCGAAACTCCGTGCTGCTTGGTTCACTCGCAGACAAAGGGCCCACCCTGCTTGCTGCAGGCGGGCTATGGGGACAAAGAAGCCCCCGAGCTCCCCTTTACCCTACGCTTGGGGTTAGGACCCAGCGCCCAAGCAGGCTGAGCACTAGGCGCTCTGCCACCAGGGAAGGGAGGGGGGAGAGAAACAGAGGGTGGGGGGATCTGGATGTAAGCTGGATGGGATAGGAAGAGAGAGGAGGTACCGGGCAGTGTAGCCCTGTAGGTTGATCAGGAAGTGTAGGCGGGCTGTTCCCGGGTGCCACAGCACTCACTCACCACAATGATGTCTCACTAGGTGCCCTGATCGAAACTCCGTGCTGCTTGGTTCGCTCGCAGACAAAGGGCCCACCCTGCTTGCTGCAGGCGGGCTATGGGGACAAAGAAGCCCCCGAGCTCCCCTTTACCCTAGGCTTGGGGTTAGGACCCAGCGCCCAAGCAGGCTGAGCACTAGGCGCTCTGCCACCAGGGAAGGGAGGGGGGAGAGAAACAGAGGGTGGGGGGATCTGGATGTAAGCTGGATGGGATAGGAAGAGAGAGGAGGTACCGGGCAGTGTAGCCCTGTAGGTTGATCAGGAAGTGTAGGCGGGCTGTTCCCAGGTGCCACAGCACTCACTCACCACAATGATGTCTCACTAGGTGCCCTGATCGAAACTCCGTGCTGCTTGGTTCGCTTGCAGACAAAGGGCCCACCCTGCTTGCTGCAGGCGGGCTATGGGGACAAAGAAGCCCCCGAGCTCCCCTTTACCCTACGCTTGGGGTTAGGACCCAGCGCCCAAGCAGGCTGAGCACTAGGCGCTCTGCCACCAGGGAAGGGAGGGGGGAGAGAAACAGAGGGTGGGGGGATCTGGATGTAAGCTGGATGGGATAGGAAGAGAGAGGAGGTACCGGGCAGTGTAGCCCTGTAGGTTGATCAGGAAGTGTAGGCGGGCTGTTCCCGGGTGCCACAGCACTCACTCACCACAATGATGTCTCACTAGGTGCCCTGATCGAAACTCCGTGCTGCTTGGTTCACTCGCAGACAAAGGGCCCACCCTGCTTGCTGCAGGCGGGCTATGGGGACAAAGAAGCCCCCGAGCTCCCCTTTACCCTACGCTTGGGGTTAGGACCCAGCGCCCAAGCAGGCTGAGCACTAGGCGCTCTGCCACCAGGGAAGGGAGGGGGGACAGGGAGTCAGGTTTTATCCCATGCTTTTTCAGTCCCAGTCCAGCTGGCCTTGGTGAGCTCCCATTAGATCAGCCCCACTGTCTCAGTGTGTGGGTGCACCCCTAGCAGTCCTGACTTGCTTGTTCATGTTCTCCCTCCTTCTGCTCCTCATTTGGACCTTGGGAGCTCAGTCCAGTGCTCCAGTGTGGGTCTCTGTCTCTATCTCCATCCATCACCAGATGAAGGTTCTATGGTGATATGCAAGATATTCATTAGTATGGCTATAGGATTGGGCCATTTCAGGCTCCCTCTCCTCAGCTGCCCAAGGACCTAGCTGGGGACATTTCTGTGGGCCCCTGGGAACTCCTGTAGAGTCAAGACACTTGCCAACCCTAAAATGGCTCCCTTAATTAAGATATATACTTCCCTGCTTGCATATCCACCCTTCCTTTATCCCAACCATCCCATTCCCCCAAGCTCTCCCTATCAGATTTTATTATCTTATAGCCATCCACATTTATATTTTAAACTCATCAGAATTGTTTTTGTATATGAACAAGATATGAACTTTTTATCTCCATACTAAATCTCTTATTTTAGAATTTTCTTAAAAACTCAGATTAAACAATTTAATGGTAATACAGTCCTCTTCTATATTGTTAAGATTTAATATTTCTTATTTAATTTTTCTTCATTTCCTCTTAGTTGGTAATGATTAATAGATTAAAATACTGCAATGAATGTATAAAATGCATCTATTTTCCAGGCAAGATATTGTTGAACACTGCAGTTATCCAATGAATCCCATAAAGGAAAAATTTCTGTTGCCTAGTGTGTGGAAGATACAGTCCCTAACACGGTGGTACCAATGGAAGAAAAGACACAGAGGAAGGAGGAAACAGAAAAGTTATAAGTAGGGGCCTGGAGTTGTAACTCAGTTCATAGAGTCCCTGCCAAGAAAGCAGAGATCTCTGGGTTCTATCACATAAACCTACCATAGTAGTGTCTGCATATATTCCCAGTACTCAGCAGGCAGGAGAATCAAAAGTCTAGTGTAAGCTTTGTTTGACTAGACAATGATTTCAAGACCGCCAAGACTTTGTCTCTAAACCAAACAAAGAAAGTAAAACAAAAATTACCCACTAAATATAGTTCTTTGACTTTCTTTTGTCAAAGGCACAAAAACAACTCAAAAGATAGAGTGCCTAAAATAAATGGTGCTGAAGCAATATGGTTACAGAGAGTCTAGAACAAACTATGACGTGTTTCAAATGATAAACAACAAACAAACAGAAAACCTCAAAGTGAATGTAGTAAATGTGTAAAGTAAAATTATAATGGAAAATAAAACTGAATGCTATAAGTATATAAAACAAAGTAATAATGTGTCCAGAGGAGAAACAGCAGAAGAAAGTCTAACATTTTTAGCTAGGTGAAAATCCCCTGACTTCTTAGCAAAATCATAATATATTGCTGGAAAAAAATGAACCCATCAATCTGTATTAAATTCTTGAGAATGTTGTGCAATGGATTTTGGCTATATTTTTATTTTCCCCAACTTCTCACAGATCCATCCCTTCCCTACCTCACCAGTATGCCCTCTTTCCCCAACCCATAAAGTCTAATTCATGCTGTTTATATATTATGAGATGTGTGGCTTTTCATTAAGGTTTGATCAACTTACTGTTTGTTGCATTCTTAAGGAAAACTTACTTTCCATCTCCTAGAAGATACTAACATCACCTTGATGGAATTGATGTCCACCTTTCCTATCCATGTTGTGATTGTTCTGACTTGAGATTGGATAGCAATTGTGAGCAGTTTAGCCAGTCATATTTTTAATTAAAAAGCAATCAATGGAATGGACAAACTTATTTATAAACCACTTTTAACAAACAAAAATAGCATTTAGCATATTTTGAAAGCATTAAGTTTAAAAATACACAGAACTCCAGTTGCCTAGTGAGCAAAAGGCCCAAATAAACTTTCATTAGAAAGTGCATACGGTTGTTGAATACTACATGAACCATATTTGAGAGCCTTAGCTATTAGAGAAATGTGACATGAAATCCCAGCATGAAACCACCACATTCATCAGAATGGCCAAAATGATGAAGTTACTTCAGCAGGCAACACAACATCACACATAAGTTGAAGGAGGAACACAGTAGTCTCCTGTTCTGTGGACAAGTTTGACAGTTTTTTGCAAGCTCAATATTCTACACCATCACAACCAGGAACTATGGTTGGTGTCTACCTTGGATAAGTGGAGAACTGCATTCCTTTGAATTCTATGTGTGAATGTTTGTGACACTTTGCTCAAAACTATAAACAATAATTATTATTTGGTGCATTAGTGGGTAAATAATTCATTGAACTGTAATAATATCATGGATCAATATTTAGGAACAGTAAGAGTTGTCTCCTTGATATACATCACCTTGGCTAATTTAACTATTTGAAGAGGAAAAAGTCAATATGAAAGTGCTAGATGTGGGATTCCGTTTGTCTCAGTGCTGATATGATGAGGTGTAGAAAGAAATGTCCTTATTAGCTATGTTGCTAAAGAAGAGGTGTAGAGTGCAAGAAAGTAGATGACCACAAAAGGGTTGCTTAGTTATGCTAATGTCGTGAGCATTAGCTACATGGTTATATGTGTTGTGAAACTAGAAGTGAGGTTTCTAAGGGAGTTCCATTGAAGCATCAGTCAGGGATGTAACATTTACCTAAATTGTATTAGTATTAATAAAACTTGGAGTTATAAATTGAGAAAACAACCTGAAAAATCCAAGGAATAGTGTAGGGGTGATTGGCTGACCTTAATCCCCATGTTTTCCTGATCCACTAGTCACAGAAGTTGTCTCAGGCCCTTCTTTCTCTCTTCTCTCTTCCTGTCTCTTAATACCCAAGTTCTTAAGTCTTCTGACAACTCTAGGGCTAATTTTAGTCTTTGATCACTGATTCCATCCATGATTCAAGGTGGCTTTATTGACACCACAAAGTGGCAGTGTGAGCAATTTTCCCAAAACATTTCTCCCTTTTTGTTAAATAAAAAGAAAGGGCTTTTACTCTCACATAGTAAAACTATATACAATAAGAACAATTATCAAGTAAGAAATTTTATTTGGCAAATTCAAAAAAATATTGCACTATCTATTCTATCTGGGTGAATCCAAAGTTTTATATCAAATTTACTTTCTATCATAACTATAGAAAACTGTAATTATAACTATGTAGTCTTCAATCCCTTCAGAAATTAGAGAAGGATATTATCTGAGTAAACAGGAAGTCCAGAGCAAGCAGCTTTGAAAAGTAAAAAATAACAAAGACATCTGGCTGCCTGGACAGTTACTCAAAGTTTCTTTGCAATGTTGTGGCATCCACCTTTGCTTTATGGACCTAGAATTTCTAGCAGACTATTTTGTGAAGCAGGAAGTTTGAAGGGCTGTCATACCTTGTCTTGGCAAAGTTCGGTATTTGACTTCTTTTGTGTCCTGCTTTTCCAATTTGGACAAATTCTGTCAGCAGTTGAGGCAAGACCAGCTTCTTTTTCCAGTGGCTAAACTTACAACCAATGAAATCAATCTCCATATGAAGATTCTTCAAAGCATGTCATCCTCTCTTGAAGTACATTGGTGCTACCAGAAGCAGACATGTGTCATTGTCATGAAAAGCCTTATGTTTTTTAAATCATTTCAAATGGCATATTCTGTAGGTCTCTGAAGTATTTGAAAACCATCTGTCTATTTAAAATATGTTTGGCCTTGAAAACATACCTAATATGAGTATAAGTTTGGTTGTTATAAATGATTAATTACTAAACTGTATTGCTTTATTATGCATAATAGCTTTCAAGGACCAGAATTTTATATTACATTTTTAAATGAGCAGCATAGATTCAATACCTTAAACAAGAAATGAAAACATATAATACAATATAACAAAAAATCTTATATTTGTATCAATGTACAAAAATAGCATAAACGAGAGTAGAAATATATATATATATATACAGTATATCAAAAATAACTTTAAGTTGGTATTACTCTACAAAACATTAAATATTTGAGTAGCTTTTTTAGCTTGAAAGTAGATTCAGTAATCAAGCCTTTTATCCTATCATTTCTGTATCGCCTCTTTTTCTATTCAGAGTGAGATACCTGAATCTGACTTCCTTTGCTTAGTTTCCTTTCTGACCATGACCAATAACGACTTGTAGCCAAACTCCAAAAATGATGACAAACAACCATAAAATGACCAAAAACCACAAACCCCACTTTTTGGGAATGTGAGACTCATATCTTAAAATTATGTCTGGGGAAGACAGCATCTGTTGGTGATGCTGAAAAATTGAGATAAAGATAAAATCCTGGGCGAACTAGCTATTGTCCAGTCTTGGTTTGCTAGAACATGAAGGTTTCTCTGAAATTCTCTCTGGTGTAGTATATGGCATCGTGATGGAAGAAGGTCATTGGTTAAAATAAAAGAAACTGTTTGGCTCTCATTGGTTAGGAGATAGGTGGGAGGAGTAAACAGAACAAAACGCTGGGAGGAAAAGGAAGTGAGGTCAGACTCGACAGCTCTCCTTTCTGGAGCAGACGCCTCAGAGAGACGCCATGCCCCACTCCCGGGCAGACACACACAATGAAGCTCCGACCTAGAATCCTCCCGGTAAGACCGGTGCCACAGATTATTAGAGATGGGTTGATTGGGATATCAGAATTAGCCAGTAAGGGCTAGAGCTAAGGACCAAGCAGTGATTAAAAGAATACAGTGTCTGTGTAATTATTTCGGGGCATAAGCTAGCCGAGCAGGCGACTGGGGTGTTGGGGATGCAGCCCAGCCACCGCTGCCCCTATTACTACAGCATTGGACCATTTTAGCTAACTATATTGAAATTGTTTTGAGGAGTTTGTAATCCAAAGGTGAGCCTTGGATGGTATTTGTCAGTTTAGTGGAGTTCCAGAAACCAAGAGGATTTATAATTGTATTCTATAAGCAGATAAAAAAGAGGATATAGGAGTTCTTTGGTAGAGTTTTTCGGGTCGCTTATGTATACTATCATATCATCTGCAAATAACGAAAGCTTAACTTCTTCCTTTCCAGTATGAATCCCTTTGATCCCCTTATGTTGTCGTATTGCTATAGCTAGAACTTCAAGCACTATATTGAAGAGGTATGGAGAGAGTGGACATCCTTGTCGTGTTCCTGATTTTAGTGGGATGGCTTTGAGTTTTTCTCCATTTAATTTAATGTTAGCTGTCAGCTTGCTGTAAATAGCTTTTATTATATTTAGGTATGACCCTTGAATCCCTAATCTCTCCAAGACCTTTATCATAAAGGGGTATTGAATTTTGTCAAATGCTTTTTCAGCATCTAATGAAATGATCATATGTTTTTTTTTTCTTTCAGTTTATTTATATGGTGGATTACATTGATAGATTTTCGTATGCTGAACCGGCCCTGCATCTCTGTGATGAAGCCTACTTGATCATAATGGATAATTTTTCTAATGTGTTCTTGGATTCGGTTTGCCAGTATTTTGTTGAGAATTTTTGCATCGATGTTCATGAGTGAGATAGGCCTGTAATTTTCTTTCTTGGTTGGGTCTTTGTGTGGTTTTGGTATCAGGGTAACTGTAGCTTCATAAAAGGAATTTGGCAATGACTCTTCTGTTTCTATATTGTGCTCAGCAGTAAAAAACAAGGACTTTGTGAATTTTGCATGCAAATGGATAGAAATAGAAAACACTATCCTGAGTGAGGTAAGCCAGACCCAAAAAGAGGAACAGGGGATGTACTCACTCATATTTGGTTTCTAGCCATAAACAAAGGACATTGAGCCTTAATTAGTGATCCTAAATAAACTAAATAAGGAGAACCCAAAGAAAAACATATAGGCATCCTCCTGGATATTAACCTTCATCAGGCGATGAAAGGAGACTGAGACAGAGACCCATATTGGAGCACCGGACTGAAATCTCAAGGTCCAAATCAGGAGCAGAAGGAGAGAGAGCACGAGCAAGGAACTCAGGACCACGAGGGGTGTACCCACACACTGAGACAATGGGGATGTTCTATTGGGAACTCACCAAGGCCAGCTGTCCTGGGTCTGAAAAAGCCTGGGATAAAACAGGACTCGCTGAACATAGCGGACCATGAGGACTACTGAGAACTCAAGATCAATGGCAATGGGTTTTTGATCGTACTGCACGTACTGGCTTTGTGGGAGCCTAGGCAGTTTGGATGCTCACCTTACTAGACCTGGATGGAGGTGGGTGGTCCTTGGACTTCCCACAGGGCAGGGAACCCTGATTGCTTTTTGGGCTGATGAGGGAGGGGAATTGATTGGGGGAGGGGGAGGGAAATGGGAAGTGGGGATGGGGAAGAGACAGAAATCTTTAATAAATAAATAAATTTAAAAAATAAATAACTAAATAAAATTTAATTAAAAAAAAGAGGATATAGGACCATAATCTATTAAGTATATCTGGCACACAGGAGGTTAATTCCTTATTACCTGCTTCAGACTCAAGTCTAAAATCCCATACAGGAAGCTAGATGAAACCTATTTATAGAATTAATTACTACTCTATATGAAAGTTGAAGTATATATATATATATATATATATATATATGTGTGTGTGTGTGTGTGTGTGTGTGTGTATAAATTAATCTTATAAATTTTGAAATAATATTCATGTTTTAAGAAAAGTTTTAAAGATTCAAAATAAAACCTAGTAATTTAGACTAGAGGCAATAGAATTGTAGCTTAATTTTGGTTTTCTTCTGTCGCATATCAGGTATCTCTTCTTACATGAGACAGAGACCTTAGATTTTCATCTAACAAGCATGCTTGGGATTAGAGAAGAAGAGAACTACATTTAAACTCTATAGTCAGTTTTAAATTTTAATACAGTTGGGTCTACAAATAGATAATTTTCCCTATAAGTGTTTAGAGAATAGTATAAATAAACAATTGGGAATATTTATGAATTGTTTTCTGTTGAAAATGTGTTATAACATTAAGCCAATTTACTCTTTTTCTTGGGACATATTCCCTGGCTAATTTGTCTTCCTTCTTCAGATTTCTTATTTGCCAAGTAGTTATCAGATTCTTTAGTTGGCTGCTTTAAGCAAAACAAAAAAGAAAATGACAAAAACAGCCCTAATTTTTGGGAATTTTTCATTTTGTTTGGCAGGTTGTGTCTGATTAATTGAAAGACATCTGTTAGTCATATAAGTTAATTCAGATAAAATTGCCATGCAGTGATATAGCATTTCATTTCCTAAGCAAGAGGTCTCTCTGGTTTGAATCTAATCTTCATCAATCTTTTTTTTTTTTAATTTTTAAAATTTTATTTATTTATTTGTTGTTGGGTTGTTTTTTTTTTTTTTTGACAGGGTTTCTCTGTAGTTTTGGAGCCTGTTCTGGAACTAGCTCTTGTAGACCAGGCTGGTCTCGAACTCAGTCTGCCTCTGTCTCCCAAATGCTGGAGTTAAAGGCGTGCACCACTGCTGCCCAGCTTAATTTTATTTTTTTTTAAAGAAAGCAAACTATCTTTTTTTTTCACATACCAATTAGAGTTCCCACTCCCTCCACTCCTTACATTCTGTCTGCCCTCCCCCATTTCACCCCCATCTGCTCTTCAGAGGGTAAAGTATACTACTCCAAGGAAGGACCAAGGCTCTCCCCACTCTATCCAGGCTGAGCAAAATATTTCTCCAAAGAAAATGTGTTCCAAAAAGCCAGTACAAGTAGTAGGGATAAATCCTGGTGCCACTGCCAGTAGTCCCATAGTCTGTCCCAGCCATACAACTGTCACCCACACTCAGAGGGTCTAGTTTGGTCCTATTCTAGTTCCTTCCCTTTCCTGCTGAAGTTGGGTGAGCTCCAATTCACTCAGGCAAACTGTTTCCTTGTGTGTCCCCATCGTGGTCTTGACCTCTCTGCTCACATCTCACTCCTCCCCTGAAAGTCTCTGCCTCTGTTTCCATCAGTTGCTGGATGAAGGTTCTATGGTGACATTTAAGATATTCCTCAATCTAGCTACAGGACAAGACCAGTTTGGGCACCCTCTCCACTTTTGCTTAGGGTTTTAGCTGGAGTCGTCTTTAAGGATACCTGGAAATTTCTCTAGTGCCAGGTTTCTTGCTAAGCCCAAAACGGTTCCTACAATTAAAACATCTCTTTTCTTGCTCTCCATCTCTGTCCTTGCACCATCTTGAACATCGTGCTCCCTCAATTTTTCTTTCCCCTTCCCTTCTCTGGTCCTCCTCCCATTCTACCCTCCCCACTCTCCCCACACCCATGTATCTATAGAAATTGTTCTGTCCTTGGTCACATTCAAAGCAGTGTGTTTTAAATGATACATATTATGCATCTTAATTGCTCTGTGGATGAGTCTATCCAATGCTGACTTGGAATGACTGAGTCACGTTTGAGATTGGGGCCTATGGGAGGATCATCGGGGCAATTTTTAATGGCACAAGGTTATCTTGGCAGTCTCCTGTTGATCTGAATTCATTAGTACAATGCTGGGCCTCTGTGACACCTTCTGCATACTGCAGAAGGCTGAGGCCTTCTGTTTGGATTATCTCTCAAAAGTATTATTTCTAGGAAAATCTTGCTTACAATCTCTTCAAACAATCTTGTTTAACACAATTAAAACATCTGACATTTTGATTTTTTTTTACAAATATCTAAAAATTACTTGTCCTATTAAAGAGGCTTTATAAGCCTGAGATCCAATATCAACAGTATTTCTAATCCATTCATCTATTGGTGCTGATCTTTCCTTCAAAGGACTAATCACAATTTTGTATTTTTAATTAACATTTTAAAAAGCCAATAATTCAATTAATATTTTTCTATATTCTGAATCTGATATCATTCTATTTATATCTAGAGTAAATGTTTGTAAAAATTCAGTGAACATATTATCTTGGCCTTGTTTAATGACTCAATCCCCTTTCCTGATTCTTCAACAACAGAGTGACATGCTATGATTATTAAATCTAGAATACTTTTGTAAATCAGTGTACTGACCTTCACCGAGAGGCTGATCTTGAGAAATTTCCATACCTCTAGCCCAACCTCATTGCCCTATCACCCAAGCTTCTTCTTTCCACTATGTTTTCCATTGTAACTGAGGGCCAGTTTCTAATATTGCTGTTGCTAAATCTTTACTGTCTTGTAGAATAATTCTGTTCTGAGTTGCTTATAAATTTAACATGTCCTTCACATCGAGTGAACTCATATATATGAAAAAAATTATTTCTTTAAGTTTCTTAAAATATAAAACTTCTACAGGATTCCAGTCTACTAAATAGCCTTGAGGATGCCTATCATCTGATGGTCATTCTTATATGTTAATTGGATAAACTAAAGTTGGTTTTCTAACAACTTTGGGTCACTCATCTTTAATTTTATAATGCAATGGTATGGTAGATTCTGCTCTAAATTCCTGTCCATGTCTGAATATTTTTCATATTTTTAGTAGTAGATCTTACCAAAACTTGTATCTAATCAGATTTTATCATTTTCATTAGTAAGTCTTTATAAGTCTTACACCTTTTCAGTAATAAGTCCCTCTAAAATTTTTATGTTATCTATAGTAAGTCTTTCTAAGGTTTGTATCCTACCAGCCAAATTTTCATTAGTCTTTCTAAGGTATATATCTTATTAATCAAATTTTCATATTTGGCAGGGTTTTCAAACCATTTTTAAGGATTAAATATGAATTAATAATCTAATGGTGATTAGAATCAGTATTATATCAATCCCAGCTAAGTGATTTATCTTTCCCTTTATTTTATTTTTTATTTGTATGCCATCTATACTGGTACTAAACAAGGTTCTAACACCCTGAATTATGGTATTTCACATTCTTTACATGGAAAAGATATCCACTCCCTATTTAAAACCAAGCTCCCCTTTTAAGAATTCACAGTCATCTCACCAGATCTGATACTTTTTACTTTTTGTACACCAATAACTATGGTGAAGGCAGAGATGTGGGATAATAGCCAACTTTGAAGCACTGTTGGGGGGCAGCAGGGTGCTCAGGAAGCCAGACTAGTGTGCTGGATGCTGGGGTTGCAGCTGGCTGTCATTGTGCTGTACCAGCTGGGCTGAGGACATCTGAAGTTGCTTACATACACCTAGGGGCTGAAGGTTTGTGACCAGGGCAGCAGCAGCAGCAGCAGAAGCCTGAGCAGTATAAGCAGTTCTCATGGTGACCAAGCTCACCTGGGTTGGCAACCCCTGGGAGAGCATCCAGAGAAAGCTCATGTAGTAGGAAATGGTGAATGGCTAACCCCAGAGGCATTTGGGACCAGAGGGGGGCAGGAGCTGCAGGTTACTGTAGAAATACTGCAATGAAAAACCTGAGTCTCATACAGAGAGAATGTAGAAAGGGAGACAATGCGAACCATGGCTTCAGTAGTGGTAGTAGAGATGTGGTGGATTCAAACAGCCTTGGTGTGATTTAATAATTTCATATGTTGGATTCCAGATAAAACATTTACCTAAATTAAACTAGTATTAATAAAAACTCAGGACTCAGAAACTGAGATAAAACCTGATAAATTCAAAGAACAGTGAAGAGGCAATCAGCCGGCCCTACTCTCAATGTTTTCTAACTCCACCAGCCCAGGAAGTCCTGCTCAACCCCTCCTTCTCTTTTTCCTTTTCCTCAACAACTCTGTAACTAATCCCAGTGGGCCAAGGGCTGAATCCTTGATTCAAGGTGGCTTTTTGGCACCATGGAGTGACAGTATGAACAATTCTCCCACAAAAAAAGGGCAATTGAGTATCTTTATTACTTATTAAAGTTGTTTGTAAATATTTTTAAAATTTATTAATAAGAAAGTAAAGTGTACATGAGCAAGGAAGTCAGAACCATGAGGGGTGCGTCCACCCACTGAGACATGGGACTGATCTAATGGGAGATCACCAAGGCCAGCTGGACTGAGACTGATGGAACATGTGATCAAATTGGATTCTCTGAATGTGGCTGACAATGAGGGCTGACTAAGAAGCCAAGGGCAATGGCACTGAGTTTTGATTCTACTGCATGGATTGGCTTTGTGGGAGCCTAGTCTGATTGGATGTTCACCTTTCTAGACCTGGATGGAGTGGGGAGGACCTTGGACTTCCCACAGGGCAGGAAAGCCTGACTGCTCTTAGGATTGGAGAGGGAGGGGGAAAGGGAGTGGGGAGAGTGGGAAGGAAATGGGAGGAGATGGACATTTTTAATAAATACATTTTAAAAAAGAAAGTAAAGTGTAGCTGGGTGTGGTGTTTCACGAGTGTAATCACAATCATGTGGGTAATCGCAGCTCTTTATGGCAGAGACAGGAAGACTCTATGAGACTATCAAAGGCTGAAAGAGGGGGAGTAGAAGAGAGGAAATGATGGAGGAAGGAAAAAAAGAAGTGCATGAGAGAGAAAGCAAGATAAAATAAAAGAAAAATGGAAGGGATTGGTTCAAACTCTAAAAAGAGAAAAAAAGGTAGAATAAAATTTATTACTTCATAGTGAAGAGTGTCCCACTAGGTGAGATAGGGGACTGGGGAATTGGGATGTGGAGTGAATAAAATTACTTAATAAATGTATGAAACTGGCAAACAATAACATAAGAAGAATTGTAAGTAGATCACCTTTTAGCTCAAAGAGAGCGGTAAGAATAGGTCCCAAGGAGGAAGAGTTCTAAAAATAGTTACAAATAAAGTACATTGCCTAGATTATCAATTTATTTACCATATCTGAAACCATGCTATAAAAGAAAGGCACAGAAAGTTTAACCTAAGCTAATATGTAATTGATCTTTACAAAATATATAGAGATTTGTAGCAGTTAGTGCCTGGAGAAAGTTTGTTTTCCATTTTTATCACTCTTGATTCTGTTGAGAAACAGAAGTTCAACTCTAAGAATTCTAGTTAGAGAGCTCATAATCAGCCACTTTAGTCCTGAGACTTTATTGTGTACTTCTTTCCCAAAGAGGACACAAAATTCCATTTCAAAGATGGACGGTGGTGGCACATGCCTTTAATTCCAGCACTTGGGAGGCAGAGGCAGGCGGATCTCTGTGAGTGCCAGGACAGCCTCCAAAGCTACAGAGAGACCCTGTCTCGGAAAACAAACAAACAAACAAACAAAAATTCTATTTCTATCCTCAACAAAGAAACAAAGTGCCATTGCTATGCCCAAGAAATTAACAAAATGGGATCTCTATGGGTGATACAAAATGCCATTCTTATGCCCAACAAAGAAACAAAATGCCATTCTTATGCCCAAGGAAGAAACAGAATGTCATCCCATCCCTATGGCCAAGAAGAACCTAAAATGCCAGCCTTACATCCAACAAAAAATAAAAATTCCATCCTTATACACAATGAGTAAACAAAATGCCATCCCTATGCCTAATGGGGAAACAAAAATTGCTTTTCATAATAGAATTTGAATTTTATGTAAAGTATAGAATTATTGGTGTGTGTCAACTTCTAATACAAAGTTTATAAAAGCACTGAAGTATTGTTGTGTATTACCATCAACATCCAAATATTTCATCCTGCATTTTTTATTTTTGGTTCCATTTCTGTGTTGATGTTGACACTATAATAATGGAAGAGATTAATTAATGTATTTGCACCTGAACCTACTTTAAATAATATAAGGGTGATAATGGAGAGCAAATTGCATTGACAGGTCCCCCTTAATCATACTTATGCCAAAGTACCATCCAGAATCAATTAATACTGGATATCATACTGTTTTATGGAATTTTGATCTCAGAAGTACATATCAAAGAGGAGGTCTATCATGTTTCATGGAGGGGCTTTCTTGCTCATCCACTCTGAAAATGAAAAGGAAGAATAGGTTGTAAACAAAGAAACATTCATTGCTCATTGATAATCCAATGCTATGGAGCCTGGTAATGTCTGACTGCATATATTTATGTGTGATTGATAATAACTTTATCCAGGCTCTTATTTTCTTCAAGATTTAACTTATTTATGGTGGTGGATTTCTTCACATACATTGTTTATTCCACACTGATGAAATCATGGCTACATAAATGATAACATAAAAACTCTGCAATTAACTAATAGAAAATAAGCATAACTATTTTGAGTAATGCATCTACCTATCTTTTATAACAAACAGAGACTTGGCCTATACTAAGATAATATGGGGGCTAGGGAGGGAACTCAGTGGTTAAGAGTGATTGCTGTATAAGAATTTTGAACTAAGATCCACTTAAAGAACAGCTCTGAATGGACCTATAATTTCAGTGCTTTGAACAACAGGGAAAGGAAAATTTGGGGGATTTGATGGCCATTAGCCTAGCTCCAGGTTTAGTGAGAGTCATTGCATTAATGAAATAAAGTGGAGAAGGATAGCGGGACTCCAGCTACTTCCATGCATGTGAAGAAATGGGGCACATACACCAGCACATGTATGTGCAGATACACCACATTCACAAATGAAAAGTAGTGATAAAATATAGTATTTATACAAACATAAAACATGATTTCAATGTTACTTTCATTGTCGTCTGTGTGTGAGTGTGTGTGTATATGATATGCGTTGGTATATCACAATGCAAATGTAGAAGTCAGAGGACTAGACTCTCTTCTCTCCTTCCACCTTGTGAGTCCTGAGAATAGAACTCAGTTCTCCAGACTTGTTAGGAACCATCTCACTGACACCTGATATTTTAAAAAATACATTATTCAAACATAGGAGCTTGGAGAAGAGTGTGTATTATCTTGCTTGCTTAGGATGTCTGCAACATGAAATATATATGTGTACCATATATATGTACTTATATAATTGTGTCTATGCATATGTATATATTGTCCTACAAATACACATATTGATGTATAATAAAAATCATACACAGTACTGCATGTTGCATTGGAATATGTGTATATGCATGTACATATTTATGCATGAATATGTGCATACACATAATATATTGCCACAAACCTCAAAGAAAAAGCGTTAATAGTAACAGGAGAACAAACTTTGAAGTTTGTTGTATCTACTTGTAAGTAACTTAACCATCTTAAAACATAAACTCTATTTGAATAAATCCAATTCTCATTAGTAAATTCAGATAACCTTTTCCATTTACAAATTTTGCTATTTATTTACATTTCTAATGAATAATTCTTTGCTATTCATTGTAATTTCAGGGTGACTTATTTCTGTCCATGCTCTGAATATTCAATTCTTTTATCTTTAGCTTGACTCTGACCTTGCACATCCTATATTTCACAAGTACCAATAGGTAAACAGTTGTGAATTTCTTCTCTGAGGAATTGGCTACTGAAGGCTTTCTACTTCACTCTCTCATGGAGTCTAATCGGAAGTTTGGGCAGCAAATATTAGTTTATGTATGTTTGCTGTTTGAAGTGTATTGTTGAGAAAAATCTGACAAACTAAAGATTCAACTAAAGTTCAACAAGGTGAACCAATGAGATGTTTTGTGGTTCTTCAAAACAGTATATAAGGGAGATTGATTCAAGATGAATAGGTAGAAAGTTCTTACAGGATAAGTAAGGACTCAGACAGAGCTGCATTGCTTAGAAACCTGCCCAGCCCCAGACAGCCTGCATGAAAGTTAAATCTAGACACTCTCTGCAGAACCTGCAGGCAGACAGACAAGCTGGAGAATCTCCACCTGAACTTTGACTGTGAGTCCACCCCAGCAGGTATTCACTGGTTATATAACCCTGTGGATGGGCCAGGAGATCTGAAGCTTCAGCTTCCAGACACATAAAATGTGTTTACTTCCTGGGTCTCAGATATTCCCTTCCTGTATCATATAGGAAAAATTTTATTTGGGGGAAACTACAATTCAACATTTTATTATTTTATTTTTAAAAATAGAAAACAGACTATCTTTTATCATTTGACACACTAATCCTAGATCCCATTCCCTCCCCTCCTCCCATTCACTCCACCTTCCCCCCCTACCCCACCCACCAACCATCCACTCCTCAGAGCGGGTAAGGTACATTGCTTTGGGGAAGGTCCAAGGCCCTCCCTACTATATCTAGACTCCCACTCTTCAACTGGACTTTGGGAGCTCAGCCCAGTGCTCCACTGCAGGTCTCTCCCTCTGTTTCTATCAGTTGCTGGATAAAGGTTCTATGGTGACATTTAAGATAGTCATTAATCTGACTACAGGGCAAGGTCAGTTGGGGAACCTTCTCTGCTTTTGCTTAGGATCTTAGCTGGGCTCATCCTTGTGGATTCCTGTGATTTCTCTAGTGCCAGGTTTCTTCCCAGCGTCACAATGGCTCCCTCAATCAAAACATCCCTTTCCTTGTTCTCTATCTCTGTCCCTCAACATCTCAACTATCCTGTTCCTTCAAGTTTTGTTCCCTCTTCCCCTTCTTGTTCTCCATTTCCCCTTCTGCCCTCACTTCTCCCCCCAACCCCATGCTCCCAGTTTTGTCAGGAGATTATGTCTATTTCTAATTCCCAGGTGTATCTACATATGTTTTTCTTAGGGTTTACCTTGTTTCTTAGCTTCTCTAGGGTCCTTTGCTGTACAGCTAATATCCACTTATGAGTGAGAACCTACCATGTTCATCTTTCTGGGTTTGGGTTACCTAACTCAGGATATTTTTTTTACAGTTCCATGCCCACTCCTCTGGAGCTACAGGTGTATGTGAGATAAGAGCTGCAGGAAGAGGGTGCTGAAATTGAACCAATGACCTCCGGTCTTCTACTCGAGTAATGCATACTCTAAATTGCAGAGTCAATGCGCTTAACCCCCCCCCTACACACATGTGCACATGCGCACACACTCACAAAGAGAGAGAGAAAGAAAAAAAAGGATACAAAGACAGAAAACAAGGGACTATACACACATATGTGTATGTGTTTATATGTATATACATGCATTTACGCAAGTATACATATATAAGGATATTTTACTTATATTTAATAAATAAAGCTTGCCGAAAGACCAGAAGGGCAAAGTTAAGTTACTAGATGTCACACAGTGTTGGCATATATCTTTAATCCCAAGATTTGGGAGACAGAGACAGATGGATCTCTGTGAGTTCAAGGCCAATGCTGAAATAACTCCAGGTTGTGGTGCCTCACACCTTTAATCCCAGTACTAGGAAGTCAAACATCTTTAATCCCAGCACTAGAGGGAATATAAAATGGGAGGAGATAGAGGCTTAGTCTGCTTAATCGGCTTAGCCTGTGTTGGCCCAGCCTTGGTAGAGGTATGACTTCTCTAGTGGCTTGGCTGCTTTGTTTTTCTAGTTTTCATGTTGAACCCCAATATCTGACTCTGGGTTTTTATTATTTGTGCTACATATATGAGAAAAATAGAAACATAGGTACAAGAGATAAAATGACTGTTAATAAAACAGAAATGCAAATAACTTTATTGGCATGTGGAAATTTGATTAGTTGCTGCTAACGAGAAAGGAAAGTCCCATGATGACAACATGCTTCCTGAGGCTTAAGGGACTAGCTAGAGTGAATGCCTGTAGTAATATGGGCGGCAGGGCTGCGTCCCCAACACCCCAGCTGCCTGCTCGGCTAGCTTATGCCCCGAAATAATTACACAAACACTGTATTCTTTTAATCACTGCTTGGCCAATTAGCTCTAGCCCTTACTGGCTAATTCTGATATACCGATCAACCCATCTCTAATAATCTGTGAGCACCGGTTTTACCGGGAAGATTCTAGTTCAGAGCTTCATCGCGTGTGTCTGCCCAGGAGCCTGGAGCATGGCGTCTCTCCTGAGGTGTCTGCTCCGAGAGGAGAGCTGTTGGGTCTGACCTCACTTCGTCTTCCTCCTGGCATTCTGTTCTGTTTACTCCACCCACAGGGCCAAACAGTTTCTTTATTGCTTAACCAATGAAATCAACAGATTGATATATGACACTCCCACATCAAATGCCATTCTGTTTGACAGAAGAAAATATAATGTGTTTATAAGTCTTATTTAAAAGTAAAGGTATGAGGCCAAATTGTGATTCTTATAGTTTTAGTGAGAAAAATATGGAAAATTTACATTTTCTTGTATATGGTATAAGGAAATAATACTTTTTTGAAACAAATTTTTACTGTGTAGTAAAGACTTTCTCTGAATTTGTTAACCAACTTCCTCAGCCTCTCAAGTGCTAGGATCACACTGGTAACTCTCATGCCTTGTAGAAATTATTTTAATTAAAGACAGAGTTTTTCTAATTTGTTTGGCGTGTGTACTCACTAAAATGGTGAGTTATGTTAAATAATTGAACAGATGGTAGTACTCAGAAGTGTGTCATACTATGGAAAATATGTTTTTACTTTTAAAATATGTAAAACTTTTTTTTACTTCTATGGTGCACACTAATTGGCGAGTAGAAACAGTGAAATGCAGACAAACATTTCCCAAATGTTTTCAAAACATGAATCTCTTCAATTGTTAAATAAGAATGTGTTAACTGTAAAGTCTCTTTCTTAGAATTTGAGAGATTTTCATCATTAAGCAGTGTTTGATGATCTTCCAGACAACTGGGTTCAGCTTCTAGCATCCACAGAGGGAAGGCCACGATGGCCTGTAGCTCTCTCTAGCCTCTGGGAGCATCAAGAAACAAGTGCTCATACACCCAACAATAAAATAAATCTTAAAAAAAAAACAATAAAACATAAAGTGGCGTTCCAGACAGATTTCTCTGTGAGTCTCGGAAAAGACTGATGACTCCACCTATTCAATTTTTCTTCTCAAAAACAAGCTCCAAAAGATTCTTTGCACTTTATAAAGAAATTCACCCCCAACATTGTTTATCACCATTTCCTTTCCTGTGATGTTAACACCAAATTGAGCTCAACCTCAGGCCCATGGGAATCATCACAAACATTGTGATAATGAGATACGATTGAAGCAATTTTCCTGCATAATCAGAGGAGGGTTGATCCATGACAGGCTAATCTCCAATATAAAATACTAACAGAATGAAGCTGCAGTAGGAAGCTCAGGTCACTTTATTCATCAGTGCCATGTCTGTTTAATGTGCTTAAGTGACCCTGTTAAATAACAGCATATTTTTCATTGCTCCTCATGATCTTGCTTGATTAAGAAGCATTTAGATAATATCTGTAATAAGATTAAACTCACTGAGCTATGAAAATTGCTGAGTTATGAGAATCAAATGAGACAAAAGTCCCCAACTGTCAAATTAAGTAGAATAAATTAAAAGAAAATGAAGATGGTGCCTCCCCAAAAACACCTTGGATATGTTCTACTGTTATTTTCCTTTTTGGGTTTCATCTCTGAGGACAGGCTGACAATTGTTTCTAAACTATCATTGATAGGTATATTTGGACTAGAGTAGTGAAAAACTGTCAGCAACAACACCACCAACAAAAATAAAACTCAAATACAAGACATATTCCTTTATATATATATATATATATATATATATATATATATATATATATATATATATATATATATATATATCTCATTTAAAAAATCAATTTCTTAGCCTCAAGCTTCCAAAAAACAAAAAAGATCAATCTCTTAGTTTCAAAATCATGTGTAATTTTTAGACCATGTGTGGGTTCACATTGTTGGGATCGACGTTCTTGTTGTGTCTTTAAATATGTGTAAGTGGGGCTGGGCGATCATCTACTTTGGCGAACTATTAGCTGTTCTTGCTGTGGACCAAGCTTTGTTCCAATCACCTATGATGAGTGCTTCACAACTGCTCATCATTTCCACTCCAGAGGATTTGATGCTGCACCTGCCCTCCATGGGCACCTATACTGATGTGTACCTATCCTGTTACCCTCTTTCTCACACACATATGCATAACTGAAAATAAAATTAAACTTTAAAATAAAATCTGTGTTGTAGCCTTCTTTCTATAAAAGTGGGTGTTAATTTTACAGACTGTATCCACCCATTTAGTAACCACATTCATCAAATTTATATTCATACCTTTTCCAGAAATGCCATAATTGCCAGCCAGTGTCTGGTCTTCAGATGTGCATAGAAAGACACCATTTAAGATAATAATGACAACACCACCGCCACAAGATGTAAAGAGATTCCAACAAAATCTTTCTTGATCCAGTCACATCACATTATCATAGAAGGTAGAGGTATGGAAGACCACAATTCTAGAGTAACATTTCTCAGTTCACAAGGGAATTCAGTCAGAGCTGACTATTTGCTCTTGTTCTTGTTATAAGGGACAAATGGAAAGTACATATGACATCAAGGAAAACACACAACCTCAAATTCTAGGAAATACATACATACATACATATATATATACATATATATATATATTACTTAACCTATATTTTGAGGAAAGTTCTCTTAGTCTTATGTAGAGCTTAGCAAGTAAGCAAGGCTGATAGGCCAGTTAGCCCAGGGATTCACCTGTGTATTAACTGGTGCTGTAAGTAGAAGCTGATACTAACCCATTATATTCTTTTAAAATATGGGTTACATAGATCAAAATATGATCTACATTTTCCCGACCAAGTCTTCACTTTAGCCTGTTAAATCAAATTTTAAAGTATGTCTTCATGTCATTTATATAGTCTTTCTGTGCTTATTTATGAAAAATAAATAGGGAAATAATGCTGTTCCATGGAAATATTATGAATAATAGGTGAAATAAAATCTAAGCAAATTGTTGCTATTACCTGAATAGAAATATAATAATCAAGAAATATTATTTTCTTTATTCATATCCATTTTTTGTTCCATTCCTGTAAACTTTTTTCAATGTGATTTAAATGCAGTTAAATTATTGTCTGCAGATAATATCAGTGAGTTTCAAACACTTTATAAGTTATGTATTTATAATACATGTGTTTGATGTATGTAGGTATATATACATAGCTGTGAGTATGAATATAGGCCAGAGGTTGGAGCTGGACTACTTCCTCTATTGCTCTCCATATTGTTTTTGAAACAGGTCTCCACTGAAGCTTGAACTCACTAATTTGGCTAAGCTGTCTGGACAGAAAGCCCCAGAGATCTTAGTGACTTCAAATCTCTGATATTGGAGTTGTAGGCATGAACTCCCACTGCCAGATTTTCACGTGGATGCTCAAAAACCACCCTCGGTTCCTCATGTTTGCATTGCAAGCACTGTAAAGATGGGACCATTTCTTGACTTTAAGATAAGGCTTTATAGGGGTTTCTAGTGTAGGTCCTGGTTTGAAAATATATGTCATTGTCGATACATATATAATATTGCATATACCTGTACAAATCTAAATATAAAATGTAAAGTGTATTTTAAGCAAAATAGCCATTTATCTATCTATCAGCCCTTTCTGTACTACCTATTTATAACCATAGTACCTCTAAAGGGGATGTTACCACAAACTGCACAACAAGCAATCAGCAAGCTGAGAGTAAGCAGGTCACTTCTCCATTCAATTTGGCTACAAAATGTGGGTCTCATACATAATTTATCTAATTATTTTCAGCAAACTTCTCTACACTTTTGGTACCTTGTATAAAACCCTGACCTAGGATTTTAAAAGACAAGAAAGTAGAAAAAATATTTAACAAACTGCTATTTCTACAACCTTGTTGTGATTTAGTATTCAAAACTATGTTGGCTGTGATATGGCTTGATAATGTCTTTTGAGCTGCACAGACCAATTATATATTTTCACCAAATACTTCAAGTGAAATTTAAGGTTTATACTTTTAAGCTGTATTTTAGCCTCTTTAACTACTCAAAAGACATAGAAGATTTTGTTGCTTTTTTCATTTAAAAAGAGAATGGAAAGTCTAGCAGCTTTCAAAGAATACTTAGCTGGACAGAGAAGTCATACAGTTTTGGGAGATGGGGGCTTCAGGTCCTTCATGCTGTCAGCCCAAGGGCTCTGACAGTACCCAAATCAAATGGTTTTACAAAGAATTTTACTAAAGTTTCTGGTAGTTGTTAGAGAGCATTTGAAAAGCATTAAAGTCATAGAACACACACAAAAATGTCTATTCCACAAGCTTGGATTACAAAAATTACTAAGTGGATAAGTTCTGCGTTTATGTCATCGTGACTGTGTGTATGCATGTATATATTATAGTACCCAGCTATGGCAAGCTCAGTGAAGGCCCAAGTCCTAGTAGCTTACCCTAAGGCAATACCTGGCTCCAAGAAAGACTACAAACTGAGAATACCCAAGTACCATTCAGGAACAGATCTTCCAAAAGAAATTTTTAATGTTCTAACCATTATAGATAGGATCACCTGCCAGCACACATCCATCACTTTCCACCATGACACCCCTAGAGAAATAGCACATCAGGGGTCCCAAGCCTTAAAAATGCCCCCACTTCAATTGGTGTAATCTGCAGGCCTGGCCTGTAACTTGGGTACCCAGTCCCTTTAAGAAAGAAGCACTCCCTTCCCACCAAGGTAAACAGATCTCCTGCCTCCTCTCCAGTTCTCTCTCTGTCTGTCCCTCTTCTGAAGAGTTAATTACTGTTTCCCATTCTTCCCCCTCTCTATTTCCTCTTTTTGTACCCCTTTCTCTCTTTCCTCTTCCAGCTCCCTTCCATAATGTTTTGGTCTTATATCATTCCCAATACCCACAAAATAAACTCTATACCCAAGCTCTCCCCATATGACATAACTGTCTGTCACCCACCACCGTCTCCCATCTACCAAGAGAACCCACCAAGGCCTTGGGTCACCTGCTGCCAGCCTCAGGTCATCCCTCATGAGACTGATTTTAGGTCACCTGCATTATTTGATAAAACCAACCTTTGCTATTATTAAAAACCCCACCCCAACTGAGATCTCTGACTGTGTCACAGTGTTGAACACACAGAGTTTGAACTTGCATACGAATAAAGACTGCTTGCTTTTACATACAAGACTCAGTCTCCTAGTTGGTTTTTGGGGGACACTATGATCTGGACATGACATTTGGAGGCTCATCCAGGATCCCCAAACCCATTGCCATGTAGGGCCTTCAGAGAGTCAGTAAGTTTTCTATGTTTACTTTTCATTTTCTGTCTTTCTGTTTTTAATATCCTTCTGTATATTTGCCAGAATCTGTGAGAGCCTGTTGATGATCTATGTGGACTTGTGAGAGGATCACATGTGGGTACCCAAGAAGATGTCCCAAGGCCCATCTGTAGGGAAATGAATCTCTCTGGTTAATTTGGGTCCACGGACTAAACCCTTGTGTATGGTATAAAATGCTTCTGGATTCTGTAAAACGACAAATGGGTTGCACCCATATTCTGACTTGGAACTAGTGCCATTTGTTGAGTTTGGCCTCCACGCGTCAGGAGAATCCTGGATTGTTCTGTGTACTGTGTACTGATTTGTTTTTGACCATCCTCTTTCTGACTTATGAGACTGATATAATGGAATAGACTCAAAGCTTAAGTCTTATGACTTTAATATTAGGTCACTTACAGGACTTGAGAAATAGGACAAGAAGTGTAGGGCTTGAAACAAAAAAAAAAAAAAGTGATGTATTTTCCTTAAACAGATGAAACAAACAACTCTACACACCTTGAACATTTCGTTAAAAGGAGACAGCCTCAGTCCATAGCACAGGGGCAATGTGGGAAGGCTTGCCTTGACATGCTGTAAAGGCACAAGGTTGTATTTAGTCTGCTTGTATGGATGGGGCAGCCAAGCTATGCAGCCTTGGCATGCTACTGTAGCTAGATTGCTAACCACAGCTTGTAAGGGGCATGTGTGACCGATAGGATTTCAAACATTAAATGGAGAATCTGGAGTTAATTGCTATAGCTGAAAGTATTAAAAATCTTTTGTTCCCATGCTGCACACAGCCCCCTTCCCATGCTGGTAGGTGGGGCTACCGTGGCCTGCCTTTGGAGTTGCCTGTCTCAACTTCTGTTCAAAGGAGACTGTGCTTTGACTCCATGGTTGCTAAACTATGGCAGCCATGTTTGACACTGTAGGTTAATTCTGGTTAGAAAGTTTTGTTTTAGTTATTAAAAAGTTGTATCTATTTCTTGACAAGATTGTGCATACTTGTTTTGTTGGAAAGTTTTGTCTGTGTTTTCTGGCGTTTTCATGAGTTTTGTTGCTGGCATGAGCGAAAAAAAAACTGGCTTGTTTATTTTTGCTGTCTCTGCCACCCACCACTACTTTGGCCACATTTATGGGCATGGGTCAAATTTATCTTTGAGTTCTAGTTGCTGGATTTGGGTTAGCAGGAATTCAGATATCTGTTTTTTTTTTTTTGTAGAGATGATGTTTTATGCTGTTATTTATTGGAAAGCTGGTTCTAGAAACGGATTATGGCTCTTCTTTTGCTAGATGCAGGTATATTTAAAATTTTCCTCTATGTCACTGTTGTCAATCTGAGTCTCTGACACAGCGACAAGGAGAAGAAAACAAAGCTGAAGAGCCAAAAAATAAAAGGAATTGGCTTTTGTAAACATGCTTTACTTCAAAATATATAAATTTATTTTTTCTAGTTGCAGTTATAACATATTAAAATTAAAATAAAACTAGTTAAAAGTTAAAACTAACAACACTGAAAATTGATAATTTAAAATCTATGCATGGATAATTTTAAAGGAGCCATATAACATAATTCCAGCTTGAATTGCAATCATTTTTTAGTAAATCACATGGCTCATTGCCATTTTCCTATTATTTAAAAAAATATGGATGTTTCAGGATTTTAAAACCATATTGTTTAGAGATGACCATGTAAAATGGACCTGACTAAGAAACAAAGGTTTTAATCCTACTTCATGTTCTGGCTTTGTGGGAGCCTAGCCGGTTTGGATACTCACCTTCCTAGACATGGATGGAAGGGGGAGGATCTTGGACTTTCCACAGGGCAGGGAACCCTTGCTCTTTGGACTGGAGAGGGAGGGGGAGAGGAGTGGGGGGAGGGGAAGAGGGGTGAGAGGAGGGGGAGGGAAATGGGAGGCTGGGAGGAGGCTGAAACTTTTTTTTTTCCTTTTCTCAATAAAAAACAAAACAAAACAAAACAAAAATAATACCGAGAAAATAAGACTCCAAGTCAGGTGGGCAGGTGGGTGGCTATGATCAAAATACATTGATTAAAATTCTCAACGAATAAAAATATGAAATAAATGGATACATAAAGTCAAAAAAATGTTCTCTGATAATTTGGATTGGGATAGATTTTTATATGATGGCTTATGTCAAGTCCTAAATTCAAGGCTTATAAAAAAGTAAAATTCTAAATGCTATAGTTGCACCTCAATGCTTTTATACTTGAAAATGTACTTGGTTCTGCCACTTAAATTTTGTAATTCAAATGTCACCTAGGTGATAAATGACTTTAAAGACAGAAAGGGATCATAGGAAACAGTTGAAGTTTGCAAATGTATGGCAGGAATAGAGTCACGAGGAAAATCCAATTTCAAGGAAAGGACCTTAACAGTTGTGGAAATGCCACTGCTGGGTGATAGTTACCAGAAGCACCAGGTACAGTGAAATGAAGCAGTTTGAGAACTAAAAAATTGTCTATGTATATGCTGACTAGGGTGGGGACAAAGAAGTACTCTATTTTTGATATTTCAGGAAGACATTTCAGAAATTTAAATTCTTTAAAGAACATTTTTTAAATATTTAAATTTATAATGCTATGAGGCATTTTTGCTTATATAATTTTATATTGTTAATATTTGAACTTAAAATAAAAAGCTAAAAATCACATTCATAAGCACTAAATGTTAACCAGAAACTGGGATGTTCATTTCTCATAATGTCACAAGACAATAACCTAAGCAGTCTGGCAAAAGGCTCAGAACAAGTTCTCAGCTCACTGAATCTCAACACTTTGGTTGTTAAAAAAACTTTTTGTAGGGGTAGCCTAGGGCTTCCTGCAAGTTAGATATTTCATTAAGATTCATAGCAATAAAAAAAAAAAACGGCAGTTGTACAATAGCAACACGAAAAATTTTGTAATGGGGTCACCTCAGCATGGGGACCTATAAAAGATAAAGGTATATAAAATAAGTTGAGACCCAGTGGCTTAGAAAATGCTTCTCTTTATTCAAGGTCTATTCAGGCTTTAAAATGTGTGTCTAGTCTCCTTATCCTTGCTAACTTTGCTAATCTTGAGCTATTTGGATAAACTGAGACATATACATGTTTTATGTTTCACTTAAAAGACTTTCAATTCAAAAGCATTTTTTTTAAAGCTAAACATGACAGAAATGTACCATAAAGTCCTAGTCTTATTGAAGCTGCAAGCTTATTGTAAGGTGTTAAGAAATACAAGTTAATGGCTATCTTTTCAAATGATCAAGATTGTTAGTTGTAGCCATGCTAAGTACTATTGTTATAATTAATTACAAGGATAAACCTTTCTTAGTCCCTGATATATGTTTTCAAAAGTTAATCTTAAAATAATTAACTAAAAACAAAGTTGTCTATTCAGAAATACCTGGGCAGTCCTCAAATACTTCACAGAGCTGAAGAATATGACATTTACAATGTTGATTGAAAAGCTTATTATATCAAACAGAGACTCCCATATTCTAGAAGTGATTCAATGTATCCAATAAAGAATATGGAGCAATATGATGTCTCCACCTGAATTATCATGGTGCTATCCACTGGGGAGATGCCCCAATACAACACCTGTTACTAGGACCCAGACCAGACTGTGGATAAACATCAAGATACTAAGGGATTAGTTGTACCATCTTTACCTAGACAAAATAAGGTCAGTGTTTTCCATGTTCTTTTTCAACAGGAGGAAAAATCTCTCACCTTATGGGCCTGGTGAAGACTATTTTTTGATATTTCTTCCTCCAATGCTATAAAGACCTGGGTGTGGCTAACTGGGTACGGACTGGTCCCTGTCATTTTTAATAGATTTGGAAGTTTTTGGTATACATTCAGCTGTAATTTATTTTTCTTGGATCTCTGATAGCACTGATGGTTGGATTAGCTATAACTTTGTCAGGTTGGCAGCAGGCAACCAGGATCTTCCCCAAGGCTATAGTCAGCTTGTTAGCGCTCTCTCTCTCTCTCTCTCTCTCTCTCTCTCTCTCTCTCTCTCTGTATACACACACACACACACACATACACACACACACACACACACAGAGGATGATCCCTGCTTTAGAAAAATCTGTTAGTTAATGGTTCTGGGGCCCCAGTACTACCCCGCTTGAACTGCTGGGCAAGCAGGACCCATTGGAGGATACAAGTATGTTTCTTTAGAATATATATATATATATATATATATATATATATATATATATATATATATATATATATATCAAGCCCTGATATGGGTCTAAAAAAGGTTTGAAAATATAAATTATGAAAATATAAAAGTTTATAAGCTTTAAGGGTTTCAAAAATAATTTGAGATATAAATGCAAGTTATTAAAATATAATAAACAATTTATGATATGAAAAATATCTCCAATATTTTTCCCTTTTATGATAGAAAAGTTCAAAGTTTAGTATTTAATTGAGTTCTGATAAATTGGTAGAGTAATGACTACTTACTGTTCAGTCACAAGCTCAATATTTTGGCTTTATTTTGTTTACCATTTAAATATAAACTTAAAGGTGCTTCTAATTAGGCCAAAGATATATCTGTCCAATCTATAACTGGACAGCAGAAAAACATACATGCTTTTAACTCAAATCTGTAGTTTCTGCTAAGACTCAAATGAGTCAATTCCTCTTGCTTTATAGATACCCAGTGCCTAATTTTCTTTGCTATATGGATTTCACTATAGATTGGTGACACTTTAATATCTAAAATTTGTATGTCCTTTTGTAAAGTAAAAATTCATATAGGCTTCAGAAAAATATTGTATCTACTTATAATAGATAACCACAGGACAAAAGGTTTCCAGATGAGAAAAATCTAAGTTTTTCCTACCTGTCTATTCCTGAGGGTGATACTTTCTGTTCCCTGGTCTTGCTATTCCTCTTTTTCCTGAAAATTTCAAATGTTATATTGTCCTCTAAGTTCATAAATTTTAACTTCTGTTCCTGGTTTAAACTTGCCTCCACAGGTTTCCACTTGGCTGGCAGACACATTCAAGCATCAGCTGCTAACTACAACCTGTTCCAAATGATTGTCAGCCCTGGACTTGTTGAAAGCTTATGTGGACCAGTCCAGCATGTAAATGCTCCCTGTTTCTTCCACACAATTAGTAAACCAGATGTTCCTGATAAATGCCCCTTTGACTAAATTCCCTCCTTTCCTTTAACTAACCTTCTGGGCTTCTTGGGTCCTGATTAATGCCCCAATGTCTGCTTGAAGTAGTTATAGAAAAGAACATGCCCCATGCTCCCTGTCCAGAATAGGTTGAGATGCTATGACAAGGAGAAACTTCCTGGCATGGGGAACAAAATGGCTACCTAAAATGCCCATTGACATACCATCAAAATAGGTCCAGAGTTGTCAATTATTGGATTTATTAACTAACATGGTTCTATAACAAGATAAGACACTTTGGTTCTTTATGGAGAACCACGGAACCAAAGAGGACATTCAGGATTATAATTACAATTTGGTTGTACACAAAGATTAAGTTACAGGACCTGGAAGCAGAGGATGATCCCTGCTCTAGAAAAATCTGTTAGTTAATGTTTCTTAGTCCCCAGCGCTACCCCCTTGAACTGATGGGCAAGCAGGACCCATTGGGGGATACAAGTATGTTTCTTTAGAATATTTCTGGATTTACTGTCAGTGGTGGGGTGAAAGAGACTGCTTCTAGTTCTCATCCTCAGCAGCTGGATGGCTTTTCCTGGACACTAGGGACCTAGATCAGCCAATCTAGAGTTCATGGCTTTGACCTAGAAAAGAATTTCAGTTTACTAAGCAGAGCTTGGGTTAAAAAAGATACTTTATATAGCATGAAGGCTTAGAGAATGAGACGTGCTCTAAAGAAAGTAAGACACACCTGAGAGTGTGGGAATGGACTTCTCAAAGAGACACAGAGAACAAGACACACCCAAATGTGGGTCCAGGATCCTCAACGAAGATTCAATTGTCATAGTATTATCCAAACATACCATTTTGATGGTTTGAATGTTACATCTCAAAACATTGTTGAGAAACATATATATATATATATATATATATATATATATATATATATATATATATTCTTGAGTGAGATGGTTCTGGAGAAATATAATAAGATAAAATGAAACCAAGGACTACCAGTATTCAGAAAGGGTTTAGCATTTGTCCTTTCCCTGTAAATGTTATTTCTGCTAAAATTTCTGGAAGAGTATGTTTTAAGGCCGCAGTGGTATAAAAGCCGTAAGTAGTAGTTAATGTCAGTGAATAACATATCATCTTGTAAAACTCTGTTTTCGATGAACTGTGACTTCTAATACCTACAATAATATGTTTTTCAGAGCTAAAGTGAGTTGTTTCTCTAGATTTTTGATCTAGTCTGTGGACCCTGAGTTGAATGGCAGAGACAATGTCCATCAATCATCTCCTGTTCTTTACCTATTTCTAGATTACCTCTAACAATGGCCAACTCTGGGACAAGAGCAGAATATTCACCAACCTCTTTGTCTTTCTCTTTCTTCCCTTTAATTCCTCCAGTTTGTTAGAAGGTTATGGGCTCTAATTCTTACAGAATCCTCTGTAGGGTTCCCCCCCCCAAAAAAAAACTATGCCCTCAGTAATTTTCAACCCTTGTGTCCTTCCTCCTCCCTGACCTTCCAGGTTATTGCTCAGAGTATGATATTTCTGCGGAGAGGATGTGCATGGGCTCCAGTGTGAGGAACACTTCTCTCTTCTTATGTCTCTAGGATTTCTTTAGTACAAAACCACAGTTGCATAATTCCTATATACATTTTTATGCAGTCTCTGAGTGTCAGTTCAGTGTTGATGGCTTCAGGTGACCATCAATATGAGAACTGCCTCCAAAGTGGTTGTTGTATAGGACCTAACTCTAAAAGAGTCTCAAAGGAATTAATTAGCAAAAACCCACTGTGCTGTTTTAGTTAGAATCTCCATAGGCTCATATAGTTGTGTATTTACCTGGTAGTGGAACTGCTTGAGAAGAATTAGAAGGAATAGCTTTCTTGGAACAGGTATATCCTTGTTTGAGAAAGTATGTCTCTTGAAGTAGATTTTAAGATTTCACAACCCCATACTAGGGCCAGTCTCTCTCTCTTTGCCTGCTGTCTCAGAATCAAGATAAAAAGCTCCCAGTTCTATTTTCAGTACCATCCTTATCTGATTTTATATGTGGTGATCATTAACTAACCCTCTAAAATTTGAAGCAAATCCCTATTTACATGCTTTTCTTAATAAGAGTGGACTTGGTTATGATATCTCTTCATAGCAGTAGAACAATAAACTAAGATAGAATTTGGTACCAGAAATGAGATATTGCTATAGCAGGCCTGACCACACTACTTACTGGAGAAATATGAAGGACTCTGGGACATTGGATTAGGAAGTTTGTTGAATGTTGTAAGATTTAAAGGTACATTTTAGTAGTAGTATAGAAGATAGCAGTGTTGAGAGCTATGTAGACTATGGTGTGAAAGCATAAGAAATTTAAGAAAAGAAAGTATTATTGGCTAACCTAGAGAACATTATTGTGATATCTTTGCAAAGAATCTTGTTGCTTTTTGCCTTTGTCCTAACAATTTCTCAAAACTAAATTGGAGAGTTTTGAATTAATGGCATTGGCAGAGGAGATTTCAAGAAAGCCTAATATTGTTTTTGTAATTTGGATATTAGTGGTGGCTCTAATGAATTTATACAATGACAAAGAGAAATGAAGACAAAAAATACTAAATGCAGTTTGAGATGAAAAACACCACCAGAAAATTTAATAGAGATTCGGGAAGTATTAGGAGGTATGGTTTGTTGGAGTAGGTGTTGCTTTGTTGGAGGAAGGTTCTTGCTTAGGGGAACTTTGAAGTTTCAAAATTGCAAGCTATTCCCAGTGGCTGTCTCTTCCTACTGCCTGAATATCTGAATGTAGAACTCTCATCTATCATGTCTGCCGGCACGCTATCATGCTCCTTTTCTTGAGGACAATGGACTAAACCTCTGAAACTATAAGCAAGTGCCAATTAAAAGCTTTCTTTTATTAGAATCACCATGGTCATGGTGTCTATTCATAACAATAGAATACTGACTGAAATGATTGAGTATGCTCAACTTGACCAATTTAATCTTATGCAGGCCAAGACCCAAGCATAGGGGGTGGTGCCACTACATTTTTTTACATTAATTAACTTAAGATGATTCCCACATGCCCAGCCAATATAAATAACCCCTTAAGGAGTCTCTATTCCCAGGGTTTCTACAGTGTGTCCTACTGAGAGTTGAAGCTAACTACTATACAAAAATTTAAACATTTAAGATTTGTTAAATATAAAAAATATCCAAACAAAGTTATTATGAGATTTGATTTACTATTACTTATTAAAAATATGGTAGAAACTTAAAATAGTTGTGATTTCTAGTGCTGTTCTTTTTCAAACTCCACTGTCCCATCTTATACCCCTTAGTATCCATTAAGCCCATTTTTCAAACCTTAAAACAGTGCCTAAGTTTTATTAGTCATTTTAGAACAATCAAAAACCTGTTTCTCTCAATCCTGCTACAAATCTGAGAATTTTTCTTATATACCACCCTATTCCTATCTTTTGATACCCAGAAGGCAGCCACCCAAATGTCTAATATCATCATAGAGGTGATAAGCTCTAATTATTTTGTTCCATATGTCACCATGAACTGCTTCAGATGCAGGCAAAATACAGCTCAGCAACATTCAGCATGCTTTTCATGAAATATAGAAAAAATATAGTTGTTCTTCTTTTTGCTCTTTTACCTGAAATCATAAAGGATCTTTGAAAAATTGTTTTAATTATCTTATGATTCCACAGAATTTGTTTAATTGCTTAGGTAGATAATTGAAAGCTGCAGTAGATGGTCAACAGTGAGACAGAGCAAAGAAAGTCACAAGGACTAGAACAGTGAGGAGAAAATACTCATACTTGTATTAGGTCATCTTGTGTAATCATTTTATATTAAATAGTTTACTTAGAAGAGAAGACAGAATTTGAGTTGGGAACAAAAAAGCGGCCTCATACTACATATACATATATACACACATGCATGCATTTACATATGCACAAAAACACAGACGTGAACACATACATATAATTTATGCATATATGCATACCTATGTGCATACATACATACATATACACATTCCTGAATTGCTTTTCCTTTCCTCTTGTGCCTGCTGATGACATATAAACATATCCATTGACCAACCTTGAGGAACTGTGTTTTACTCACATCTGTGGGTTTCTCTGAAAGATTACTTTTGGAGTGTATTTCAGATAAGCACTACGTGCAACATTGTTATAACATACTTCAAAATTCAGGGCAGCAATTAGGATGACAACACCAGCAGTATGCAATTTACCATGTCAGCCATAGAACCTGAGTTCAACAGTAAGAACCCTGATAAAAGAGAAAGCCATAGTGTGTTCAACTGCCTTCCCAGTGCTAGAGAGCCAGAGGCAGATCTCTAGGACACAATGGCCAGCCAGTACAGCCTAACTGCCAGTCACAGGTCCAAAACAGAGATCCTATCTCATAAAAGAAATGGAATAGTTCCCCAAACTGACCTCTGGCTTCTGTATGGAAAGGCAACATCCCCAAAGCTTTTATCAACAGGCACACACACATTTGAATACACTGCATACACACAGACAAACACATGCATGCAGTGCTTGCTCCCCAAACGTGTGCCACAAAGATCTAAAAGTGGGGTATAAAAGCAATTGACCACAGAGAGTTTTTTGCTATGGGATAATGTTCTTGTACACTGTAAAGATTTGTCACTCACATTGGTTTATTAAAAGGATGATTGGCCAGTAGCCAGGCAGAAAGTATAGGCGGGACAAGCAGACTAGGAAAATTCTGGGAAGAAGAAAGAAAGAAATGCAGTCAACAGCCAGATGCAGAGGAAGTATGATGAGAATGCCTCACTGAGAAAAATACCAAGCCACATAGCTAAACATAGACAAGAATTATGGGTTAATTTAAGTTGTGAGAGCTATTTAATAATACACTTGAGCTAATATGTCAAACAGTTTATAATTAATATAAGCCTATGTGTGTTTCTTAGTGACTAAATGGCTGTGAGACCAGGTGGGACAGCAACTTCTTCTACAAATTTTTGTTAATCTCATTGCAGAATAGTCACAATCCCTGACTGCTCTAAATTCATGTAAATTGGGCATGTCATTTTACAAAAGGTGACATGAATCTTGGTGTGATTTGCATTTAACAATTTTCTCAGAATGTTAGAAGAATCTCACCTCTGGCATGAAAAGCAGATGAGTTTTCAAGTTGGCAAGGTCTCAGGGATTTTGGAAATTTAGGGCAAAAATATGCAGTTAAATTTGCTAGTTTCCGTTAAGAGCAAACTGCTGATCTCCTCAGCAGTATCCTTAATGCTGTGCTCTGTGATTAACTAATGGTGGGAAAGTGTTCTGTATTTTGTTACTGAGGAATCAGAGGAAACATGGTGCTTAATTATTCAGCAGCCCTAGAGGCCACTGCCGATGCTCAGATAAAAATAAACTATCAGCCTCAAGCCACCACCAGAATGGAAGAACAAATCACACCTTTATTTCATTTGTGTGTTACAAAATGTGCCTGGGAAATAATTTCAAGAAAGACTATTATAATCAGAACATAGCTGCAGGCTGATTCTCCATGAAGTGACAAATTAGACTTTAATGTATTACATGCCATTGTGCTGAGGCTTGAAAGGGAGCATGCCACTAAGGACTGCTTTTTCTGCTTGGTCTGCCTTAAGGGGATTCTTAGAACAGGCTCCAAAGAGAAATCACTCTATGCCCTGTCTGTGCTGATCTTATCTTCTAAATCCCAAGCAAGAACATTTCCAATTATTGACTGTTTCTGTCCTCCATCAAAAGAGAGTCAATTTGTGGAATTATTCAAGACAGAAAATGCTGAAGCTTCTACACAAGGCCTGTAGCAGCCCACTGAGCTATGACTTCAGTAGAACCTGACTATCACATTCAACACCTGAGGTAGGAGACAGTATTTTGCAAGTCATATATATATATATATATATATATATATATATATATATATATATATATATATATAAAGAGGTTCATACCTAAAGAATTTTAGAACTAAACAAAATTGACAGAGAAATAGTCAAATTAATGTTATAAACATTTACCTAATTAAGTTGTATACATAGCTAATAAATACATGAAAATGAATGGTTAAGATTACTAGACATTTAGAAAATGAAATTTGAAGCCCCAATCAGATATTACCTTATTCTATTAAGATGGCAGTAATAACAAGAAATATGCAAGCCCACACATGCGCACGCGCACGCGCACACACACACACACACACACAAACACACATACAATACACAACACATAATATTACTTGAGGATATAGATAAAAATTATTTTATAATATTGACTGCAATGTGAAATGGTAAAACTGATAAATAAAATTATATGGTCTTCACTTAGAAAATATTGGAAACAATTTGTATATCATTCAGTGTTCTAGTCAGGTATATTTCCAAAGCAATTGAAAACAGTCTCAAATCTGTATTTGTACATCTACATCTATAGTAACAAAATTCATAATAATTTAAGATAGAGGAAATTAGAGTCCAAAAAAAAGTAGATCTAGAAGTATCATGTAGTATATTCATATAGTTGAATACTAGTTAACTGCAAAAGAGGAAGCTCCGATACCTGCTGCTAGAGAGATTAGTGTTGAAAACAATATATTTATTTTTATTGAGAAAAGTAAAAAAAAAAACGTTTCCGCCTCCTCCCAGCCTCCCATTTCCCTCCCCCTCCTCCCCCCCTTCTCCCCTTCCCCCTACTCCTCTCCCCCTCCCTCTCCAGTTCAAAGAGCAGTCAGGGTTCCCTGCCCTGTGGAAAGTCCAAGGTCCTCCCCCCTCCGTCCATGTCTAGGAAGGTGAACATCCAAACTGGCTAGGCTCCCACAAAGCCAGCACATTAAGTAGGATCAAGACCCCGTGCTACTGTCCTTGGCTTCTCATCAGCCCTCGTTGTTCGCCATGTCCAGAGAGTCCGGTTTTATCCCATGCCTTTTCAGTCACAGTCCAGCTGGCCTTGGTGAGCTCCCAATAGATCAGCCCCACTGTCTCAGTGGGTGGGTGCACGCCTCGTGGTCCCGACTTCTTTGCTCATGTTCTCCCCCCTTTTGCTCCTCATTGGGACCTTGGGAGCTCATTCCAGTGTTCCAGTGTGGGTCTCTCTCTCTATCTCCATCCATTGCCAGATGAAGGTTCGATGGTGATATGCAAGATATTCGTCAGTATTGCTATAGGATAGGGTCATTTCAGGTTCCCTATCCTCAGTTGCCCAAGGGACTAATTGGGGACATCATCATGGGCTCCTCGGAGCCCCTCTAGGTTCAAGTCTCTTGCCAACCCTAAGGTGGCTCCCTTAACTAAGAATTGTGCTTCCGTGCTCCCCTATCCAACATTCCTTTATCCCAATCATCCTTTTTCCCCAAGTTTACCCCATCCTCCCCTTCTCCCTTTTCTCTCCCCATATCCCCTTACCCCCATCCCACCTCACCCCCAAGAAACCATTTTTCTCCCCGGCAATTTTGTCTACTTCCCATAGCCAAGAGGATAACTATATGTTTTTCCTTGGGTTCACCTCCTTACTTAGCTTCTTTAGGTTCACCAATTGTAGACTCCATGACCCTTACTTATGGCTAGAAACCAATTATGAGTGAGTACATCCCATGTTCATCTTTTTGGGTCTGGGTTACCTCACTCAGGATAGTGTTTTCTATTTCCATCCATTTGCATGCAAAATTCGAGAAGTCATTGTTTTTTACTGCTGAGTAGTACTCTAATATGTATATATTCCACACTTTCTTCATCCATTCTTCCATTGAAGGGCATCTAGGTTGTTTCCAGGTTCTGGCTATTACAGATAATACTGCTATGAACATAGTTGAACAAATGCTTTGTCATATGATAGGGCATCTCTTGGGAATAGTCCCAGGAGTGGTATTGCTGGGTCCAGGGGGTAGGTTGATCCCGAATTTCCTGAGAAACCGAAACACTGATTTTCAAAGTGGTTGCACAAGTTTGCATTCCCACCAGCAATGGATGAGGGTACCCTTACCTCCACAGCCTCTCCAGCAAAGGCTATTATTGGAGTTTTTTTATTTTAGCCATTCTGACAGGTGTAAGATGATATCTCAAAGTTGTTTTAATTTGCATTTCCCTGATCGCTAAGGAGGTTGAGCATGACCTTAAGTGTCTTTTGGCCATTTCAACTTCTTCTGTTGAGAATTCTTTATTCAGTTCAGTGCCCCATTTTTTAATTGGGTTAATTAGCATTTAAAAGTCTAGTTTCCTGAGTTCTCTCTATATTTTGGAGATCAGACCTTTGTCTGTTGCGGGGTTGGTGAAGATCTTCTTCCAGTCAGTAGGTTGCCTTTCTGTCTTAGTGACAGTGTCCTTTGCTTTACAGAAGCTTCTCAGTTTTAGTAGGTCCCATTTATTCAATGTTGCCCTTAGTGTCTGTTCTTCTGGGGTTATACATAGGAAGCAATCTCCTGTGCCCATCTGTTGTAGGGTACTTCCCACTTTCTCTTCTATCAGGTTCAATGTGTTCAGACTGATATTGAGATCTTTAATCCATTTGGACTTCAGTTTTGTGCATGGTGATAGATATGGGTCTATTTTCATTCTTCTACAGGCTGATATCCAGTTATGCCAGAACCATTTGTTAAAGATGCTTTCTTTTTTCCATTGTATACTTTTAGCTCCTTTATCCAAAATGAGGTGATCATAGGTTTGTGGCTTAAAATTCGGGTCTTCTATTCGATTCCATTGGTTGACTTCTCTGTTTTTATGCCAGTACCACACTGTTTTCATCACTGTGGCTCTGTAATAGAGTTTGAAGTCAGGGATGGTAATGCCTCCAGAAGTTCCTTTATTGTATAGGATTGTTTTGGCTATTCTGGTTTTTTGTTTTTCCATGTAAAGTTGATTATTGTCCTCTCAAGATCTGTGAAGCATTTTGATGGGACCTTGATGGGGATTGCATTGAATCTATAAATTGCCTTTGGTAGAATTGCCATTTTTACTATGTTGATCCTCCCAATCCAAGAGCAAGGGAGGTCCTTCCATTTTCTGGTATCCTCCTCAATTTCTTTCTTCAATGCCTTAAAGTTCTTGTCAAATAGATCTTTCACTTCCTTGGTTAGAGTTACCCCAAGATATTTTATGCTGTTTGTGGATATCGTGAAAGGTGAAGCTTCTCTGATTTCCCTCTCTGCTTCCATATCCTTTGTGTATAAGAGGGCAACTGATTTTTTGGAGTTGATCTTGTATCCTGCCACATTACGAAAGGTGTTTATCAGCTGTAAAAGTTCTTTGGTTGAGTTTTGGGGGTCGCTTATGTACACTATCATATCATCTGCAAATAACAAAGTTTCACTTCTTCCTTTCCAATTTGAATCCCCTTGATCCCCTTATGTTGTCTTATTGCTATTGCTAGAACTTCAAGCACTATATTGAAGAGGTATGGCGAGAGTGGACATCCTTGTCGTGTTCCTGAGTTTAGTGGGATGGCTTTGAGTTTCTCTCTTTTTAATTTGATGTTAGCTGTTGGCTTGCTGTATATAGCTTTTATTATATTTAGGTATGACCCTTGTATCCCTAATCTTTCCAATACTTTTATCATAAAGGGATGTTGAATTTTGTCAAATGCTTTTTCAGCATCTAATGAAATGATCATATGTTTTTTTTTCTTTCAGTTTATTTATATGGTGGATTACATTGGTAGATTTTCGTATGTTGAACCAGCCCTGCATCTCTGGGATGAAGCGTACTTGATCATAATGGATAATTTTTCTAATGTGTTCTTGGAATTGGTTTGCCAGTATTTTGTTGAGGATTTTTGCGTTGATGTTCATGAGTGAGATTGGCCTATAATTCCCTTTCTTGGTTGAGTGTTTGTGCGGTTTTGGTATCAGAGTAACTGTAGCTTCATAAAAGGAATTTGGCAATGCCTCTTCTGCTTCTATATTGTGAAATACATTAAGGAGTATAGGTATTAGGTCTTCTTGGAAGTTCTGGTAGAATTCCGCATTGAAACCATCTGGTCCTGGGCTTTTTTTGGTAGGGAGGTTTTTGATAACCAATTCTAATTATTTGTGACTAACAGGTATTTAGATTGTTCACCTGGTCTTGGTTTAACTTTGGTATATAGTATTTATCCAACAAAAGTGTCCATTTCCTTTACATTTTCCAGTTTTGTGGCATACAGGATTTTGTAGTAAGATCTAAAGATTCTCTGAATTTGCTCTGTGTCTGTGGTTATGTCTCCCTTTTCATTTCTGATCTTATTAATTTGCAAATTTTCTCTCTGCCGTTTTATTAGTTTGGATAGGGGTTTGTCAATCTTGATTTTCTCCAGGAACCACCTTTTTGTTTCATTGATTCTTTGGATTGTTTTCTGTGTTTCTATTTTGTTGATTTCAGCCCTCAGTTTGGTTATTTCCAGTCTTCTACTCCTCCTAGGTGAGTCTGCTTCTTTTTTTTCTAGAGCTTTCAGGTAGGCTGTTAAGCATACAATGTGAGCTTTCTCTGTTTTCTTTAAGTGGGCACTTAGTGCTATGAACTTTCTTCTTAGGATGGCTTTCATAGTGTCCCATAAGTTTGAGTATGTTGTTTCTTTATTTTCATTGAATTCCAGGAAGACTTTAATTTCTTTCTTTATTTCTTCCTTAATCCAGGTATGGTTCAGTAGTTGACTGTTCAGTTTCCATGACGTTGTAGGCTTTCTGGGGGTAGCATTGTTGTTGAATTCTAACTTTAATCCATGATGATCTGATAAGACACAGGTGGTTACGAATATTTTTTTGTAACTGTAGAAGTTTGCTTTGTTACAGAGTATGTGGTCAATTTTCGACATGAGCTGCAGAGAAGAAGGTATATTCTTTCCTATTTGGGCGGAATGTTCTATAGATATCTGTTAAGTCCATTTGCTTCATTACCTCCATTAATTCTCTTATTTCTCTGTTCGGTTTCTGTCTGATTGACCTGTCCATTGGTGAGAGAGGAGTGTTGAAGTCTCCTACTATTGGTGTGTGTGGTTTGATGGCTGCCTTGAGTTTTAGTAATATTTCTTTTATGTACGTGGGTGCTTTTATATTAGGGGCATAGATGTTCAGGATTGAGACTTCATCCTGATGAACTGTTCCTGTTATGAGTATAAAATGCTCCTTTCCATCACTTCTGATTGATTTAAGTTTGAAGTCAACTTTGTTAGAGATTAGTATGGACACACCTGCTTGTTTCTTATGTCCATTTACTTGATAAGCCTTTTCCCAGCCCTTTACTCTGAGTATGTGCCTGTCTTTGTGGTTGAGGTGTGTTTCATGTAAACAGCAGAATGTTGGATTGTAGTAATAGGAAGCGGAGGGTCTGTGTCCCCAACACCCCAGCCGCCTGGCTAGCTTATGCCCCGAAATAATTACACAGACACTGTATTCTTTTAATCACTGCTTGGCCCTTTAGCTCTAGCCCTTACTGGCTAATTCTGATATCCCGATCAACCCAACTCTAATAATCTGTGAGCACAGGTCTTACTGGGAAAGATTCAGCATGTCTGACCTGGGGGCTTGCTTCATCGTGTGCCTCTGCCCAGGAGCAGGGAGCATGGGGTCTCTCTCTGAGGCATCTGCTCCCGAGAGCAGAGTTGTGGAGTCTGAGCTCACTTCCTCTTCCTCCCAGTGTTTTGTTCTGTTTACTCCACCTACCTATGTTCTAACCAATAAAATGGGCCAAGGCAGTTCCTTTATTAGCCAATGACCTTCCTCCATCATTGGTTCCTGTTTTCTTATCCAATCTCTTAGCCTGTGCCTTTTTATAGGTGAGTTGAGTCCATTGACATTAAGTGATATTAATGACCAGTGGTTGTTAACTCCGGTCACTTTTTTAGTTGTAAAGTTTGTGTGTTTCCATTCTTTGAGTTGTGTTGGTGATGGGTCTCTAGATATCTGAATTATTGTGGTCATTGTTGGACTCATTGGTTAGTGATTTTCCTTCTATTACTTTCTGTAAGGCTGGATTTGTGGCTGCATATTGTTTAAATTTGTTTTTATCCTGGAAAATTTTATTTTCTCCATTTATAGTGAACTAAAGCTTGGCTGGGTATAGTAGTCTGTGCTTGCATCCATGGTCTCTCAGTTTCTGCAGTACATCTATCCAGGACCTTCTGGCTTTCATGGTTTCAATGGAGAAGTCAGATGTAAGTCTGATAGGTTTACCTTTATAGGTGACTTGGCCTTTTTCCTTTGCAGTTCTAAATATTCTTTCCTTATTCTGTATGCTTTGTGTTTTGATTACTATATGGCAAGGAGATTTTTTTTTTTTTGATCCAGCCTATTCAGTGTTCTGTATGCTTCTTGAACCTTCATAGGTATATATTTCTTTTGTTTGGGAAAGTTTTCTTCTATAATTTTATTAAATATATTTTCTGGACCATTGAGCTGCACTTCTTCTCCTTCTTCTACTCCTATTATTCTTAGGTTTGGTCTTTTTATTGTGTCCCAGATTTCCTGAATGTTTTGTGATGAGAGTTTTTTGGACTTGCTGTTTTCTTTGATCAGTGTGTTTATTTTCTCTATGGTATCTTCAGAATCTGAGATTCTTTCTTCTAATTCTTGTATTCTGTTGGTTATGCTTGTTTCTGTAGACTCTGTTTGTTTACTTAAATTTTCCATGTCCAGCCAGCCCTCTGTTTGTGTTTTCTTCTTTGCCTCCATTTCTGTTTTCAAGTCTTAAACTGTTTCCATTATCTGTTTGATTGTTTTTCCTTGGTTTTCTAGGGTATCCTTCACTGATTTATTCAATTCTTCAAACTTTCTGTTATATTTCTCATCAATTTCTACAAGGGCGTTCTTTACATGCTGTTTAAGGGCGTCAATCACTTTCATGAAGTCAATCTTTTCTACTTCTTCTTGATTAAGGTGGTCATGTCCTCCCGTTGTGAGGTCGCTGCTTTCTCGTGGCTTCATGTTGCTTTTCAGATTGTTGGGTGAATTCTTGCATTGGTGTCTGCCCATCTCTTCCTCCAAATGCTCCCCTATGGATCTTCTTTTACCGGATCAGGTCTCCTTGCCTACTGATGTACCTTCCCAGTGATGGCTCTCTCCAGTGATGGCTCTACTGGTGCCGAGATCAGATCTCCATGCCCAATGATGGCTCTACCCAATGCTGACTCTCCTGGCACCAAGAGATCAGGTCTCTTTGCTGGTTGGGTAGCTTGTAAACAAAGTGCCTACCTTGTTTGGTGCAGGCAGGCTATAGGAACAAAGGAACTCCTGCCCGCTTGGTTGCCCTGAGGATTCGGACCCAGTGCCTAGACAGGCTGGGCTGGGTGATGTTATGTGCTGAAAGAGAGCATGGGGGCCGGAATGGGGAGGGTCATTGATGCAAGCTGGGTAAGATAGGAAGAAAGAGGCAGTATGCAGGGAGTAGAGGCCCTGCAGAGAGCCCAAGAAGGATGGGGGTTGAGGAACTTCTGAGTTCCCTGTCCCAGGCAGGCACTGCGGGGTCTGAAACTCACGTTTTTGGTTGGCTCTCCTGGTGCCGAGAGATCAGGTCTCCGTGCTGGTTGAGTAGCTCGTAAACAAAGCACCTACCTTGCTTGGTGCAGGCAAGCTATAGGAACAAAGGAACTCCCGCCCACTTGGTTGCCCTGAGGATTCGGACCCAGTACCTGAAAACAATATATTAAGTGAACAAATGAATCACAAATTCACATATACTGAATAATAAATGCTTTTTGTGGTTATTTAGAACATTTCCTCCATTGATTTATTAAGTGTTTTCACCATGAAATTGTGCTTTATTCTGTTAAGTATTATTTTCTGTATCAACAGAGACAATTACAAAAAGTTTTTCTTTTTGTATTATATTGATTCTCAGAAGTAAAAATACGTTGCATACATTGGTGATTCTCAGCTGGAAGCAGCATATACTAGTTTTATATATTGCTGTATCTAGTGTCCTAGTGTTATGTTGAGGAATTTTTATTTCAAATCTCTGATTGATTCTGGCTTGCCTATTTTTCATGAAGTTTTTCTCCAGTTTTAATATTAGGACAATAATGAATCTGTAATGGAGCCAGAAAATGTTTCTTCTTCTTTTATTTAAAATTTATAACCCAGTGTGGTGGCACACAGCTGTGAGCTCAGAGTGAAACTGTGTCTCAAACAAAACAAAACAGAAGAGTGCCAAAGTCCCACAGTTCATGAGTGATTTGAGTTGACTCTGCTAAGTGTCAGCAGGCTGGAGCAATGAAGCTTCCTGGGCTGCATCTACTTAGGGTTTGGTATTATTATTTATTGTCTCTTCTATTGTTTCTATAGTCACATCATTCTTCAGGATACGGTATTAGTAGCTTTTGCCTTTCAAGGAAATTCTGTTTCATGGATGTCATTTTTTCAAACACAAGGATGAATAAAATTCCATCATAAACTTAAAAAGGTTTCTGTAAGGTCTATAGTTAAATATTAATTTTCAGTTCTCAAATTTGGGTCATTTCTTTTCACAGTTAATCCATGCAAACAATGCTTAGCTGGTCATTTTCAAAGAACTGCCTATGTTCTCTCTCATTCCCTCAAAATTTTCTATTCTTTATTTTAATATTTCCTTTGATAATTATTTGTATTTTTTCATGTGTATGTATGTAGCATATGCCCATGAGTGGGGAACATGTGCAATGTGTGTGCATGGTAAAAGAGAAAGTAATTGCAGGTCATCCTCTATCACTATGGACTTATTCCCTAGAGATAGGGTTGCTCTCTGAACCTAGAACTAGGCTGGCTTCAAATAGGCCTGAGTGATCTTCTTGATACAGGTGCACATGCACCCATGGCAGACTTTTCATATGGATGTCAGAATCCAAACTAGGTTTTTCATGCTTATGCAACAATTCTCTTACCCACTGAGTCATTTCCTCTGCTTTTATATGTGTGCATCAATTTTATTTTGCTTTTCTTTGCCACTTTCTTTTTTAATAATTATATTTACTTATTTATTTTACAAACCAACCAGTTTCCCCCTTCCTATCCTTTCATTCCTTTCCTCCATCTCCCCTCCTTTCCCCACCTACTCATCCTCTGTTTCTCTGCTCAGAAATGGGCAGACCTCTCATTGGGATCAACAAAGCATGGTTTATCACGTTCCTAGGACTAAGATCCTCCCCATGTTTTAAGGCTAAGCAAGGCAACCCAGTTTGAGGAATAGGTTGCCCAAAGTCAGACAAAGCATTAGAGACAGTCCGTGCCCCCACTGTTAGGAGTCCCACAAGCAGACCAAGCTACACACTGTCACATATATAGAGAGGGCCTAACTTGGTCCCATGCAGGCTTCCTGGGTGCCAGTTCAGAGACTGTGAGCTCCTATGAATTCAGCGTCCTAGTTAGGGTTTCTATTGCTGTGAAGAGATGTCATGAACCATGGGAACACTTATAAAGAAAAAAAATCATTTGATTGGGGTACTCTCTTACAGTTCAGTTGTTTAATCCATTATCATCTTAGTTGGACATTCATATTCGGACATGGCAGTGTGCAGGCAGGCATGGTGCTAGAGGGGGAGCTGAGAATTTTAAATCTTGCAGGCAACAGGAGGTAGTCTGTGTAACTCACTGGGAGAAGCTTGAGCATATATAAGACCTCAAAGTCCACCTTCACAATAATGCACTTCCTCTAAAATGAACATACCCATTCCAATAAAGCCACATCTTCCAAAAGTGCCACTCGTTCTGGGGGTCAAGTTCTTTCAAAGCCAAGTTAGTTGATTCTTTGGGTTTTCTTGTGATGTCTTTGACCCCTCTGGCTTCTATAATCCTTCCTGCCTCTCTTCAGCAGGATGCCCTAAACTCAGCCTTATGTTTGACTATAAGTCTTTGTGTCTGTTTCCAATGGATATTAGATGAAGGATCTCTAATGACAATTAGGGTAGTCACCAATTTATGAGTATAGTAGAATATAGTTGGGCATCATTACATTGACATTGTTTTTTATGAGATATTGCTTGGTTATATTCTATGACTCTGGGCCTTCTAGTCTCTGAGTCCTGGCAGACTAGGCAGTATTAGTGGTAAGTTCATTCTGTGGTAGAGGTCTAAGGCTGAACCAGTTATTGGTTGGACACTTCCCCAATCTCTGCACCACTTTTCCCCCAGTACATCCCAGAAGTAGAACAGATTGTAGGTCAAATGTTATGTGACTATACTGGTGTCCTAATCCCTCCCACTGGAAGTCTTGCCTGGTCATAGGAGATGACCAGTTCAGGTTGCATATACACTGGCTAGGAGTCTTAGCTGGGGTCATCCTTGCAGATTCCTAGGAGTTTTCCTTGCACCAGGTTTCTACCTGACTCAAAAATGTCCCCCTTTCCATTAATTGCTTTCAATCTCACACTCTCCATCCACCTCCCAAGCCAGTCCCTCATGTTCCCATTTCTATCTGCCCCCAGTCAACTCACAAGATCTCTCCTATTTTTGTTTTCAATGCATTTCCCTTTGGGCTCTTCTCCTTACCTAGTTTCTCTGGGTCTTAGAATTGCAACATGATTATCCTTTAATGTAAATTTAAAATATCTACTTATGAGTGAGTGCATACAATGTTTGTGTTTCTGGGACAAGTTTACTTTACTCAGGATTATATTTCCACTTCCATTTATTTGCCTTCAAATTTCATGATCTCATTGTTATTAACAGCTGATTAATACCGTACCATTTTTTAATCCATTTCTCTGCAGAGGAACCTCTAGGTTTTTTCCATGTTCTAGTTATTCTGAATAAAGCTGCTGTGAGCATAGTTTAGCAAGTATCCTTATCTTATGATTGAGCATCCTTTAAATATATGGCCAAGAGTGGTATACCTGGGTCTTAAGGTAAATTGATTCTAACTTTTCTGAAAAATTGCCATATAGATTTCCAAAATGATTATACAAGTTTGCACTCCTATCAGCAGTGGAGAGTTGTTCTTTTTTCCCCGAATGCTCTCCAGCATAGGCTATAATTAGTGTTGTTGATCTTAGCCATTTTGACAGGTGTAAGATGTGGTCTCAGAGTTTGTTTGATTTGTGTTTCCCTAATAGCTATGGATGTTGAATAGTTTTTAAAGTATATCTTGACCATTCAAGATTCTTCTGTTAAGAATTCTCTATTTAGATCTCTATGCCATTTCTTTAATTGAATTAGTAGGACTTTTGATGTTTAGTTTTGTAAGTTCTTTATACATTCTGGAGAACAGCCCTCTATCAGATGTGTGGTTGGTGAAGATCTTTTCCCATTCTCTATCTAGACTGCTATTTTGTCCTATTACCAGTGTCCTTGGCCTTACAGAAGATTTTCAGTTTTATAATTTATTAATTGTAGATATCAGTGTCTGTGCTACAGGTGTTTGATTCAGGAAGTTGCCTCCTATACCAATGTGTTCAAGGCTGTTTCCCACTTTCTCTTCTATGAGGATCAGTGTAACTGGATTCATGTTGAGGTCTTTAATCCACTTGGACTTTTGTTTTGTTCAGGATGATAGATATGGATCTATTTGCATTCTTCTACATGCTGACCTCAGTTATGCCAACACCATTTTTGAATATGCTTTCTTTTAAAGAAGAACATGCCTACAAAGGTAAAAAATATCTGCAGAACACAAAAAAGAATAAACCAGGAAAAACTCCCCTCACCACAAAATAATCAAAACACTAAACATACAGAATTAAGGAAGAATATTAAAGAAAAAAGGCTAAGCAACATATAAAGGCAGACCTTTCAGAATTATACTCAACTTCTCAGTGGAGACTCTCAAAGCTGAAAAGGGCCTGGACAGATCCTGCAGATTTTAGGAGACTATGGATGCCAACCCAGACTACTATACCCAGCAAAACTTTCAATCACCATTGAGGGAGAAAACAAGGTATTTTATGACAAAGTCAAATTTAAACAATGTCTATCTGCAAGTCCAGCTCTACAAAAGGTACTAGAAGGAAAACTCTAAACTAAGCCAGCTACACCCATGAAAAAAAAGGTAATAGATAATTTTATACCAGTAAAACCTGAAGAATGGAAACACACACTACAGCCACCCCCCAACCCAGATATTAACAATCACTGGTCATAAATATCTTTCATTATCAGAAGAATCAATTTGCCCATAAAAAGACACAGGTTAACAGAGTGGATGATCTGCCATTTTCTCAACGTGGAAGATGAAGTTAGTAACTTAGGATCCATTTTCTTTCCTAATCCATGTATCAACAGCTGCAGATCCCCAGAATGTCTTTAGCTCTACTGCATCCTAGTGCTACACTATGTCTTCATTTATGTGGATATCAGTGCACTTTCCGAGTTTCTCTTTTCTTTCTTTCTTGGACCACTGAGTGTCTAGGAAGGCATGGCTTAATTTTCACATTTGTAACATTTTAGATATTTTGTTCTTACTAATTTGAACTTTCATCCCATTAAGCACAGCATATTTATTCTTGCTATTCTATCCCTTGAACTTTATTGGGATTTATATCTATGTTCCTGCTATTCTGTAAAACGTTTTAGTGGTTCTCGTGAAGCATTTATAGACTATAAGGTAAAGTGCAATAGATTTTATTTCTTACATCACATTTGCGCTCTTTTATACTTAACTCATGTCAACTGTTCTATGCCATATTTAAATTTTATTTTTGCTTATGAATTAATGTCACAAAAGCAACAGTAAAGTTTTGTTATGTTGTTTGTTAGGTTGTATCATTATTTATAATCATTACTTTTTCTACTTATATTTTTATTCCAATATCTAACCACTTGATCCTGTTTATAAAGCTAAATCTTGTCAAAAATATTGCAAATGTAAAATTTTGAACATTTTCTCTTTAAACCAATTAAAGGAAAGTGAAAAATGAAACCCAATATTTATCTTAATAAATATTTACTAGTTTTCTTGCTTCTTTTTCTGGATTTCTGTTATTATTTTTCTTCCAAGGGTTGTTTTTTAAATCATAATTGCAATAGTATGTCATGTGAAAAATATTAGTTAACAGACAAAATTCTTATTATAGATTTTCTTAAAATATACTGATGTTGTTTTCATTTATGAAAGGTAATTTTGTTTTCTATAAGAAAATTTGTTCGGTCTTCATAACACATATTCAGTATGTTATAAAGTCCAATGGCCTATAAATTTTTACCTAAAAACATTTCAAAATTTTAATTAATTTTTGGTTTGCAAAAATCAAGCTGAGGATTTTATTACTTGCTTTAAACATGCTCTAATACAAGGAAATATATTGTTATTCCTCAAAATGTAACTCTTTCAATTTCAAAATGAAATTCTCTTTTTTTTTTCTTTTGGATTTCAGTATTTTTTTTCTTAAGGTTAAATGTGCTATTTAGCTTTAGCTATCACTTTACATCACCTGGTATCACAGGTCACTTGGAAATAAACTATTTTTTTTAAGAAATGAAGAAATGTCTAGATCAGGTTGGCCTATAGGTCTTGAATGACTATCTTGATCATTAGTTGTTTTGGGAGAGCTAAAGCCCATTGTGGGAAGCACCCTTTGCTAGGCTGGATTCTGAGTTGTGTAAAAGTGAATAAAGCTTCCAGGAAAACAATTAGGGCAACTTGGTGATGGAGGAAGGTCATTGGTTAAGTAATAAAGAAACTGCTTGGCTTCATAGGTTAAAACATAGGTGGGAGGAGTAAACAGAACAGAATGCTGGGAGGAAGAGGAAGTGAGGTAAGACGCCTCAGACAGAGCCCATGCTCCCCTCTACCGGCGATGAAGCAAGCTGCCAGGTCAGACATGCTGAATCTTTCATGGTAAGAAGGGTGCTACACAGTTTATTAGAGATGGGTTGATCGGGATATCAGAATTAGCCAGTAAGGGCGAGAGCTAATGGGCCAAGCAGTGTTTAAAAGAATACAGTTTGTGTGTTGTTATTTTGTGGCATAAGCTAGCAGGCGGCCGGGGTGCTGGGGACGCAGGGTCCCAAGAAAGTGGTTTGGGAAAGTTATGGAACCTGTAAAAGGAGTGGTCCTGATAGAATAATCATACCACTTATTGTGGGATCATAGGGTTTATAGACTTGACCCACTTCATGTTCACTTCTGCTCCCCCTCCCCCTCATTCCTCTCCCACATCCTAGCCAGCTTCTTGTCCCAACTGCCATGTCTTCCCCCCACTTTAGTTCTCTATGCATCTGGAATCATAAAGTAAAACAAACTACTTATTGTATCAGTTTCTTTTATCCATGGCAATGTACAACAACCAAAATGTAAATATACCCTGGACACATTAGGAAATATTTATAGTCCCTGACAGACCAATGATGTTCTTAAGAGCATTAGTGAAATAACTGGATCCATCATAAATCATGGCATCTACCTAGGGTAATAAACACAAAGTTCCTCACACATGGTATTCATAGAAGTTTAAATTTGTCCATTTAGACATTTTTTAAACTGAATCAGGAATGGCCAACCTATAACCCACCAGTCGTATCCAGATCAGATTAGCCATATATGTGGCCCAATATAAAGTTTTGAATTTATTTAAAATATAATTAAATTGTATTGCATTTGTTTTGAAACTTAATTTTGCAGTTTTCAGGCAATGTTTTGTTATTAAGTCAATAATCTAATTTGGACCATGAATATTTAATTTCTAGGTTTAAGATTTTAAATATTGATTCCCTCTCCCAATTTTAGGATCTTTTAATTTTTTTTGTATATGAGTGCTTTGCTTGCATGTACATATTCACATGTATCATGTGGATGGCTACTTCCCACAGAGAACAATAGAAGTCACAAGATCAGGTGGAACTAAAGTTATAGATTTTGACAAAACAAATGGATGCCAGAAACTGAATGTGAGTTTTTTTTGCAAGAACAGCAAGTGCTCTTAAAGTCTTCACCATCACTCCAGCCATCTTGTTGATTTTTGATGCATTATAATTATAGTTAAAACAGTTTTAATTATTTATAACAAATGCCAAATATGTAATTATTCTAGAGAAATTTATAGAATGCGTAGACTGAAAAATAAAACACACATGAGACTCATTGTCACTCAAACAGGAGAATAAGCTTTCTGCCAGAAGCCAAATCATCAAGGGATTGTTTAATAATCAGTGATAATTTGTAGTGTATGCTCATATATTTCTGATGAAATGGCTTGGTTTATTCCATCTTCTTTCTTCACTATGAGAGGCATAGCTATATCTAGTTACAATGCTAGATTACCCCCAATCTGGTGTTTTGCTGGTATAGTCTCCATAAGGTATTCATCTTCATCAAAATCAAAGTGTGCTTCCTCTCAGCCTTGAGAGACAGTTTCAGAAAGGTGATTAAATGTATCTTATATCACACATACATTTTAATATTATTGAAATATATTTCTAGTAGCATCTTTCCAATCACTGATGTTCAGGCAAGCATTATTTGTACAAAAAAATACATCACATTTTCCCTTTTGGTTTAAAAAAATAAAGAAGATTTTAGATAATATAAGAAAAACTATACCTTAAGTAAATTGAGATTGTAAAATATATACAGGCAATGTAAACAATGTCTAGTTCATTAACAATTGACAAATTCAGAGAAAATGTTTCATACATATCCTGTCTTGGTTAGTTCAAAGGTTATACCTAATTCACTTTTTGTTCTAACTTGCATTACCAAAACTATCCTTTTATATGTCTTAAAGTTATATACACTTTATATTCCTTTAATGAAAGTTTTCTTAGAATCTGGTAACAATGAAAACTATAACTATAAAGTCTTCAACCCCATCAGATCTGAGAAGGAGATACTATTAACTGAGTAAGCAGGAAGTGAGAACAAGTGATTTCCAAAAAATGTGAAAAATTGCATAAACAGCTGACTGCCTGGGCCATCACCAAAGGATTTTCTGTAACATTGGGGCATCCATCTTTAGCCTATAAGCCTGTTAGATTCATATATGATTTTGTGTATCTGACAGACTTTTCTGTGAAGCAGGATATTCTGAAGGGCTGTTCTACCTTGTCTTGGCAAAGTTTTACAGTCCTTTCTCTTGTGCAATGCTTGTTCAATTTGTACAACAAGAGTGTCATCATTTGAGACAACAGCATTTTCTTGCCCAGAGTCTATCCTTTGCAATAAAGAGAGTAAACTCCATGTGGAGCTTCTTCAATGCCCATTATTTTCTTTGTAGTAAATTGGCACTATTAGGAGCAGACATGTCTCATTGTCATAAAAAAGAAAAGAACCTATGTTATTAAAACATCTTCACAGGGCAGTGGTGCTGCATGTCTTAAATCACAGCACTTGGGGGGCAGAAGCAAGCAAATATCTGTGAGTTCAAGGCCATATTGGTTTATAAAAGCTGGTTTCGGAATAGTCATCAAAGCTACATAGAGAAACCCTATATTGAAATAAGAAATATTATGTGCCATATTCTGTAGATTTCTGAAGTGTCTTAAGGTGGCTTGTCTATCTAAAATGTATTTCTGTTTAATTTTGAAAACATACATAATATGACTATAATTTAGAGGTGACTAAGGGCTAACCTGCATATTCCTTATTATATTAAATAGTTGACAATAATAACTTTCAAGTACTAGAAATTTGCAATACATTGTTAAGTGCTTTTCACAGGTATCATGCCTTGAACAAGAATAGAAATTTATGTATATATGTTCTAACGAAAATGATCTCAACTTTATATCAATATACAACACAAAGGATACAGAAGCAGAGAGGGAAATCAGAAAAACATCATCTTTCATGATAGCCACAAATAGCATAAAGTATCTTGGTGTAACACTAACCAAGGAAGTGAAAGATCTATTTGACAACAATTTTAAGGCTTTGAATAAAGAAATTGAAGAGGACACCAGAAAATGGAAGGATCTCTCATGCTCTTGGATTGGTAGGATCAACATAGAAAAATGGCAATTCTCCAAAAGGCAATCTATAAATTCAATGCAATCCCCATCAAGGTCCCATCAAAATTCTTCACAGACCTTGAGAGAACAATAATCAACTTTATATGGAAAAACAAACACCCAGGATAGCCAAAACAATTCTATACAATAAAGGTACTTCTGGAGACATTACCATCCCTGACTTCAAACTCTATTACAGAGCTACAGTAATGAAAATAGTTTGGTATTAGCATAAAAACAGAGACGTTGACCAATGGAATCTAATTGAAGACCCAGATATTAACCCACAAACCTATGAACACCTGATTTTTGACAAAGGAGCTAAAATTATACAATGGAAGAAAGAAAGCATATTCAACAAATGGTGCTGGCAGAACTGGATGTCAACCTGTAGAAAAATGAAAACATATCCATATCTATCACCATGCACAAAACTCAAGTCCAAATGGATTAAAGACTTCAATATAAATCTGACCACACTGAACCTGATAGAAGAGAAAGTGGGAAGTAGACTGCAACACATGGGCAAAGGGGACCACTGCCTACGTATAATCCCAGTAGCAGAGACAATATGAGCAACAATGAATAAATGGGACTTCATGAAACTGAGAAGCTTCTGTAAAACTAAGGACACCGTCATTAAGAGAAAAAGGCATCCTACTGAATGGGAGAAGATCTTCACCAACCGCACATCAGACAAAGGTCTGATCTCCAAAATATATAAAGAACTCAAGAAACTAGACTTTAAAATTCCAGTAAACACTATTAAAAATGGGGTATTGAACTGAACAGAGAATTCATAACAGAAGAATTTCAAATGGCCAAAAGACACTTAAGGTCATGCTCAACCTCCTTAGCGATCAGGGTAATGCAAATCAAAACAACTTTGAGATACCATCTTACACCCATCAGAATGATTAAATAAATAAATAAAAAAAAACAAACACCAATGATAGCCTATGCGGGAAAGGATGTGGAATAAGGGGAACACTCATCCATTGTTGGTGGGAATGCAAACTTGTGCAACCAATTTGGAAATCAGTGTGGCAGTTTCTCAGGAAACTAGGAGTCAACCTATCTCAGGATCCCACAATTCCACTCTTGGGAATATAACCAAGGGATGTCCAATCATACTACAAAAGCATTTGTTCAACTCTGTTCATAGCAGCATTATTTGTAATAGCTAGAACCTGGAAACAACCTAGCTGCCCCTCAATAGAAGAATGGATAAAGAAGGTGTGGCACATATACACATTAGAGTTCTACTCAGTGGTAAAAAACAATGATATATTGACTTTTGCATGCAAATGGATGGAAATAGAAAACACTTTACTGAGTGGGATAACCCAGAACCAAAAAGAGGAATATGGTATGTGCTTACTCATAAGTGGATTCTAGCCATTAACAAAAGACATTGAGCCTATAATTCTTGATCCTAGAGAAGATAAATAAGAAGGTGAACCCAAAGAAAAACATATATTTATCCTCCTGGAAATTGGAAACATACAAGATCGCCAGGCAAAAGTTGGGAGCATGGGGGTGGGCATAGGGGTATGGTGGGGGGGGAAAGGGAGATGGGGAGAGATAGGGGAGAAGGAAAGATTGGGGAGAGCTTGGGGGAGTTGGAGGGTTGAGATGGAGAAAGGGCAGATACAGGAGCAGCGAAGAAGATACCTTAAGGGAAGCATGGTGGTGTTTGCAAGAGGCTTGACTCTAGAGGGGGTCCCAGATGCCCACAGGGATGTCCCCAGCTAGGTACTTTGGCAACAGAGGAAAGGGTGGCTGAACTGGCCTTGTCCCATTGTCACACTGATGAATATCTCGAATATCACCATAGAACCTTCATCCAGCAATGGAAGAAGATAGAGACAGAGACCCACATCAGAGTGCTGGACTGAGCTCCCAAGGTCCAGTTGAAGAGTAGAAGGAGGGAGAAGATGAGCAAGGAAGTCAGGACTGCGAGGGGTTGATCCACCCACTGAGACAGCATGCCTGATCTAATGGGAGCTCACCAAATCCAGATGGACTGGGAGTGAATGAGTATTTGGTCAAACTGGACTCTCTGAATGTGACTGACAATGGGGCTGATGAAGAAGCCATTGATAATGGCACTAGGACTTGTTTCTACTGCATGTCTGCTTGAATGTACACCTTCCTAGGCTTGGATGGAGTGGGAAGGGCCTTGGACGTCCCACAGGGCAAGATACCCTGCCCTCTCTTAAAAATGGAGGGTTAGGGAAGGTGAGTAAAGGAGTGGGAGGGGAATGGGAGGAGGGGAGGAAGTGGAAAATTTTGAATGGAAAAATAAAAAATAGAAAATCAATCCAAAGACATTTTCCACATAAGTTTTATTTATTTATTTTTCATTTTTTTACTTTGTTGATGTGGTACAAAAGATTCATTCTAAGAAAATATCTTCCTTCTGCATTAAAATGCCTGAAGGGAAATGTTTGGAGGGTAATATGACCAGAATAAAGTTAAACTTTGATATATACAATCTGTAATTTTTCTTCCATAGAAGTCAATTCTCTCTCAGGTTCAGTCGATTATTTCTTGGAAATATTTAATTACTGCACCATCTAAAATTTTGATTAAATTAATCAGATCATCATTTCAATGATTACCAGGAGACATTTTATCTTTTAGTAATCTTTGAAAGTCATTAAGAGTCTGCAATCAAGATCTCCTAATTTCCACATTTCAGGGCTTATTTTTTTGTAAATCTATTTTGTAGCCTAAATAATTAATGGAATCTCCTCTTTGTATTTTTTCAGGAACAATTTATAACACCCAGAAGACAAATTTTTCTTTACTTTTTCAAACTTTCTTTCTAAGTATCTGTATTTAAATCAGCTAATAAGATGTCATACATGTAATGGTAAATTATAGATTGAGAAAAATTCTTACATATCATTTTCAATGGCTGAATTATTTTCAATGAACTGGCACAGGGTATGACTATTTAACACTTCCTGTGGGAGAATCTTCCATTGAGATATCTTAAAGAACTGAGAATTATTATAAGTAGGCATCATTAAGACAATTTTTTTCTCACTTTTTTCTTTTTTTTTAAATTTATTTATTTATTAAGGATTTCTGCCTCCTCCCCTCATCTGCCTCCCATTTCCCTCCCCCTCCCCCGATCAAGTCACCCTCCCTCATCTGCTCGAAGAGCAATCAGGGTTCCCTGACCTGTGGGAAGCCCAAGGACCGCCCACCTCTATCCAGGTCTCCAAAGGTGAGCATCCAAACTGCCTAGGCTCCCCCAAAGCCAGTACGTGCAGTAGGATCAAAAACCCACTGCGATTGTTCCTGAGTTCTCAGTATTCCTCTTTGTCCTCTATGTTCAGCTAGTCCGGATTTATCCCATGCTTTTGCAGACCCAGGCCAGCTGGCCTTGGTGAGTTCCCGATAGAACATCCCCATTGTCTCAGTGTGTGGGTGCACCCCTCGCGGTCCTGAGGTCCTTGCTCACTTTTTTCTTTAAAGGTATAATAAAGAAGCAATATTTTAAATCAATCACTATATTAGGCCATTTCTTAGGTAATAAAGAAGGGAAAGGAATGGCAAACTATAGAGAGCCCATTATGTGAATCACCTTATTAACATCTCCTAGATATGTTACCATTTTCCAGATTTCTTTTTAACAACAAATCCAGAAGAACTACAAGGGCTTGTCTAGTCTTCAAACTGTTGAGCATCTAACTGCCCTTGTATCAGCTATTGTAAGGTCTGCAGTTTCTCTCTTGTTAAAAGCCATTTCACAATGCATATAGGTTTGTCTGTCAAGCATTTTAAAGGTAGGGCTGTTGGTACCTTTGAAAGATTGGCAGCTGTTGTGGCCTGTACTTGGACAATTGGAATGGCCAGTGACAGTTCTTTATAATGCTTTCTAATATATTTCCATGAAACAAACATTAACTTATGGTTTGTTCCTGAGATTGGAGGAATGTTAATCTGGGTATTACATTGCTGCAGCAAATTGCATCCCCAAAAGTTTATTGCTTGTTAGCCACATATGTAATTAACTTTCTCCTCTGACATTCTGGCTCTATACATTTGACACAAATCCTGCTCTGTTTTACCTGCAATGAAGTTTAAATCCTGAAAAGCTGAATATTTACCTCCTAAAGAAGCCAATAAGAATACCAAGATTCTGGTGCAATTATTTTAACATCTGTACCAGTGTCTATAAGGCCTTCAATGACAATGTAATTTATTTGTATTTTTAATTTTGATCTTTGTTCACTTCTATAAATTTGCCAAAATCATTGCTTTATGGTTTCTCCTGAATTCTTTGTTCTCTCTTCTACAGCTTTTCTATCATCCAGAGCAGTATGTTTTCTTATTAAGGGCATTAAGTTTGTTAATATCCCTTGGAATGTATTTCCTGAGAAAATGTCAGAATTAAATAAGGCATGAATGCCTGTGAGAGTCCCCTCAAGGAATTTTCCAATAGTAAAGGATTACCTTGAATGTTCCTTGTTGATCTACAATCATTGGTCCAATGTCTGCCTTTGCCATACGTTCTTTGTAATCCAGAAGTGAAAGGCATTCTGTTTGAATTATGCTTTGAAAAAACATTGTTTCTAGTAATGTCCTGTTTATAATCTCCTTTTAGGTGTAAATGTTTACCACAATTGGAACATTTGACTTTTCTATTTTTCTTCAAACCTGTGGAAATAACCTCTCCTGTCGATCCATCATCATGGTCATGAGATTGTATGGTATGGTATGGTATGGTATGGTATGGTATGGTATGGTATGGTATTGTATTACATCGTGGATCCATTCCTCCAAAGGTCTTGTCTTTAACAGTCTAGATATCCTTTTTCATTGTGGATTAACATTTTCATTCTTTGCAGCTCTTAATATTCTTTCTTTTTGCCATATATATTTAGTGTTTTGGTTTTTATGTGGCAAGGGGACATTTTTTTTTGTTCAGTCTATTTGGTGTTCTGTAAGCTTTTTGTGCCTTCATAAGCATATTTTTTTTAGGTTGAAAAAGTTGTCTTCTATGATTTTGTTGAATATATTTTCTATGCTTTAGAATAAAACTTCTCCTTTTTCTATCCCCATCATTCTTAGGTTTGCTCTTTTGATGTTGTCATATATTTTTATGATATTTTGTGTAAAGTTGTTGCTATATTTAATGTTTTCTTTGATCAAAAGGTCTATTTCCTCTATTGTATCTTCGGTTCTTGATAGTTTCTCTTTCATCTCTTGTATTCTGTTGCTTATGCTTGCATTTGTGCTTCCTGATCATTTCCCCATATTTTCTGTTCTAAGAATTCATTTGGTTTGTGTTGTCCTTATTGTCTCTATTTCAGTTTTCAAGTCTTGAATTGTTTCCAATATCTGTTTGATTGTTTTTTTCTTGGTTTTCTTTAAGGTTTTTGTTGATTTCTTCCAATTTTTGTTTGTCTTTCCCTCCATTTCTTTAAGAGAATTTTTTATTTCCTCTTTAAGGGCCTCAAACATTCCCCTAAAGGTACTTTTTAGGTAATTTTCTCTTACTTCATCTATACAGAGTTGTTTAAGTCTTGCTATTGTAGAGTCACTAGTTTTTTTGGTGTCATGTTGTTCTTTGTGGTGTTGAGTGTGTTCTTATCTTGTCTACCCATCTTTTTCTCTGATTGGTGTAGTTGGGGCTGTGTCTCTGGTCATCTTGCAGGTTCCAGTGGATCCAAAGCTCAAATAGTTCCTCATGATGTAATTGGGGCCATGGTTCCAGTTACCCAGGAAGTCACCCAGTGTTCCCAGAGGTCTTTTGGTGCTCTTGGATGTCACTCTGCAATTCCAGATGCCATTTGAGTCTGCTTCCCCAGAGGTTGCTGGCTAGGGTCTGCTCCTGTGGAGGTTGCTGTCTTGAACCTGTTCCTGTGAATGTCCCTGGCTCAGGCCCACTCCCGCAGATATCTCTGGCTTGGTCCTGGTCCTGTGTCTCTGGTTTGGGTCTGTTCCCTAAGTGATTTTTCCGTTGTACCTGCTCATATGGAGGTTTCTACCTCCAGCCTGGAGGTCGCTAGCACAGGCCTTCTCTGGTAGAGGACACTGGCTTGGGCCTGTTTCCACGGAGATTTCCACTAGCTTGAACCTGTTCCTTCAACTGTCCCTGGCTTGGACCTGCTCCTAAGGAGGTCTCTAACTTGGGTCTGGTCCTGCAGAGAACTCAGATTCTCGGTCTGCTCCCTCAGTGTCGCTGTCTTGTACCTGTCCCTGTGCAGGTCACTGCCTCGGATCTTTTCCAGCAGAGGTCACTGGCTCTGGTCTGCTATGGCAAAGGTCGCTGGCGCCGGTCTGTTCTTGTTGATGTCCCTGGTTTGGGACTGCTCCTGTGGAGGTCCCTGGTCTGGGCCTGATTGTGAAGAAATCTCTAATTTAAGCCTATTGCCTCAGTGATCACTCCTTCATACCTACTCTTGCGGAGGTGGCAGTTGCTTCCTCATATCTGCACCTGTGAAGGTTGCTGGCTCACACCTGCTCTGGCAGATGTCACTGACTCAGGCCTGTTCCTGTGGATATCCTTGGCTCAGGCTTGCTCCCACGGAGGTCTCTGGCCCTGGTCCTGTCCCACAGAAGTCTTTGGCTCAGGCCTGCTCCCTTGGTGTTCTCTCCCTTGTACCTGTTCCTGAAGAGGGTGTTGACTTAGGCCTAGTCGTATAGAGGTCACTGATTCAGGCCTGATCCAGCAGAGGTCACTGGCTTGAGCGTTTTCCTACAGAGGTCCCTGGCTCTTGCCTCTGTTTCTCTACCAATGCTAAGACCAAAGAAGTGATCCTGTCCTCAGACTGTCTCCTTCAATTGCAACTGTCTCCATCAAACCTTATACTGTGTTCGCATTACCATTTTCAAAAGTCAGAGATTCAATTATTGTTTGTCTAGCTTTTGAATTAGGTTTCATTCTATTTACTGCTGAAGTCAGTATTTTAAGAAATTGGTGAAGGTTTCTTTTGGGCCCTGTATAATCTTAGCAAATGGCTCAATTTTCTTTTCTAGTTCTCCAATTCTGTCCCAAGAATTGAAAGCTGCTCTGCAGCATAAATCTAGAACATGGTCATCATACAGAGATTGTCTTTGTCCATCAGCATAATCTCCCTCTCCAAGAAGTTTGTCTTGGGAGATTTCCATATCTTACCCTACTTCATTGTTCAATTGTCTTAGCCTATTCTTTCAACCATTTTGTCCATTGTAATTGAGGACCAGACTCCAAAACCACTTTAGCCAAGTCCTTCTAGTGTCTATGGTAATTCTATTACTAATTGACCATTGAGTATAACTTATAAAATAGCACTCATATTAAACAACTTTTTAGTGATAAAACAAAAACAAAAATTGATAATGTATATAACTGACATTACATAAGTCCCATCTAAATCAACTATCCTCTCATTTAATTGTTCAATTTTCAAAGTGTCCATTTTATTATCATACAGAGACCTAAATACATCAATTGTAATCAGGTTTCTCACTTTTTAATGTGGGAAAAAATTATCTTTTAACGATTTCCTCCCTTTAGTAATTCCCAATTTTCTTACCAAATCTTCAGACAATGTCAGTGAACTGCAAGGTATAACATGTCCGAGTGGAGAACACAGATGGTGAGGATGGCTGTGACTGCTGGTGTGTAGCTGTGAGCTGCAAGTGGCAGCCCAAGGAGAAGGGGTGTAGAGAAAGTCTGCAACTCATAGTGCAGAGAGAAAGAGAGAGAGGGGGAGAGAGAAAGAGAGAGAGGAGAGAGATCCAGCTGTCTAAAAATTGCACAGGGAGTTGTGAGGAAAAGCACATGTTTTGGGGGCAAGGAAAGTTTGAAGGTAGAGCAAGCTGGTCTAAGGCAGATAGGTCCTTGACATTTGGAGTCCAGTTACTTCTGGAGTTTGGCTGGCAGCTGGAGACTGTTTCAGAGAGGTTACAAGAGGAAAACCCTAAACTTACTCAGAGGCTTGGGTAAAAAAGAAAAGAAAGCCTAGCTGGGCAGAACAGGAGCTCCACGTGCAGCTCCAGCCTGTGGTGGTGGCTGCAAAGAGACAAGCAAGTGACTTCTTCATGAATTCCTGCCTTTAAGTTGGGTGCCAATATGTAGCACAAGTTCTAATAGGTCTTAATAATAAAAGCCCGAAGTCAGATATTGAGTAATATGCTGAGAGATCAGGAAGACAAATGAACAAAACCATAGTCACCTTACCTCTCCACTTCCCAGCCAAAAAAGAGTGAGTTTGTGTTTCCTCCCGCCTTATCACTTTCTCCACCCAGCCACATTACTTGCTGTCTTTCTGTTCAGACCACCTCTATGATTAAATATTGTCTAGCTCCACCCTCTGATCTTCAGGCAAGCTTTATTTGTACGAACAAGGTATAACCATAGATGTCCATGTAGTACTTGAAGAAAAGAGTGCTTTGACAAGATGTAATTTCATATAAGTTCTGATTTTTTTCTGTTTGTTTTCATAAGGAGAATTTTCAATTTGTCACTAACAAAGTACCACTAATGATAATTTGAAGTGCATGATAATATATATTTTTACTTGACTCTTCTGTTTACTTTTCCCCATACATAATGAAATACACATGTATTCCCCATGCAGAGAAAATAAATCTTGCCATCATGTCTGTGAATTCAAGTACTTTCAGGAGATCAAGGAAAGTAGTTTTCTCTGTGACGCATTTTTGGCACCTGACCTTATTCTAACACATTTATTTCGCAAAGATCATTAATTTGAGAAGTCTTATGTAAATTGGAATGACAGAATCACTGTAGTTTGGCATCACCTAGGATCTCAATAGAGAGTAGACAACCACCATCACCAAGAGCAGGTTTCTTAGGGATAGAAAATGCATACACCAGACAAGACACAGTCCAAATGTAAATATAGAGGACATGGAAGGCAAATGATTCTTGACTGATGTCCTGACTTCCTGCGATGCTGGGCTCTGGCCAGACCAGAGCACAGCGCAAATGCCTTTGAGGAGAAACAGAATACTTTACCCAGTAGTCCAGATTTCATATTGATACTCTGTACACTTCAGTTATTTCTGTTTAGTTAATAAACTATTTTAGATTCTAGATAGGATAAATTGATTGGAGTCTCCATTTTCACTTGAATAATATTTTTCAAAATGGATCTAAATTTTAAGTATATGGTCATTAAACTTTTGTGCTTGGGAGGGTGGAAGAAAAGAAGAAATAAGAGCTAGGAGCTATTGTGTGATTACATGTGTGTGTTCATGTGTGTGTGCAGGTATATGTTAAGTGTGATTGGATGTGAACCTGAGTACATGGTGGTCTGAAGTCAGGTGTCTTCCTTAGTCATTGCCCTACTTACTGTTTTGAGACAGAACTTTGTTGTTTGTCTATGCTGGCTAGCAAGAAATTTCTAATGATTTACCACTTTCTTTCTTCTCAGCATTAGGATTTCAAGCAGGCACTGGCCATTTACATGGGTCCTAGTATCAAACTAAGATTGTCATGCTTTTGTTTCATGCAGTTTACCAACTAAATCATCATCCAAGCCCCCATCATGAAACTTTAACATGTTAAATCACTTTTATATCCCATAGTCAAAACTGACCAACTGTTTCTCATTTGTTTCTTACTATTCTGATGCTGCACACAGAGTAGTTTACTGGTTTTCTATAGCTCAATATCTTTCTAGAAGTATTAAATTACCCCATGGCTATGTGCCTAATGCTTCTAACATATGTTTACAATTCCCTTAAATAAAGTTAACATAGATTATTTTTACTTCCTAATTCCAATGATTCTACATAAAGATTTTAAAATTGATCTTCATGTGAATATTGTATGCTCTATGATAATTTGGTGTGGCATGTTTCTTCAAATTTAATTATGTGTTAAGGAAGAAGTAACTGTGTTGTGCCCACTGAATTTTGTTGATTACTTTCCTTGGATTAGTGGTAATTTTGTTCTTGTCTTTTATTAATATTTGTAAGAACTTACTGTTTTTGTAACTTTGGGGTATTATAATTTCTACGATTGTATTAAAATTTCATAGACAAGAATACATTATTTAAAATATGTGTATATGTACATATGTGTGGCACACACACACACACATGAAAACCAAAATACAATATCAGTTTGCTTCCTTAAGTATTAGCATAGATGATAAAATTAAATGAATAGATATTGAGTCATTTAATACTACTAAAACTTTTAATTCCTAGAGCAGACTGATGATGTCAAAGTTAAATTTAAACCAAATAAACAATGAGTTGTTTCACAAAAGTTTCTAAATTATATATGCCTTTCTTTGGGTTGCAAAGGACTAGAACACTGAGGAGAGATACCAGTGGGTATGTTTTTAGGGGTACTCACAGGAAAGACATAAGTGCACTCAGGAGATAGGGAGATCAGGTAGGGAGAGAGAACAGTACTAGTACAGAATGAAAAGGCTGACTCACTTCTAATGGAGCACAGAGGCACGCTTGTTGCCCCTCACATCAAATGAAGCCTTTATAGGCAGGGTTGCAGGTCAGTGTATGAGAGTGATTGTTGTAAAAGTCCAAGAAACTAAATTTGAATTCTCATACTCACATTAAAAAAAGAAAAGCTTTCTGTGCCCTGTATGCCAGTGCGTACAACCCCGAGCTGTTAGGGGTATGGGTATGAGGATCACATGAGGATCATTTGGGCTTACTGGGTTCCAGGAAGCTCCAGGTTCTATGCCAAACTGTGTCTCAATGAAATAATGTTGAGTGTGATAAGACAGAATAACCCCACATCCACTTTTGTCCACTATAAACACAGACATGAGCTCACACACCCATAGACACTGTATATGCCTAACACAACAACACACATAGAGTTTATTAATCTACATTAAACACATGCTGAATATATGGTTCTTACAATAAGAGAGAATAAGAGATTTCTTGAACAGAAAAGTGTCTCTATTCCCTTTCCAGGAAGCCACCACAACTATACATCTTTAGAGAAGTTTAACAGTATTATTTAGAATCCTGTCTGTGTGTTGTAATGAGTTCTACATGGTACAGATTTTTGTGTGTGACAAATTTCTTTCCCTACTGTCATGCTGGTCTCATTTCACTATGACTTCAGAATAGAATGGTATTTGAACAGTTTATTAATGAAACACAAGTTAAAATAAAGCTCTTGGGTCATGCCTTATTCAGTACAGCTAAAGCTCTTCTAACATATGAAATTTGGATGCACAAAGAGTGACCAGAGATAAACTCAAACAGAAAAGTACTACCAGACCAATGAAGATGCTCTGAAAAATGTAGCTATCTAAAGTCTGAGGCACGAACCAGGGAGACAGTTCAGTTGGAAGATGCTTGCCTTGCGAGCATGAGCTCATGAGTTTGGGCTCCAGAACTCATATAAAGAGAAAAGCTGGGGATGATGGCACGTGTATATAATACCAGCACCTAAGACAGAGACAGGAGAGTGCCTGAGGCTCTAGCCTGTGTAGTGAGCAACAAGCAATGAAAGAACCTATCTTAAACAACAACAAAACCAATAAAACAGAAAATGTATGCATTATCTGGGGAATGACTTTTGAATTTGGTCTTTGGTCTTCATACACGTGAGCACACCTGTACATGCAGGCACACACACACACACACACACACACACACACACACACACACACACCACATATAGAGACAGAGACAGACAGACAGAAAGAGAGACAGAGATGAGAGATACAGAGATACAGAGAGAGAGATCATGAAAAAGAAGAAAGAAAAGAAACTCATAAGAAAGTGAGTCTCTTAATTCCTTAGTATTGGATATTTAGCATCCACAATTATGACAAAAATAAGTCTTGATGTTCATACCACCCATTTTCCCATTCTGTGGCAGTTTTTTCCTAGCAAATTCAAAAGACCTTAACCAAAGCTGTGTATCAATGTAGTCCATAATTGCCACTTTTCTCTCCTACAGATTGCAAGTTCTCTTCATCATTCCTGGCAACTCCATCTGAGCAGTTTGCCTTACTCATTATGGCTCTCTGATAACTCCTGAAACAGCAGAATCACAAAGGTTTAGGCCTTGATGTTTCAGACAGAAGCTGATAATCCTGCTCTCTTCTCAAAGTGCGATTCAGACCTAATGTCAAAGAGAAATGCTCACTCTCATTAGTTAATCTTGGAGGAGTGATGCAAGTGTTATTTTTCAAGGAAACAACAAAACTGTGAAATGCATTGTTCTAGTCCACATTATCCAGAGTTCCTCAGCCAAAAAAGGTGAATTGGTTAAACTCAAAAAAGAAGAAGAGCTGTGGGATAATTTCAGCTTTGATGAAGAGATGCCTACCTTACCAAAACCTGAGAATTTCAGCATCATAAAACACCATCTACAGAGGACTTATATTGTTACTGTGTGTCTCTGTGTGTGCATGTGTATGATTTACGTTGTTGCCATGCATGTGTGTATGTGTGTGTGTGTGCATTGTAGGAACCAGTCATTGCAAGCTCAATAGAGGTCTGAGTCTCAGTAGTTTGCCCTGATCCCAAGAAAGACCACAAACTGAGACTACCCAGAGCAAATTCCTAAGGTTCCAACCATTGTGGATAGGATCACCTGTCAGCACATACCCATCGTTTTCCACCAGGACAACCTTAGACAAATGTGAGACCATCAGGGGTCCTGGATCTTAGAAATCCCTCACCCCCAACTTTGCTACTGCAAAAATCCAACCCTAACTGAGCTCAGGGCTCTCTGATCATCAGAGAGATTGAATTTGCAAACTTGCGTAATAATAGAGGCTCTTTGCTTTTACATACAGAACTTGGTCTCTTAATTGGTTTCGGGGGGACTGCATGATGTGGGTATAACACACATGTGTATGTGTACTTGCACTGGGGCATGTGTGTGAGTTTGCACATATGTTAAGGTTTTTAAATATACTTTAAAACCTCATCTTTTAGGAGAAATATACTTTGTTCTTTGTGAGGCAGAGTCTCTCATTGAATTGGAAATCTCCAAGTAATCTAGGAATACTGATCAAAGAGTTGCAGGGATCTACATGTTTGTGCCACTCCATCACTGGGATTATAATTAAATACCATAATTTTCAACATTTTTATGTGGGTTCTGAAGATTGAATTCGATTTTCCATGCTTGCAGATTGAGAACTTTGCCAACTTCCAAAGCTATCTCACCAGCTCTGTTACATTGTTTTAAATACACTTCATATGATATTTATCTTAAAGGAAAGAAGGACTTTTGTCACATAAAAATTGTTTTCTAGGTTCACCTATTTACTGAGAAAAACCATTGTTTGATTTTCATCATACCTAAATAATCTTCCATTGAATATAGGTGGCACATTTGCATTATCCATCCATTCATTGATGAACATTTGAACTGTTTCTTTTTCTAGCTACTCTGAGTACAGCTCCTACTATCATAGTTGAGAAGAAAATAGGCATATTCCCAGGAACCAGAGAGCCAGTGGGTCTATTTCTAGAGTTTGATGAACCACACCTGGACTTCCATAGTAACTGTAGCAATTTGTACTCCCACCAGCAGTGCAAGAGAGCTCCCTATTCCCCAGACCCTCCAGAGCATTCACTGTCTTTTTCTTTCTATATCTTCACCCTTCTGTCTAAGATGAAATTTCAATGGAGTTTCACCTTGCATGTTCTTGATGGCTAAAAATAGTGAGCACTTTTGAAAATATTTATAAGCCATTTATTTCTTCTCCTGAGAACCCTCTGCTCAGTTTCTTAGCTCACATCTTTCCTGGGTTGTCTGCTGGTTTGATGCTTAGGTTTTTGCATTCCATGTACATACTAGACACTAATCCTCTCTCAGATGCATGGGGCAGAGATTGATTCCCATTCCCATAGATTGACACTTTGGTAGGTTGAGATTTTCCATTGCAGGACCAAAATCCATTTGATTTAATGAAGTCCCACTTGATAATTTCTAGTTTAATTTTCTGTGCAACCAGATTCCTATTTATAATGTCTTCACCAGAGCCTACATCCTAAAGTGTATACATTGTTCTTTCTTCCAAAAAGTTTAGAGCTTCTTTAATTTGTAATTTATTTGGTGTAAGGTGAGAAAGGATTAAATATAATTCACAGCTATCTCCTTTTTCCTAAATCTTTCTTCCTCTCTCACAATGATTCCTGGACTTTAATGTGCACAAGTAGCATTGTCAGGAAAAAGGTAAATACCTTGTTACATTAAGGGAATAAAGGGTTCTGGGAGGGAAGGTCTGAGAGGGCAGTGAATCTGGTCAGTCCCAGAGGAGAGTGATACTTGATGCTAAGAAACAGCTAAGCGTTGGTGGGATGGATGAACTCTTGGTTGTGAGGCATGACTGGCTTGATTAAGGAGCATTATTTGAGTACAGCAGAAGAAATTGGGCACTCACTCTGAGAGTGGGAGGAAGTGTTCCAGTTGTTGATTTTAATAGTCATCATTATTGGCATTATAATGAGAAGTCAAAGTTCTGGTGACCCTGGAATACCAATGAAGCTAACAGTGCCATCACAGGACCTTCTGAAGAAGGATATGTTATTGAAATGGTTACTTATCATGATCCCTCAGTTCTTTAAATTGACATGAAATGTTTCCTCTCAGAAACTCTGTATTCATTGCTCATTGTACTAAAGGGATTGCTATTGATGTCTAAAAGAGAGCCCCAGAGAAAGCATATACTTTTCCATGTGTGTTTAATTCTAAGCCGTATATGTTTTAAAAATCCATGAAATCGCAGACACAAAACAGCTATTTAAATTAATGATCCCTGCCAATGATGGTCTAAATACTTGTGTGTATATGAATATATTCACCACTTTGAAATTATTATACCCCAGAAACCCTTAAAATTAAATTGCTAAAATCCCAATGTGGATATAATTTCCACTTTTATCTAATCATTTAAACTGTGAAATGTTTCCATATGTAAGCAAATATATATGCCTATATTTTATACGAAGATATTCCAAAAGAAGACAAATTCTAGCTTGGAAAACATTTCATATTTATGAGAATATGGAGCACATGCTAAAATACTAAGCTGAGTGAAATTCATGAGACTGAATTTGTTCCATATGTGATTAATTTCAGCTGTTTTTAATCATGATAATTTCTGAGAATAGCTGAATGAAAAATAGTCTAGTAATATGAAAAAGAACACAATTACCAAGTTTTCTGCCATTAGGACAATTCTTTAAATGTGATTTTTAAAATTATAAAATGAAACTATGACACTGTTTTCTGGCATCTACAGGTATTTCCGTACATGTGTGTCACACATGCATATGCACATATAAGAACTAAAACTGAGATCTTCCCTGAATGATCTCATTTGCATTTTGTCATTGTTTTTCCAAATATATTTCTTTCTGTGTTTCTGTTAAAAGTATTGGAGTGTCCTACTTTCTCTAATATGCTATTGAATATTCCTAGTGAAATTTTCACATCTGAAGTTATATTGTGGGAGTTTCTCTTGCATCAGGTTACTACTAGACCCTGAAACTCTCCCCCTCCAGTCATCTTTTAGTATTCTCCCCCTCCATCCAATCCCCAATCAGATAATGAGGTTGACCTTAGCCCTCTACATATAGGTGACAGTTGTATAGTTTGTTCTATTTGTGGGACTCCTAACAATAGGAGCACGGGCTGTTCCTAATGCTTTGGCTGGCTTTTGGGAACATATTCCTCATATTGAGTTACCTTACCTAGCCTTAATACAAGAGGAAAAGCTTAGTTCTATCTCAATTTAATATCTATGCTTTGTTGTTACCCATGGGAGAACAGCTCCTTTCTTAACTGAAACTGAGGAGTAGATTGAGGGGGTGTGGCATAGGGGAAATGGGTGAGAGGATGGGAGGAGAGGAGAGAACAGAAACTGCAGTCAGGATATATAATGAATGAATGAATGAATGAATGAATGAATGAATAAATAAATAAATAAATAAATAAATAAATAGAACTTCAAAGTGGTGGTTAGCCACAAAATCCTCAAAAGTTTCAGTACAAAATGATATTAGAACACCAAGTAGTTCTGTCTACACAATAGGTCAAGGTTAGAAATTTCTTCCCACCATCTGCTTTTACCATCTTCCTATCTTGATTTTCCTTTGCATGAAGTTAATACTTCAGGAGACCTAAGCTGTTGTTCTGATGGATGTTGCTGACCTGTTCTCTAAGGCACTGGAGTCAGAACAATGCTGTTTTCACTAATGGTTTCAACACTGTCCTTTTTACCGTAGTCACTAGGAATGGGACAAGACATTCAGCCTATGGCTTACATATAGACTCTTTCTATTTTGTTCTAAGCTTCAACCATTGAACTACTCAGTCAATTGTTCTATCCACTACATAGCTCATCTTTTTTAATCAGTTGACAAGTCCACACTTCAAACAGTTATACTGACATCATAAAACTTCAGATGCAGCAGAATTGATGCTGAGTTCCCTCTTTTGGAGCAGAGAATTTGTAATTTTGATAACATATATTCTAGAACAGGATGCATTAATTTTGCAATAGTTGGTGGGTGGAGTGTGAGAAGTTTTACCCGGTGCTCTGTGGACTCATTTATTCTAAGTCCAGCTCTACACACACTTGTTAAAGAAGATATTGCACTGCAGAGGCCTGCACAGGAAATTCCAGTGAGTGCACTGAGACACTAATCAGATTTTGGGGGTTTGATTTGTTTGTGAGGTTGTAATAGAATCACAGTATTTCTCTTTTCCCCTTCTTTCCTCCAAATCCTTCTACAAACTTCCACATTATCTCGTTCAAATTCATGGCCTCTCTTTTTCACTAACTGTTGTTATACACACATATATGTATATATGTATATACATATATTCCTAAACTTACTTGCTCAATCTGCATAATATTATTTGTATGTCTGTTTACAAGGCTGACTATTTGGTACTAGATAATCAGTTGGCATGCTCTTTCATCCGAAAGAGTGTTTCTCACATTCTCAGCACTCTTCAGCTGCCTATAATTCTTTGTCTAGGGTTGAGGCCTTGTGGGCTTTTCCGCACCCACACTGACATCAGGGTTGCTTTTTTTTTTAACAAAGTTTTTAACTGTACATCTGTTTGAGGATTAAATAAAGGAGAAGAAAAGTCACTAAAGTGCCAAGGTGCTCAGAGTTAAATATTTTGACAGAAAGAGCTGTAATTTATGGAACTATTATTTTATTTTAAAATTATTTTTAACTTCATGTGCCTGTTTGTCTGCGTGTATACCAAAGTTTGCATTTCCCTCAAAGGTCAGAAAAAGACATGTATCTCATGGAACTGGAGCCACAGGTGCTTGTGATATGAATCCTTGGGACCAAACTCTTGTTCTCTGCATAATGATGAAGCATTCTTAACTGCTGAGCCATCTTGTTAGCATCAGACTAATTTGTTGAAAATCTGTGTGGTCATTCTCATAATAATATAAATGTCTAGTGAGTGTGTAACCATCTCTCAGTATCCACAGTGATTTGTTCCAGGAGCTCAGTGGACATGGATATCCTGTAAAACTCAATCACTTACCAGAAAGTGACATTATTTGCATGTGACTTATACACACATCATTTGAAAGTTAAGTCTTTCTGGATTACTTATAATACTGACCGCAGCTCTATCACCGAGTAAATAGCTATTTTACGGTATTGTTTAAGAGACAATAAAAAGATAAAATACGTAAGTACCCATTAGTGCACATAACTTTATTTCAAATGTTTTGATCTTTAATCTTTGATGTAGAAACTGCTAATACATCCAGCTGTTGATGGTAATAGCCAGACTTCAGACAGAGTAGACATTTACACAGCAAGAATTTGTGTCAAGTCTAAGAGGACAAAGCACAATGACTGTGCTGATTCCTAGAGGGATTTTGTAAGGTCATGAGGGCCACTATATTATGGTCTTCGTGCTGCCCAAGACAACAGCTGTATTAGCCTTATTGAGAAGAGATTACTATCTTTGGGCCTAGTGCTCCAGGTCATTTATTTTTCTCTTTTGTTCTGAGTTCATGTACAGAAAATATGTACATGCACAAAATAAAAAGTTCATGATGTCAATGCAGCTTACATATATTAAGTTTTGTTTTCATGTATATGAAATATATCTTGCTATGTGAATTGCTATGTGAATAATTTAATGTCACATTTTCCTCAAGTAGAAAATGATAAACTTTTAATGCAAGGTACATTGTTAGACTCTAAAATAATTTTTTACCTAGGTGAAATAAACTAAGATTCCATGAGATCCCTTTATGAAAATGTAAGAAAAGGCCCACATTTTTTCCTGGTACACTTCTTTGAATAAGGAAGCTATAGTGTATGGGGTGAGTATGGAACTCATATTCCAGAAGTTGAGAGGGTATAACCTCTAAGACAGAGTGCTGAGGGGCTAATTAAAACAAACCAAAATACATTACTGAATAAGCATGTCCATGGATAGGTGTTATAATGAATTGGCACTTTCAAATCAGAAAGAAAATGAAAAATCTTTTGCACTAAATCACTCCCTTCATTCATTCAAATGAAATACCTTTGAATGTCTGCACAGGGTGACTCTGATGGATGAATTCTGCTGCAGTTTATAAGTGGCTCCCTGAGCCTGTCAATCAGCCCATACTCATCACCTGTGAGTGAAATTGGAATCTCTACACACTGCTGACCCTTGGTTTCGAAGTGCAGTGGCTCACTTATACCATTGATCAGTGGTGTTTCCATGATGGGATATTTGTTAGGACTAAGAAAAAGTAATAAACTGTATTTTTAGCTGTTCATCTATTCACAAAACCATTCCTGAATGTTTGGCTCTTCTGTGTTTCAGCTCTTTGAATAAGAGTAATCCATATTATTTTCAAGTACAACAGTTATACTGCCATTGTGCTAGACACCAGTAAACAAATACAGATTTAAAACCTCTGGAATTATAATGTGTAGTGTGTGGCAAATACCATGTTTGTGTGGTGCTGTAGTGTTGAGGCAAGCGAGCCTTGTCCTGCTGCCCAGCTAGCTTTACCCAAAATAAATATATGGAAACTGTATTCATTTAAAACACTGCCTGGCCCATTTTCTCTAACCTCTTCATGGCTAACTCTCACATCTTAATTAACCCATTTCTAATAAATCTGTGTATCACCACATGACTGTGGCTTACCAGCAAGATTCTAGCCCAAGTCCATTTCAGGCCAGAAAGCCACGGCTTCTGCCACACTGCCTTCTACCCAGCATCCTGTTCTGTCTACCCCGCCTACCTAATTTTCTGTCCTATCAAAAGGCCAAGGCAGTTTCTTTATTTAACCAATGAAATCAACACAAAATAGAAGACCCTCCTACATCATGGTGCAGTACATGCAGAAGGCTTCTAGATCACCAGTTGAGCCCACATAGGTCTCTCTAACCCCTTTAGCAGTATTCAGCATCTTTTAGCCATTGGGTAAATGCAAACTAAAGCAGACATGAGTTTCTATATTACTCTGGTCAGAAAGACAAGCATCTGGACACTTCTCTTATTATTAATTAGAGAATATTAGAGAATAATTAATTATAACAACAAAAACAAAAATTTAAATTAGTATTAAAACATTAAATGCTACAGTGTTCAGCCACTGTACTAGAAGAATAAAAATGTGTAATAAGTTGTTTTCAGCATAGTTACTATATGATATACACAAGCTCATCAAAATCCTATACCTGAAATGATAGTAGGATTTATGGGGCAATTAGGTGTGGAGTAGGCTGAGTTTCTTACATAGTACCATCAGTAAAGTGACATCCATGCTAAGTAATAGGAAAGTCTTGGAGAGATTATGGATACAAGATGTTCTATAAATACCAAAAAAATGAATTATAAACCCTTTGCTATGAGATAAAAGCTACAGAGAAGAACAGAGTATTGGATTTCCTTTCTATAGAGTTTTCCATATGCAGTTACCTAATTTTAGCCATTATAGATTTTTAGAATTTTTCTTGTACCCAGAAATTGGTGTGTGACTCTTTGTTTAACTTGTCCAGCTGACAGCTGAGAATTTAGAATCACCCAAGAAGGGGAAATTCAGTGAGAAATTATCTAGGTTTTCCTGTGGCCAATCCTGAAAAGGAATTGTCTTCTACTTCATTGATGTGAGAATATCATCCTGAATATGAGCACGACCAATTCCAGGGTCCTGGAATAGATAACAAGGAGGAAGTAAGCTGAGAACATGCATGCATATGCATTTCTTTCTGCTGTATTTTATATTAAAACATTTTAGTAGAACGTATTTTGTTCATGCTATTTCTTATCTCACAACTCTACCAAGATTTTTCATACTTCCCTACCTACCTGAAGTCAAGTTCTTTCTGTCTGTCTCTCCCTCTCTTTCCCTCATAAAGAAAAAAGAAAAAGAAAAAGAAAAAAAAAGAAGGGACAAAACCATGCCAAGGAATTGGCTAATGCAGCACACACTTCATGTACCATTTGTGGGATCTTTCCTTTATTTGGGTATTCTTTTAATCTTACTGTTTTTAATTTACTTTTGTCTCATTACTGTGGAATTGATGTGATTAGCTACCTTAAGATCTGCTGCTGTGATTCCCCACAATGATTGACTGTAACCTGAAATAGCTCTGGTCAGAGTCTTTTATCACAGTATCAGGAAATGAAACATAAACCATCAAAAAAAATACTGTCCAGAAATTGAGCTGCATGGGGATAATTTTGAATGCTCATCAGAAAACTCCAAGAAAACAAGACAAGAGTCTTGTGACCTTAGTTTCTTCAAAACACAGAGTTGTTCTTGAATGTGTTCTCATGCTTTTCCCAGATGTAGCAGATAGAAGTGAGTTTACTTCAGATTATTCATAATAACTAGTTCGCGTTGTTTATATGCCTCTATGGAAAAATGTATTTTGGGTTCTTGCTTCTTTTCTACTATGTGTATCTTGTCCTTGTGATTGTACACTTTACTCAAGTGCCTCCTCTATCTATTGGCTCCATTCTCACAGGTCCCAAACCCTCTAGAACTGTGAACAATAGACAACACACACATTTCTATTTTGGCCTAGTTGAAACGTGGTCATTACTTTCCTTAGGTTTTCCAGAGAATTCCAGCACATCTTTGAATGACAAGAATAACTATGCCACAAAAAGAAAAACAGGCACCTGAATCACTGGGTCAGCATTCAGTAATTTTGAAATTAAAAGTGCTAGAGAAGGTTTGAACAACTGTGAGAAAATCTTAATGTATTTGCAAATATTAAATCATATTAACTTAACTTTAACACTTTAGCAAAAAGACAAGAAGACCACAGGAAAGCTAAAAAAAAATTACGTACCTCCTACAGCACAAAAACAGAGGAGAACAGACAGAGAGGGAGCCATTAGCCCTCTTGATTTGCCTAGGAAACCTGGGAGCTGACACTATTGTCACTGAGTCACCTGTAATTCAGAATATGTGAGAGCAATCACTGTTCAAGATGTCATAGTGTCTTTTGAAAATGTAAAGTACATACATGAAAGAAATGTGGTCAAATTCTCAGATCTCAAAATAATTTGAGAAATTTTGATGATATGATGAATAAATTATGACACTGAAACACTTATTCAACAGGTCAGCTAAAGACAGAAAAGAGAAAAATGTTTGACTTCATCTCTAGAAACTTGTATGACAAAAATCTTCGTAATGAGAAACTATATGAAATTCAAAAGCAGCAATAGAACCCTGACGTAGGCTAGGAGAGCAGCTAATAGGACACAGTCACAGTGTGCTCCTGGATGTTGCAAAAGCTGCCGTTTTCTTTTGACTATCTTTTAAATAATTTATTGTTGATATCCTGTGTTTCTAAGTATATATCCACTCATATAACTAATTTTTCTTATATTCATCTTTTCATATGTAAAAGAATTTTAATAAACATATTGTATTTGTTTACCTTTCCCTTTGCAGTGACAGCATAGCAGAGAAAAGCAACGTAAGGAAGAAGAGTTTCTTTATGTCATAGAGAATCCATTAGCATAAGAACTGTCTGTCTTCTCTGCCATCAGTCTGATGATATGTGTTTCTAAACACTCTGTAACATATTTTGAGCCAATCAATCTGTTGATATGTGTGTCACAGCACTCTGTGATATATTTTAGGCCCTTTCAATTGGAGTGGCTTACTAATCTCCTTTTCATGCATATCATAGAAACAGCAATGATACTGGGTAGAGAGTTGATCCTTGTAACACATGGAATTTTTGCCTTCAATATCCAGATCAATTGCATACCCACAGATAAAATTTTCTGCTAATTTTACAGGCTTCTTTCATAAGCAATATATCTGAAAGCAACTCAATTAAAGCCTTATCATTTACATTTTTATATTGCAAGATGAAACTCATCACCTATGTGTAAATTTAATAGAAACAGGACAGCCAGTTTTTTTTGAGTTTTTACTTAAAACTAAATAATATATCTCAACAAGGCCAAAGAGATGAATCAGTTGTTAAGAGTACTTGCAACTCTTGTGGCAGACCTGTTTGTGGTTTCCACACTATAGCTCTAGGAAGCCCAGCATCCTCTTCTGTTCTTCTTGAGCAAAGCTGAAACTGACTGAAATGAACAAAACAATGAGAACTGGATTAAGGTGGTGTTTTCAAACAAGGTGATTTTACTCTGTTCCGTAAAATCAATAAAATCCATGCTTTAGTACACAGTATATAGTCTATAGTTTATAGCATGTGTAACTCTTGGACTATTAATCTGAGATACAGAAGCCAACGATGGGCACATTCACATAGAGAATGAAGTTTAATGTTTGCCAGAGAGTGTAGCTGAAGAGTGCTGACTTCTTTCTGAGATGACTCAAATATTATAAATTATATACATTGATAGCTTTGCATATATGCATTCTCTGAATAGATCATTAAATTAGGATTGGTGAGGTGGCTCAATGAGTAAAAGCACTTGGAGCCAAACTAGAGAACATAAAATAAGTCTTTGGGACACACAGTATAGAAGAAACCTAACTTCCAAAAGTTATCAGATCTGCACACGTGTCATGAATTTTACATGCATACATAAGCATAGTCCCTAATTAAGTAAATCAATTAAAAATTGAATTATTTACATAAAATGGTTTGATTGTGTTGAAGGTCAACTATCTTTTAGCAAAGCCTTGAATGTTTTGATTTGGTAATTTTCCAGTCTTTTTACAAGATTTTAATTTTATTATGTGTGTGTTTGTGTGTTCCACGAATGTGGCATTCAAGTGTCAAGTTGCCTCAGTTTTCTGCTTATACTTTTCCATCCAAAGGATGGAATCCAGGTCCTCAAGGCTCAATGGCACTGTACAGTCTCATCAATTCTCAAAAGATGTCAATTATACAAACTTTCTTTATGTGTTATAACTTCTTTTTAATATTTCTGAAATACATCTTTTATGCTCAACAATGTTTTATAATGCATGCTTCAATTACCAGTTCTCTTATCAGTGTGTATCCTGCAGGTAGAGGCTTATTTGCTTCCACCAGGTGGTCAGAAAGTAACCAGAGAGATTAATAGTCCTGGTTCAATTTTAAAAATTATGATATGTTCAAATTGGAATCAGAAAATGTTATTCACAAAGTAAAGCCTTCAGTTACTAATTCTGACCTATGAAGATGACCAATTTATTTATATCCAAGTGTGCTAGTACAAGGGCTTTTAGAGATTTGTTTGCACTGTAACATAAATCAGACTCCACCATCCAGAGCATAAATATTTGAAAACACTTGTGTCAGTACTTATAACTAGTAATATATTTGGGGTGTTAGTACAGAGAATATATAATCCAAGTGAATAACATAATATACAAAATATTTTCATTATTGAAATAAAAGCACTGAGGAAATATACTGATTTTTATGCACTAGAGAAACACTAGAAAATAATTCTGAATACATGGCATGTAAATATGTAATCACAAATAAATGTCAAAACAATGTTATGGTAGAAAAAGAATTCCTTTCAAAATAGTCTGTATAAGTACTGTAGTGGCATTTCAGTTGCCTTTTAATAAATAAATACTTCCTGAAGACCTGAGAGTAAAACAGTCCTAATGGTCAGCCTTGCAGACCGATTTATAGTATCAAACACCTTTGATCCCAGAAGCCACAGGAATACAAACCGTTAATCCCAGTAGCCGCACTATTTGCCATAAAAATCCGGGGGTGCATGCCTTTAATTCCAGTGGTGCATACCTTTAACCCCAGCCCTAGAGAGGAATATAAAACAGGGGGAGACAGTTCTTAGACACATAGTTTCATTTTGAGGTTTGGGGAGGCAGGATTGCCATTTCAGACTGAAGTAGAGGCAAGAGCCAGATTTACTTTTTGGATCTTCAGGTTGGACTCCAATTTCTGACCCTTAGTTTTTATTAATCATGTTTCAAGTATGATATCCTTTCTTACAGTCTAAGGTATGCTTTTGTTTGTGTATATATTCTTACCATCATATACTGAAGACTACTGTCAGAGCTGCAACATAAATGTACGAAGGTCATAGTTTTCAACCAAGTTGGTGCTGTGAAAAAGAGAGGTAGTAAACAATATATAAATCTTCTGAATAAATAAAATAAAATGCATTTATGGGACACTGAATCCAGGCAATAGACACCTTAAATTGCATTTTAATAATTTAATTGGTTTGAAGTAATTTCTTAAATAGAGAAGAAAGTATCTCCCATTAGAAAAACATTTGATTAATGAGTTTGTTTGGAAACAAATAATTTTTTACAAAGATAAACCTTTGCTTTAAAATTTCTGAATCTAGAACTTAGAGGCCAGATCTTTTTGACTCCCCAAGGAAGTCTTATCACCTATGGGAAGAAAATCGGGTGGGGGAGGGAGCAGGGGGAAGGAATAATTGGGGTTGGTATGTAAAATGAAAAGTAAATTTTTTAATTAAAATAAATTCTGAGTCTAGAACAGTTATGTTTGCCTTCAAATGGGGGTTTCTAAACATAATGATTATAAAAAGCAGAGTTTATAAAAGAATAAATGACTCAAAACATTCAGGAATTTAGAATAAAATCAAAGACTAGGGAAATGACTGGTTAAGATCTCTTTGCTGCTCTGGCACATTCACCAACTCTGGTCTCCGGAAGCTCGAAACAGCTGGTTACTCCATTTCCATGGGATCACACACCCCTCTTTGACCTCTTGGGTAATGTACTCATATGTGCATACACACAAGCACACATGCACATGCGTGCATACACACAGACACACATTCACACACAAAGACAAACACATGTAAAATAAACTTGAAGGAAAAGGAAAGAAAATTTCCTTCAAACTTGAAGATCTCAACTATTAGTTTAGAATTTTGATTACATCTTGGGTTTTCATTAGCTTACATAGGGAATAAAAGCTTAATAAAGAGACAAGGTTTTTCTATGTATCATTTAATTAACCTTAAGTTCTTTTAATTCAAAGTTGCATCATGGGAACATCTGATAAAATGCCCTATCTATTTTGAACACTGCTTTCATGGGACAAAGTAATAAACAGATTTACACATGATGTTTGCTTCAGTGTATGGATTTCTTTTGATCCTACTATTCATGATTGGTCAGTAATTTGAACTAGGAATAAGTATATGCAAATCATTCAAAAAGGTGGATGTACTCATTTTAAATTCTTTACTGGTTGCAGGAAACAAAGATCAGAAGTCAGGAGCACTGCTGCTTTCCAGAGGACCTATGTTAGATTCTTATAACCCATACCAGGTGGGTCACAACGACCTGTGACTTAAGGTACAGTGGATCCAGTGCCCTCTTTGGGCCTCCACAGGTACCTTGGTGGCATTCTCTCACACAGACACAGGAGTACATATACTGAAGGTGGACTCTATAAAGTAATCCCATACTAGTTCAGAATTGAATATAATAAAGGGTTCTTTATTTAGGACTAAACTCTCACTCACAGATGTTCACTGCACAGATGTCCACATTTGCCCACTGCACAAATGTGGATCAGGAACCACATTCAGCAGCAGAATGAGAAAGGGAGGGGGGCAAGTTGTACAACTGCATTTATAGTACAAAAGACCACACCAAGTGGGCTGGTGTCTTAAAGGTCTTAAGGCTGAAAAAGTTCCCACAGCACCTCCCCCTTTTGACTAAATAAGAGAGTTCTAAGCCTAATGCAAAACTATATACAAAAAGAACAAATATCAGTACATAAATTAGAATTACAGCCAGCACAAACAATATCAAGCAAGAAACATATGCTAAATGTTATACTCCTAAGGAGTCTAAGTCTTGAATTAGAAATGGCTTGCCAAATCATGAGAAGAAAGTAGCTACAACTAGCTAATCTTCAACCCCATTGAAGACCTGAGAAAGGAAAAATATTACTTGAGTAAACAGGAAGTACATACAGGCAACTTCCAAAGTGACAGAGAAAACTGGCTACCTGGGCAATTACCCAAAGTCTCATTTGCAAGGTTGGAGGAGCCAACTTTGGATAAGGCCTAAAGGCAGATGATTTTCAGAGGGAGAAAAATCTTCAGCACCATTTCACTCTGTCTTAACAAAGTTTAACAGTCTTTTCTTTTGTATTCTGCTTATCTTGTCTGGACACTGTGCATTTTGTCAGTGGTCAAGGCATGAGCAATTCATTGCCCAAAGGCCAGTTTTATCAAGAAGAAAACAACTCCCAGAGCAATGTCTTCAATGTCCAACATTCTATAAGGAATAGATTGGTGCTGTCAGGAGCAGTCGTGTCTCACGTCAACAGAATCCTATGTTCTTTAAAAGCCATATTCTACAGTTCTTTGAGGTGGTTGAAGATTACCTATCTATATGTAATACAATGTCTGTGTATCTAAAGAGCCCGATTAGTCTAACTATAAGTGGGACAAACATGTATGACCATTAACCTATAATTTGTAATACCTATATAGCTTAAAGAGTAAGAACACATATTAGAATATTAAATAATCTTTAAACAACTGTACAGCAAATGAGGACAATCACCTAAAAATGTAAACAGTGTTTAAGTATCTTGATCAAACGTAGAAATGTATAATGCAAGATTATAAATATATCCTAAAATTGTATCAATATACAAAATGTATGAAGCAGAGGTAGAAGCATGTATACCTACAATATGACAAAATAACTTTGACTAGGTATACAAATATTGTAGCTGAAAATAGGAACCTATTCAATAAGCTAATAGAATTTGTAACAATATGAAAAAATCTATGTCAATGTAAATTGTCTGTAAATAATAACTCACAAGTATTAACTCTATTATTCACTATTAGTATTAGTGTGAGTAAGTTATTGGTGTGTCTTCTACAATGTGGGAAAGGATCTACGTAGTTTTCCTTATAAGGCTAATTCTGTCAATTTTGAGATAATTTTTATTAATCTCTCCTAAAACTTAGCCCAAGCTCTTTGATAGGATTTATTGTCTTCCCATAACGTTTTAATTTCATCAGTAGTAAAAGGCATTATAATCTCTGCTGGGTCTATCTGTTATTTGACAAAGTCTCAATTTCCTTTTCTAATTAATTCAGAGGTATTTTCCACATAAGTTTTTAATTTTTTACTTAGTTTATGTGTAAAAAGATCAATTCTAAAATAATATCTTCCTTCTGTATTAAAATTGCTGTAGGGGAAATTCTGGAAGGCAAAATTACTAGAATGCAGTTAAGTGTGAATCCACACTATCCATATGTGCCTCTTCAACCAAAATTTCTCTTAAACAAAAGTTAATTTTTTTTTTCTCAGCATCAACTGTTAATTCCCTGGGACTATTTAAGTCTCTGTCATTATCTAAGATTTTGTTTAAAAGTCTTTTAGATCAGGTGTTATTCTAACGGCAGGTCATAGCTTAGAAATGTCTCCTAGCAATCCTTGAAAGTCTTTAAGAGTCTACAGTCTCTCCTAATTTTAACTTTTTGTGTTCTAATTTTCTGTAAGTCTATTTTATATCCTAGGTAATTTATGAATCTCCTCTTTGTATGTTTTAGGGGCAATTTGGAATGCCCATTTAGGCAAAAGTTTCTTTACTTCTTTCTAATGTATCTATATTTGAATCAGATAGCAAAATGTCATCCATGTAATAGTAAATTATAGGTTTAGTAAGTTGTTAATTTCCAATGGTTGACTTATAAAGTATTAGCACAGGGTGAGGATATTGAACATTCCTGTGGCAAGACAGTCCATTGATATCTCCTAGTCAGCTGAGAATTATTATAAGTAGGCACTGTGGAGGCAAATTTTTTCTGTCCTTTTTTCTTTTTTTTTTTTGATTTTTTTTCTTTTTTTTATTGATAAAAGGAGAATAAAGAAAAGAAAGAAGAAAAAAAAAACAAATTTCCACCTCCTCCCAGCATCCCATTTCCCTCCCCCTCCTCCCATTCTTCTCCCCCCCCACACCTCTCCCTTTCTCCCCCTCCCTCTCCAGTCCAAAGAGCAGTCAGGGTTCCCTGCCCTGTGGTAAGTCCTAGGTCCTCCCCCCTCCATCCATATCGAGGAAGGTGAACATTTAAACTGGCTAGGCTCCCACCAAGCCAGTACATTGCGTTGGATCAAAACCCCGTGCCATTGTCCTTGGCGTCTCATCAGCCCTCATTGTTCGTCATGTTCAGAGAGTCCAGTTTTATCCCATGCTTTTTTTGGTAACAGTCCAGCTGGCCTTGGTGAGCTCCCAGTAGATCAGCTCCACTGTCTCAGTGGGTGTGTGCACCCCTCGTGGTCCCGACTTCTTTGCTCATGTTCTCCCTCCTTCTGCTCCTCCTTGGGACCTTGGGAGCTCTATCCAGTGTTCCAGTGTGGGTCTCTGTCTCTATCTCCATCCATCGCCAGATGAAAGTTCTAGGATGATATGCATGATATTCGTCAGTATTGCTCTAGGATAGGGTCATTTCAGGTTCCCTATCCTCAGCTGCCCAAGGAACTAACTGGGGGCCTCAGCTTGGGCACCTGGGAGCCCCTCTAGGGTCAAGTCTCCTGCCCATCCTAAAGTGGGTCCTTTAACTAAGAAATGGGGTTCCGTGCTCCCCTATCCAACCTTCCTTTGTCCCGATCCTCCTGTTTCCCCACGTCCCCCCTCCCTTCCTTCTACCTTTTCTCTCCCCATCTCCCCTTACCCCCATCCCACAATGGCCAAAAGACACTTAAGGTCGTGCTCAATCTCCTTAGCAATCAGGGAAATGCAAATCAAAACAACTTTGAGATATCATCTTACACATGTCAGAATGGCTAAAGTCAAAAACACCAAGGATAGCCTTTGCTGGAGAGGCTGTGGAGGAAAGGGTACACTTATCCATTGCTGGTGGGAATGCAATCTTGTGCAACCACTGTGGAAGTCAGTGTTTCAGTTTCTCAGGAAATTCGGCATCAACCTACCCCTCGACCCAGCAATACCACTCTTGGGAATTTACCCAAGAGATGCTCTATCATATGTCAAAAGCATTTGTTCAACTATGTTCATAGCAGCATTATTTGTAATAGCCAGAACCTGGAAACAACCTAGATGCCCTTCAATGGAAGAATGGATGAAGAAAGTATGGAATATCTACACATTAGAGTACTACGCTGCGGTAAAAAACAATGACTTCTCGAATTTTGCATGCAAATGGATGGAAATAGAAAACACTATCCTGAGTGAGGTATCCCAGACCCAAAAAGATGAACATGGGATGTACTCACTCATAATTGGTTTCTAGCCATAAATAGAGGTCACGGAGTCTACAATAGGCGAATCTAAAGAAGCTAAGTAAGAAGGTGAACCCAAGGAAAAACATATAGTTATCCTCTTGGATAAGGGAAGTAGACAAAATTTTTTTGATTTTTGAGACAGGGTTTCTCCATAGCTTTTGGTTCCTGTCCTCTTTTTTGTAAGGGTGTAGTGAAGAAATAATCTTTCAAATCAATAATTATAAGAGGTCATACTTTAGGCAATAGGGAAGGAAAAGGAAATCCAGATTGTAGAGGGCACATAGGTTGAATTTTTGAAAGCTCTTAGATCTGTTATCATTCTCCTTTTTCCAGATTTCTTTTTAACATAAAATACAGAAGAATACCAAGGATTGGTTGATTCTTCAAAATATTGAGCTTCTACTTGCTCTTGTACCAGCTGTTATAAAGCCTGTAGTTTCTCTTCTGTTAAAGGCTATTTTTCAAACCATATTGGTTCCTCAGTTAACCATTTTAAAGGTAGGACTGTTGGTACCTCTTAAGGTTTGTTAGTTGTTTTGTGTTCTTGTACACCCTGAATGGCTGCTATAAGCATAAGCCTTGCAGAATACCACCCATGTATAAGCAAAAAGGTTGTTAAATTCCTATATGGTGATATTGTCTGCAATTATATAATTTTCAGGTTTACTGATTTATTTATTAACCAAATAAAGTTACCTCCATTGTGAGATTAAGTGTTTTAGATGTAATAATCTTTATTGGCCAGCAGCTGCTATGGTTGCAGCCACCTGACAGAGAGATATGACCAGCAGTGGTGAAACATAATCATCAGCTGCATAAACAGTCCCACTCGTTTCCATATTGGTGCCTGCTTAAATGCTGACAAATGTACTTTGCTTGACAAATTAAGAGTGATTCCACATACAGAGAGAGTTTTTGGTGGCCAGAATATCAAGGAACTCAGAGCTTGCAAAATATGGAACACAAACTGGAATCTTTGCAAGTAGCTGCACAATAGCTCTGTCATGTTGGGGTTTTGGCAAAAACAAAACAAAACAAAACAAACCATTTAGTAGGTGAAATCAATCAAGGCAGGTGAGGGTGGGAGACCTTATGGATCATGGACCTTTTGGGATTTTTAGGGCAGTTCTGGTAGGCATAAAGTTTGGATATACAAAGGCACCAGCTGAAGATGGACTCTACAAAGTAATCCCACAGTAGGTGAGAATTGAGTAAAATAAAGGGTTTTTTACTTAGGGGTAGACTCACTGATCACAGTCATCTGCATGAATAGAGAAAGGGAATTTGACCCACCAGTTGAGAGAGAGCACATAAACCTAATGGCTGCATTTATAGTATAAGAGATCATGACCAAGTGGGCTGGTACCTCTAAGGCTATTTGTTGAAGGAGTTCCCACAACAATGTACATAATTAAAAATATTAATAGAAGTATTTTTAAAAGATACTTCATCCTATATTTTAAGGAATCATTTTACCTATATGAAAAAATGTGATGAATATTGATATATAACTTTGCCATATGTATTCATAACTCTAAGCTAAATGAATATACTAAATGACATGGTATTTTGTGAAACTAATGTGAGAAACAAAGGGTTATTTATCAAGTAGAAAGAGTTGGAAAGATTTGTTTTATGCACACAAAAATGAAAATACAAATTACCTGAGTATATTAAAGACAAATAAGGTGCAATTTAAGTTGTGGGAGGGCATGGATATGTATGCCACTCATAAAAACTAGACTATAACATGTACATAAAAGTATTCGTACATTATAAAAGTTATAAAAAGAAAATTGAAATCTGATAGAAACACATGAGCTAAGAACATGAACATTATGTTTAGACAATATACCAGCAGAGTATGCATTCAGTATTCATAAAGTTTACATTCATAGAATTCAGTGAAATGCCATTTCACAGCCAAAGGGATGGCCATATGCTATACTTCTGAAATGTGAGATTTCTCTTCCAGATAAGAAGGCCAAATGCAGACAAAGCAGGACTCTGAAAGCAATCTGGGAATGCTTTGAGTGCTTTTCTATGGTAATTATCACATTTGTACTTACTGTGTGGCTCTTCCAGGGGACATGCGAGCAAATATGTTTTCATTCCAGATAGGGCACCAATAACCAGCCAAAGAAGTGGTTTCTAATCAATAATAATTTCACAAACCAATAAGCTTATTCATGCTATTTCCAGGAATATGGATGAAGGTTTCTTACAGGTGCACAGGTGACTTAAAGGCAGCTGTATTACCATAAAACCCATTCCAGTGGTGGTGATTACTCAGGAAAGCTGCATCCCCAAGAACTCTCTTCAGCTTTTTTTAAATCTATTCCCATGATTCATTACCCAGCATATAAGTTTAGACATGGTCCTTGCAAATCTTGTAACTTTGAGGAAGTTACTGAGCCTTTTAATTTTCCTTTACTTCCTGAACCTTTTCTATACTTTTTCACTACTTCCCTAGTCTTACCAATCTCCCTTTTGCCTCCAGGAGGGAATGTTTCAATTTAGAGGGAATAGTTGCATAACAACTGTATAACAATTAATCTGGGCAAATGTTTTATCCATAACTCCTTCCCTACCTGATGGAGGAAGGTCATTGGTTAAAATTAAAAGAAGCTGCTTGGCTCTCATTGGTTAGGAGATAGGTGGGAGGAGTAAACAGAACAGAATGCCGGGAGGAAGAGGAAGTGAGGTCAGACTCAATAGCTCCCTTCTCGGGAGCAGACGCCTCAGCAGAGACGCCATGCTACCTGCTCCAGGGAAGACGCACGCTATGAAGCTCCGACCCAGGATGGACTTAGGCTTAGAATCTTCCCGGTAAGCGCACCTAGGGGCGCTACACAGATGATTAGAAATGGGCCAGAGCAGTGTTTAAAAGAATACAGTGTCTGTGTAATTATTTCGGGGCATAAGCTAGCCGGGCAGGGCAGGCGGCTGGGGTGTTTAGGAACGCAGCCCCACCGCTGCCCCCCTATTACTACAAATGGCGCCCACGTGATGGACTAAACCCACTTAAAAAACCTGAGAAGGCTTAAAAATAAGGGAGAGAGAGTTTAACACAGATTTTTGCTGTTTGTTGGTGGCGTGCTGTAGAGAGATTTCCTGATTCGGCAACAGCAGCAGAAAAAACGCTGTGTCATTTTAAAGCACAGCTCCTTGGGGCTGTGCTGCCAGTGCAAACTCTGGCTTTATGTTGTGTTCCCGCTTGGGATTGGAAGGAGAGTGCTCTGAGACCTTGACAATGACTCAGAGCTCCCCGCCTGCTCCTGGGCAGAAGGCAGAATCAGGCTTAGGCAGGCGGAAGAGCATGGCGGATTCCTGCCGCCATAGGGTCGTGTTTTCAGACTGCGCAGTGCTCTGCGTGTCAGATTTGGATGTAACTTGGATGAAAAGAATTTCTGTGCTGCACGCTCAGTCTCAGAATTAAAGTGCTGAGTGCCGCTCCTACCTGGTGATGGAGCTAGCACAAAATGGTACGTCCTCCATTTTGAAATTTTCCTGACTCAGCAGCAGGAACAAACCTGTGTTGTTTTAAAATGCCGGCTTTCTGGGCCATCCTGCCAGGGCAAACTCTGACTGTTTGAGGCAGGAGGGCCGGCTACAGAGAGAGGGCTTGAGTGTTGTCTGTTGTAGTTAGCTGGCTGGCAGGGACCTTGAAATGCTATAAACATGGCTACAGCCAGTACCTCAGCCATGAGGCTGAAAAGCTAAGGAATGGGCTACATCTAGCAGTCAAAGCCACGCCTTTAGTCCTACTGAGATTGCTTGGTAAACTAAAGACTCATGTGGTCAGAAAAACAGAGAGAGATACAGTAAAGAGAGATTCAAAGACAGAGAAAATTTCTGAATGGTTTAAAGTGTGTTAAAAATATATGCAGACTAAAAGTTAAAATTCTTAAAGTAAACCTCTGTGACTTCAAGGTGTGGTAGCACACGCCTTTAATCCCAGTGCCTAGAAGGCAGAGACAACAGATCTCTGTGAGTTCAAGGTGTAGTTGCAAACACCTTTAATCCCAATGCCTGGGAGGCAGAGACAGGCGGATCTCTGAGAGTTCAAAGACAGCCTGGTCAAAGATGTACGCTCAAAAAGCAAAAAGTTAACCTAGAAATGTCACAGCTTAGATTCTTAAGCGCCTAGTGATTTAAAGGCGCAATTCAAAAGTGCTCCTGGATAGTAAAAAATTGCAGATTCACAATAGGACAGACCACTAAATGAGTCACACTGTTGGATGAATGTACGTAGGCTTGGGAGAAAAAAAAAAAGAAAAAGAATATAGAGAATAAAGTTAATGGTTTAAAAAGAAAAAAGTAAAAGTAAAGTCTTTAAAGAGACAAGAGTACAGATAATTATAGATATAAATAAAAATAAGCCGCATAAAGATGGAAAATTCACAGAGAGTCTGGATTATGTACATTGTGTTTTCTTTAAAATTTTTGACTGTGAAGGAGCTAAGTACAGAGAGACATTTCATTATATGGGCTGCCCAGTGGAACCAGAATGGATATCATGAGGGTATGACTTCAGAATTTGGATCTAAAGATATGATACTTTGGAAAAGAGATTCTTCTTTTGTTTTCACAGAGGATGAGACTCTATGGATTTCTTCTATTCCGATTTGGTATGATGGACCACGTCCTCCTGAAGGGTTGCTGTGAACACCTTCAGAAAATTGCTTCGCTCAACTGCCAACTGAGATGAAACTAGCACACAGGTTATACCGTGAAAGACCTAATTAACGACGCCCCCATTCAGCAGGAAGCAGTTTGGAGAGAAAAAGCTGCGCCCATGTTCCCAAATATAGTTTATAAATGTTCTTTTACATTTAAAGGGGGATATGATATAGATATGAATAATTTGCATTAGTATAGATTTTGCTTTATTTATAGAGATTTAAGGTCAATTTTGTTATATGTATAAATGTTTCTGATGTAACTTTTACTTGATAACTGTTTTGCTATATGTAATTTTACTATGTTAAAGTTAAAGCCTTTTTTTTTGTTGTTTAAACCAAAAAAGGGGAAATGATGGAGGAAGGTCATTGGTTAAAATTAAAAGAAGCTGCTTGGCTCTCATTGGTTAGGAGATAGGTGGGAGGAGTAAACAGAACAGAATGCCGGGAGGAAGAGGAAGTGAGGTCAGACTCAATAGCTCCCTTCTCGGGAGCAGACGCCTCAGCAGAGACGCCATGCTACCTGCTCCAGGGAAGACGCACGCTATGAAGCTCCGACCCAGGATGGACTTAGGCTTAGAATCTTCCCGGTAAGCGCACCTAGGGGCGCTACACAGATGATTAGAAATGGGCCAGAGCAGTGTTTAAAAGAATACAGTGTCCATGTAATTATTTGGGGCATAAGCTAGCCAGGCAGGCAGCTGGGGGCGTTGGGGGATGCAGCCCCGCCGCCGCTCCATATTACTACACCTACCCTCCCAATAAAATATCTGAATAATCAAGCATGTCTTCTGACTACTTGTTGTGTCTGTATCCCTAGGATAGAGGGTTCAAACTGGACATTTTCCTGATTGGAACTGAAAGAATTCACAGCTGTCTGATCAGCACTCAAATATAAGGCTGGTGTCTAAGTCACTATGGATGGGTGGCAGCCTAGCTTCTGAAAGTGCCAGTCAGCAAAGTCCATTGAGTTCTATGTCTGCTCTATACATTCTTTCTTTATGTGTGTCCATTTAACTTATTAACTCAATCTTGACAGACTTTCCCTTCTCTTTCTATGTTCCTCCATTAAATCAATGAGTCAACCTTCATATATTAAATTTAAGTTCAGTGACACACTGATCTTCTTAGCAACAGTAAGAATTTATTATTAGTTAAAATCTCTTTTTGGAGCTCTGGGAATTGCCACTCCAGCACCCACATCAAGGCTCACACCTGGCTAAAACTACAGCTCTAGGAACCCTTGATACCATCATTTGGCCTCTGAGAACAAATACTCTTACACTGTAGACACAAACAAGTAGACACACACATACATTTAAATAATTGCTTTAAAATCCAAGTTTGGGAATAATTAAACATTTTAAAGATTTCTATCATACTATGACTTTCAAATTTGACCTTTTTAATCTTTGTCTCCTGGTAAATGGGCAGTTTGTTTGAAGGGTAATACTGGATTCATAAGGTGATAAGTCCTAGCTAAGAATGATAAGAAAAGAAAATGGCTCTGATCCAGAGTCATGACTTTAAGTAACGGCCTCTGCATTGTTTTGAGATGGCTATTTTAGATTATTTGTTGCATAGTAAATATTTTTAAAAAATTAACCTCTGTTTGATCCACTAATAATAGCTTGTCCTCTAAAGTAAAAGTGGGAAGTACTATTATTCTGTTCCAATTATGATGTCTAAACTTACAACATTATGATAGAAAATCTTCATGAACTTCAACATTGTATCAAACTTTGGGGTGAAATTATTTATTGATGTGTCTGTTTGTCTGTCTGTCTACATTCTATCACATCTATCATCTTTCATCTATGTATATAATTATTTATTTATGTGTCTCTGATCTGTTATCTATCTGCCACCTGTCTACATATGCATCTATCATAATTATCATCTATCTACTTGTGTTTTGATTATTAAATTCTTTTATTTCCAATTATCTAAGATATTATTAACATTACATAGAATATTAAAAGCTTAAGAAGTAGCCAACTTTTCTAGAAACTTACTTCATTTTTTTTTAGCAAAAAACCCATATATATGTATATGTATTCATATGTGTATACACTTGTGTCTATTGACTAGTGAAAGGCACAAGGCAAGATCACACATCTTCTTCATTCATTGTTTCTTTCTTCCTTCCTTCCTTCCTTTCTTTCATTCTTTCTTAAATAGGGCCTCTTCCTGAACCTGGAACTCTCAAATCAGCTAGAAGGATCTGTCCACGTCCATTTCCTCAGAGCTTTAATTATTAATGTATACTTTTTAGTAAGGTTTTTACTTGGGAGCTAAGAATCAAACTAGGTTTTCATGTTTATGACATGGACTTTACTGATTGAGCCATTTCCCTAGCCCCAAGTATTCAAAACTCTTGGTAATTTTGAAACAGAAATTTCTTGTCTCCTAGTATTACCTTATAATATAAGAACTATTTGCAACTTTAATGTATTTAATTTAATGATCCTATAATGATCCTATACTTATCTTCCTTGTTACCTCATGATTTAATGGGCTTCTGTTGAGTGTAATGGTCTCCAAGATATCAAGCAATTAGTCAGCATCTGTTGTACCTGCTGTGTCTGACCTCCAGGAATCCATACCTGAAGATAGATGCTCAGACAGGGAAATGGACAGGATATATCCTCTAAACTGAGGCTATAGTCAAAGTAAACTCAGGTAGTATATTTTTTCAAATTACTAATTAGTATGATTTTATAATAATTTTTACCTTAGAAGTTCCTTTCACTTTCAGTGATTCCATAATCAGGCCTACCCTGATGACATAAGAAATTACAAAGAAACTCAATTTTGTAATTATTGTTTATGAAAAATAGAATTTGTGACAATTCATCTCTAAAGGCTAAGAGATGTACAATAATTGAGAAGGGACATATGATCTTCCTATTAAGATATCAAACATGAAGAACAAATCAATGAAGAAGGCAATCATCTCTACTATAAGGAAAAACATTTCAGAGCTACATAGATTTCCTGGATTATTGGTAGTCTGATGAGATAGTAGAATGCAAGCTACAGTAATGGCTCAGCATTTATGGGCACTGCCTGCCTTTCTAAAGGACCTGAGTTCAATTCCCAGAAACCACATGGTGGCTCACAACCATCTGTGAGATCTGGTGCCACCTTGAGGAAGAAACCTGGTCAGTTGCCATCATCAACTTAGACCATGAAATCCAATATGAGTAATTTCAATAGAACAGCCACATATGGGCTGCCCATGCATATTTCAGCACTGCCAGGGCATAAAGTTCATTCATTGCAAAGTACAGTAATAATGTTCCCTAATTGCAAATAAGATGTTTAAGGGAAGTGTTGTCTTGCTCACAATATCTAATTAAAGGTTTCAATTTGGTTGTAATATTATATTACCTCACATTCAAATTGTCTGACTGATACATGAGCAGTCTTGCTATATTAATGCCTTTATTACATCTTTCCATGTACTTGGAGTTTATTTATGTTGTTCCACAGAATGAGCTCAATGGAAACTGACAGAATCAGACAGGGAAAAGTAAGGCTTATTGCTTTTACATCAACCCTGGATAGCATAAGAAGGTGAACCCCAACCATTAAATCCAGAATTGAGGGCTGTTCTATTCACTTGCTGTAAACACCATTGTGATATTCAGGTTCCCCAGAAAAGCACATGTGGTTGGTTTATATTGTGCTTATTTTCATAAATGAATAAGTGTGAAAGTTACTATAATGTAACACTTGCATGAAACCATTGGTGAGAATAGTTGGGGTGACGGAATATGAAGTTTCTTAGAAGATGAAAGAAAAAAAACCAACTCCAAAGCACTATATTTTAACTTCCCTTATCAAAAGTTTCTAGAGGAAAATCTTATTCTAATAGATAAATAAACAAAGTTTGTTTCATCTATGAATAAAAACCTACCTCACTCAGCATTTGCCCACAGGTATACTTCTAGGTAAAATATCCTATAAAAATTAATCCCTTGGTGATGGGAGAGAGTCTTCTGTTTTGTGTTAATTTCATTGGTTAAATAAAGAGACTGCCTTGGCCCTTTGATAGGACAGAAAATTAGGTAGGCGGAGTAGACAGAACAGAATACTGGGAGAAAGAAGCTGAGTCAGGCAGTCGCCATGATTCTCCCACCTGACATAGCCGCAGGTTAAGATCTTCTGTGGTAAGCCACATTGTGGGCCACACAGATTATTAGAAAAGGGTTAGATCAATATGTAAGAGCTAGCCAATAAAAGGCTGGAACTAATGGGCCAGGCAGTGTTTAAAAGAATACAGTTTCCATGTAATTATTTTGGGTATAAAGCTAGCCGTGCGGGCAGCCGGGTGCCAGGAACGTAGCCTGCCACTCCTATCACTACATCTAGGTTATGGATATAGTCTAGTGGAATATTATTTGCCTAGCATTGTGTGGCCTTGGGTTCCACCACAAAGATAGCAAAGAAAGATGATATGCCATCTTATGCATAAAAGTTTCAAAACAATAAATACTTTACTATGTCAACAACTTTTATAAATTGATATAGTACTTAACATGCAGGTGCGATGAATCTACATGCTACTTTTAAAATACCTCTATTAATTCTTAGAGACTTTCATAATGCACAAAGTATATTTGTAAAGATTGATTTTTTTGTTGTTCTTAGTTTGTTTTGTTTTGCAAGACATGGTTTCTCTTTGTATCTCCAATTGTCTTGAACTTGCTCTGTAGACCAGGCTGGCCTTGAACTCAAAGATCTGCCTTTCTCTGCTTCCTGAATGCTGTGATTAAAGTTGTATGCTACCACAAAATGATTTAAAGAGTTATTTTTCTTTATGACTCTATGTGTGTCTGTGTGAGTGAATCTATGTGAGTGAATTCCCATGAACGACAAAATAATATAGGAGGAAAGTTTTCCTTGGGCTGGAGGTACAGGTAGTTAGGAGCCACCTAACATGAGTGCTGGGGACCCAATCCAGCCACATCAATAGCTGCTGAACTGTGTACCCTCCTCTCCTCCCCCACCTGTTCCCAACAGGCCATTGCACACTGGTGATCTCAGGATGGAAAGAACTGGGCCAGGAGAATGTCTACAGACAGCTCCTTTAGTTCATTGAATTAATGGACTGTCTTATATAGCTCTAATCATGAGGGGAGAAGAAGACAAAAGAACAGGTGAATGTACCTAATTTGCATATGCAGACTGGAATGAGGGCTGGCAAATGTTATTAATACACCAATTTAAATACCAAAACAAGCAGAAGGGAGTGCAGGACAGGGACACTGCCATAGAGGTAACCACTATCCAGGCTATTAGTTGGCAGACTGCCAGTTACATAATTCCGGAGGAATCATTTTTTTTCTGGTTTAACTGACTCTAACACAAAGGTGACCTTTGTTTCTATGGAGTTGAGTACTCAGCCCTGATTTGCATAGGGAGATCTCCAAGTATCTTGCTTTGGGCTAGTGTGATATAGACAACACTCTACTGTCCCTCATCTGGCCCGCAGGCTCATCCTGAGCCATTTTTCCATTCTTATAAAATGTATTTTGATAATAATTTTCTCCATTCAATCTTAGCCATCACTCCTCCTGCATTTTTCCATCTCTAATCCCCCTCCCAACTTACTTTCACTATTTTTATATTTTTACATAACCAAAAAAATCTAATTTGTGCCACCAATATATCATGTATATCTGGGAATGTGTTCATTTAACTTCTAGTCTTTCAAAATTGCTGTTATAGACTGTCAAAGTGCATTCAGAATATTCTGTAGAAGTTTTGTATAACTCAACACAATTTCAGAAATCAGCTTACATTTCTGTTGCTATTTCTAAGACATTTTGTAGGAAGAAGTTAGTGAAACACAGTGATGTAAGAACTTCTATCGGTATTCTATGTGTTATGTTAAAGGAGACATTTAGTAGCATGACTGTGTTCAAAGAATATATTTGTATGTGTGTATAATATCAAGCCTCTCCCAGAAAAGAAAGAAAAGTCAAGAATTGGAAAATATTCTGTGTAGTAGACAATCTATTATAACTTAGATAGAAATTCTAATGTTTAATCTATAATATATGGGAGAAAATTTGCCTTGATGAAGTAACTGGGATGGTTTACACAGTAATGGTAGCTTCTGAAGATCCTGGCTCGTCAGACTAATTTATATTTTCTTTTCAAATCAATTCTAATAGTAAAATTGTTCACTAAGATTAGATCATTACTTATTTTTGCACTCTTTTTATGTGTGTGTATGATATATGTCTGTGCATATTTGCGTGTGTGAGTACACGTGTATGCATGTCATTGACAAGATTAAAAATAAGCTCAAAGGAATACCTCCATTGCCAGTTTCTGCCACTGATCTTGTTGAGACAGGATCTCTTTATCTTCACTGCTGTGTTCACCATGTTAGCTGTCCCAGGAGATTCCAGATATTTTTGGTACTACCTCCTAACTCAAGGCTACTCATACTGGGATTAGAGATGTGTGAATGGGCCTTACATGGACTCTGGTGATCTGAACTCTAGTTTGTACACTTTTTCAAGAATTTTATCTAGTGAGATTTTTTTTCATTTCTTTCTGTTGTGAATTTATTTTCTTCTGTGTATGTTAGAATTGCAAATGTGATTCATTATATTTGTTCCTCATTCAAAATATAAACTTCTAATCATAATGATTGTAATGCCATTAGATTGTTACCAGCATGACAATTATTTTTACATGATGGCAGAGATTTGTTTACTATAGCAAAATATTTTGAGACTATTAGTTATCTAACATGTTGAACATTTCTAAAAAATGTATCATATCGAATATTTACTTAGAACATATTTGATATACACAGTTTTTAGGGTTATTCTTAGAAATAAGCAATAATAAAATTATGTTTCCATATGTAAAATATAGAAGAAAAATTCTGCTTGACATAATGCACCTCAATCATTGAAAACAATCATTTTCCCCCACCATACCACTTGAGGATGTACTCTGATTTTAATTTACCCTCTTTAAGTTGTTCTCATGAACTTTTATAATTAACACAAGTTGTATGCATAACCATTAGATAGAAAGATAATTATACTTTTGCTAAAGTGTTAATCAAAGTGCAGGTGTATATAATTCACTGATTATATGGAAAGAAATTAATAGATTTTCAAAAATACAGTAATTTAATGAAGATGAATGGAATACAGCATTCTCAATATTACATACGGGGTGAGAGGCATTAGTGTTCAGTGCAATGTTCATGCTTAGCCTATACAAATATCCAGCATGACACACCAAAAAAAATAGAGCTAGACAATAAAAGAAACATTGTGTTTAATTTGGGGGATAATTATTTGGTAAGAATATGCCATATGTGCTATTTGAGTAGGCATCTAATTAAAATGAATATGTGTACATTGTTAACAGAAATTTACCAAGTAAACTGTATACACAAATCATGTAGTAGGAAAAGGCTAAAGGTGTAAAATGAATTAACTGATAATGGAACATTTACAGAAAGAAAGTAGTTAATGGTGGAAAAACAGAAGTATGAATGAAGACAGTACAAAGGAAAAGGACAGCACCGGAAGAAACAGAATGATATTGGAGATAAAATAACTATTACTTAACTTGTATATAATTATAAATTAGATATAATTCTATAGAAATCACACATAATATCAAACTCATTTTAGATCACTATTAGCTATGCTTATTTTTAGTTCTCAGCTCGACTAGAATTTGTACCAATTAAAATGCAGACCGCTGTTTAGTTCTGAGAAGGATTTTTATGATTAGATGGAAAGGGAAGACTCTTGAGTGGTGGCCCATGCTCTTAGTCAGATGAAGATGGATCATTGAAAATTCTAGGCCAGCCAGATCTACAAAAAATTTCAAGATACCCTGAGAGAAAGAAAGAGAGAGAGGAATGAAGAATGGAAAGAAGAAAGAAAGGAAAGAATAAAGGAAAGAAGGGAGAAAGAAAGGAAAGAGAAAGTGAAGTGAAAAGAATAGAAAGGAATGAAAGGGAGAAGACATGGCAAGAAGAGTAAGCAAGGGAAGTAGCAGATCAAGTCAGGGGAAGAAAGCTAGTAAGCACCATTCCTTTATGGTAATTTCTTCCCCATTTTCCTTCCTTGGTTTCTGTATTGACTTCTCTCGATGATGGACTATATTTTCTACTCCAAGTTGGTTTTGATCACAGCAAAGGAAAGGAAAGCAGGATATTTAGTTTAGTTGAACTCTTTGTCATATGAGTATTGGCCATCTGTAATTCAGCTTTTGAAGACTCTGATTCATTTTATAAGTTTGTATAATTATAAGATGTTTTGTTTCATCTGGGGAAGTATTTTTTCTTTAATGACATTGTATATCTGCAATATTATTTTTTGTGTATGTACAGATAGCAAAGATTTCCTCCTATTCTATTCATGGTCTTGCCACATGCTGAATTGTTCTTTCTGTGGTACAATAGCCTTTTAATTACATGCATTCCCATTTGTCTACTCTTGCTGTTATATTCAGAACCATTGCTTTCTTCTGAGAATGTCTTTGCCTAAGTCTCTATCTTAAATGTTTTCCACTAAGAAATTTTACTGTTTCATTTCTTACATTAAACGCTACCATCAATTTGCATTGAATTTGTAAAGAGCTGTAGGTAGGATCTCACTTCATCCTTATACAACTGTGTCAAAAATTACATGTCTATAAATGTGAAGTTATATGGCTGACTCACTTCAGTAACCTACCTGTGTATTTTGGAGTCATTATAATGATAGTTTTTATTACTGATATGTAAAATATTCTGAAATTTGTATTATGATATTTCCATCACTGGTTTTTTCTTTAGGACTGCTGATTCATTTGTGTTCCACATATGCATTCCAGGAGAGGGTTTTCTGGATCTATGGAGAATAGCATCACGATTTTCAGGAGACATATATGGGATATGCAAATTGCTTTAAAATAACAGCCATTTTCATGTTATAAATTCTTCAGACAAATTTTTCAGATAGATGAGCATGGGAGGTCTTTTCTTTTCCACTGTTTTCTTCAACATTCTTCCTCACTGTTTCAAAGTTTTAATCGAAGAGGTCTTCTACATCCTTGTTTCCATTTTACTTTTAGTTATTTTATTTTAGCTTTCCTGAATGCATTAATTTTTCTGATTTATTTTTATCATGTTCATAATATATCAGGAAAATTAACTCATTCAGGAAATCTAGAAAGTTACTTTACTTATTATGTTGATTTTATATTCTGCTGCTTTACTAAAACGTGTTTTGTTTTGATATGCTTTGTTTTATTTTGTTTTTGTTTTCTTTTTACATTTTCTGGTGAGATTTTTAGGACCTTTTATGAACAGGATCTTGTCATCTTCAAAAAGAAACATTTAGACATCTTCCTTTTATTCATTCATTTATTTATTTTCCTATTTATTTTTTCAACTATTTTATTCCTAACTACATCTTCCACTCCTTCCTCATTTCCCAGTTCCTTGCTACAACCTGCCCTCTTCCCCCCAACACTACCCATGGACCCATTCACTCCTCCATTTTTATTCAGAAAAGGGCAGGTCTCCCATGAACATTGACAAAACATGCCATATGAGGTTATAGTAAGATTCAGCACCCTGCCTTGTATTAAGGCTGGGAAAGGCAACCCACTATGAGAACTAGAATCCCAAATGCCAGTAAAGGCATCAGAGACAGCCTATGCTCCTACTATTAGGAGTACCACAAGAAGACCAACCTATACTACTATAGGGCCTAAGTCAGGTACATGCAGGCTCCTTGGTTGTTGGTTCAGTCCCTGTGAGTACTATGAGCCTATGTTAGCAGATTCTGTGGGTTTTCTTGTGACATTCCTAACCCCTCTGGCTTCTACAACCCTTCCTTCCTCTCTACAGCAGGATTCCTTGAGCTCTGCCTACCATTTGTCTGTGGATCTCTGCATCTGTTTACACAATAGATATAATGTAAACATATCTCTATGATGAACATTGGGCTAGGCAACAATCTATGAGTATGACATATATCAATAGCCACACTATTTGTATTCCTTTTTAATTCTTTTTTTCATCTTACTGTTCTAACATTTCAAGCATGCACTGAATTTGAGTGGAGAAATTGAATGACTTTGTCTCTTAAACAATTCGGTAGAAATACTTGTGTTTTTTCCACGTAATATTATAGTATCTATAAAATTGTTATATACAACCCTTATTAATGCATATAGTGTTTACTTATAATTTCTTCAAAATTTTTTCTTGAAAGATGTCATATTTTGTCTAAAGTAAATCAATGTTTTCTCAACCATCCTAATGCTACAGTCCTTCAATATAGTTCCTGATGTTGTGGTGACCCCTACCACAAAATTGTTTTTGTTCCTACTTCATAACTGTTACTTTGCTAGTGTTATGAATTATAATATAAATATCTGATATGCAGAGTATGATATGTGAACCATGTGAAATAGTTGTTTGACCACCAAGGGAGTTACAATCCAGAGAGAAGTGCTTGTCTAAAGCCTTTTTCTTGAGATGAAAATGCAATGTCTGTCCTAAATTATTTTCATGTAGTATATTGCTTTTAATGTCAGCACATATTAAACCATCTTTCCCGGATTGATGTTAACTTGTTCATAGTAAATGGTATTTGATGCACTATTAAATCTGATTTGCAAATATTTTAGGGAATGTTTTTGCATTCACATCCAATAGGAAGATTTAACTATGTTTTTGTTATTATTGCTTTTGGGACCTCAATAAGTTTGATATCAGGAAATAGAAGTTTCATATGATAAATTTAACAAACATACAGAAATTCCTCAATATAGAAATTCCTTTTCTATATTGAGGACTAGTTTGAGGAGTATTGATATTAGTTCTTTTAGAAAGCACTGGTAATATCCAGAAGTGAATCCTTCTGAGTATTTATTTATTTATTTGCCTAATTATTTATGTATTTATTTATTTGTGTTTGTGCTATTGCTTCAATTCCAGTGCTTCCTACAGATCTAATTCAGTTGTTTCTCTTTTCTTGGTTTAATTTTGGAATGTCTTATGTGTCTTAAAATTTATCTATTAATTTTAACTATCACAAATGTTAATATATTTTTAAAAATTATGTGGTAATAATTAACTGATTTACATTAGAATGAATCTTTAATATTCTAGCTCTTCTCATCTCTAGCTGTATAGGTTTTGATTATCTTGCTTTCTCTTCCCTGTCTCTTTTATTGCATTGACAAAAGAGAGTTTGTTGATCTTATTTACCTTTTTATTTATTTTGAAGTGCCAATTCTTATTTTATTCATTCCATTTTAATTTAATTAACTAATTAAATTTTCAGGTGTGCAAGACCACCTGATCCTTCTCTCCACAAACTCTCGCAGTTTCTAGAGCTATCTGGAAACTACAGACATGGACCAAGATTCATATCCTACATGCCAACCTCCTGTGATAACTGACCATCATTCCACAAAAGCCATATCCAACATTTAGGCACAAATAGATCTATATATCCAATGTTCATCTACAACCTGCTCTGTCCATATGAGACAGAAAACTAACAAAAGTAATCCACATGCCCATATCTAAAAACAAAAGACAAACAATATGAAAGATCAAGACAGGGTCTCCACCATTCAAATTCAACCATACTATAAAAATGATCACCAACAAAAATTACTCAAGTGAACTACAGAATATAGAATTTAAAAGAACAGCATAAACTTCATAAAATAATTTAAGAAGATACAAAGAAACATTTCATGGAACACAAATAGAGTAAAATTAAGTAGAATAAATGCCTGAGAAATACCAAAAGTACAAACAAAAAGCTAATAGAAATGATGAAGACAATCTAAGATTTGAAAATGAAATTCATACAGACACAAAATAATACTTGAAGAAGACTCATGACAAAATGAAGCTAAAAGTAAATAACTCCATAACTCGACTATAATACTCAAAGGAGAACCTTCCAAATAGAATGAATAAGCAGAAGATAGAAAAACAGGACTCAAAATAAAATATCTAGACAAAATAGGCAAGAAATACAAAAAATAAAAATAAAAACACAGAAGAGACATATACAGGAAATATGGGACACCATGAAAAGACCAGCCTTTTTAAATATCGTAGTATGAGTTGAAGAAGAATCCTAGGTCAATGGCATAGACTATATCTTCAGTAATATCACAGAATAAAATATGTCCAAATTATTAAAAGGTATACCCATATAGAAACCGAAGCACATAAACCCCAACTGGACAAGATCAAAAAAAAAGTAAATCCCAACAGCCTATATTAATTAAACAATAGGTATAGAGAACAAAGAAAGCATATTGATATTTTCAGGAGAAAATAAAACACAAGACATAGAAAATAAATGCATCAGAATAACAGCACATTTCTCAGTGGAAACTCTGAGAGTTAGAGGAACCTGCAACAATGCATTTCCAGTTCTAAAAGATAACAATGGCCAACTTAGACTAAGGTATTCAGCAAAATTTTCTGCCATTCCTGAGGTAAAATGAAAAGCTTTCTACTCCATGATATGAACATTATAAAAAATGTTATTTAACAGAACAAACCTAAAGAAAATACAGGAAGTTTGATGAAATTAATATGGGCCCTCCTGGTCCCACGGCCATCCATTCCTAAATAAACACATGGAGTCTTATATTAATTACAAACTCTTTAACCTATTGATCAGGATTATTACTAGCTAGCTCTTAGAACTTAAACTAACTCATAACTCTTACTATGTTTAGCCATATTACTTGATACCTTTTCTCAGTAAGGCACTTTCAGTTTGTTTCCTCTGCATCTGGCTGGTGACTGTGTCTCTGCCTTTCCTCTTTCCAGAGATCTCCTAATCTGATCACACTGCCTATACATTTTGCCTGGCTCCTGGAAAATCAGGGATTTATTAAACCAATACAAGTGACAAATTCTCACAGTCTACAAGTGCAATTGTCTTATGCATCCCCCCCCCTATTTTTTCAAAGCAAGAATCCAGAATCTAACTTCTTTGTTTAGCTTTTGTCAAGACCATTATCCACAACTCATAACCAACACTGTAAACAAACACAAACATCCATAATCCATTTTTTGGGAATGTGGGCAAAGTTTTCTACATTAATTCCTGTTTATTGGTGGCACTGGTAATCTTTGAGGTACCCTGAGAAAATTAAGGATTATTGTCAAATCATGAATGGAGAATTCTGCAAGACTGGATCACCTCAATCTGTTACCTTGAAGCTGTTATGGATGTAAAACACAGAGGAAAACTGCAACAGAGACACTCTGAAATATTGGATCATCTGGTTCATCCATTCTTACCATAGATTTTTTTCACTGGATCTTTCTAAACCACACCTGATTTTTCTTACGTCAGAATGAATCCACAACCTCTCATTTCCTATGAAAATAAAATCAGAACTTCTTTCCCAAAGTAACATTATTGACTAAAATTTGAAGTCAATATAGTTTTAAAATATCTAGGTTGGTTTAATCTAGCAGTATTCATAATCAAATGTTTTTAAGCAGCTATTGTTTTTTCTCAGAAGTCAATTAAAAGACAATCTAATAATCTCCAATATCCAGACTCGGTATTTTCTAGCTTTACATGGCTTTTTTATAACTCTACTTTTCATATGAATCTGTCTTTAATGTATACCTATCTTTTTATAACCACATGAGTCCTTAATCTGCTAACTGATATGGCTAGAATTAAAGCAGTGGCTTTGACAGTTGGCTCTGCCTCACTCTTTGGCTATCTGAGAGTCTAGCTTCATGGTGGAAGTACTAGTGGGAATCATATTTATTGTCACAACTGCAGAGTTCTTAGGTCCATGACACCACCAAGAAGCATGCTATTGTATTCTTATAAATGTCATTAAAATGTTTGATAGTAGGGCTTCTTAAAACCATAAAAGAACCACACAATTTTTGCTGCTAAGGCTGTGTCAGAAAACCTTTCTTAAATGAACCACACCTCTACTTTCCTCTAGCAAATAGAGCCCATGCAAGAAAATGCTGCTACCAAGAATCTGTACTTTGCTCTGTTCTTTGGTGTCTAGAGTCCCTTTCCTAGATTTCTCGGGTTTTATGTGGATGTAGTTGCATAACATTGGGCACCATTTATAGATTAAATTTTCCCACAGTTGTTTTGTCCCAAATAAACACACAAAGGCCTATATTAATTGCAAACTACTTGACCTACTGCTCAGGCTTATAACTAAAGAGATCTTGCAAATTAAATTAACTCATTATTCTCATCTATGTTTTGAATGGTGGCTTGATACTGTTTCTCAGTAAGGCATTCTCATTTTGCTTTCTCTGCATTGGGCTGGCAAGTGCATCTCTGCCTTGTCTCTTTCCAGAATTCTCCTTATCTTGTCATACCACCTATAATTTCTGCCTGACTCCTGGCCAATCAGTGTTTTATTAAACCAATACAAGTGACAAATATTTACAGTGTACAAGAACACTATCCCATGAAAAAAATTGTAATTCTTTTGGTTAAAGACAAAGATGTGCACAGTCAAGAGACTATAAAAAGAAAATAAATCTCCTGGTTATTTGTGTATTAGTAATTAGAATTTTGTTTTATTTCATTAATCCTTTGTATTTTTCAATTTCCATTTTATTAATTAGCTCTTTTATTTTATTATGCATTACCATCTGCTGGTTTATATTTTTCTTTTTTATTAAAATCTTGAGGTCAAACATTTAGTTATTTGAAAACTCATTTTCTAATACATATTTACACCTCAAATTTTCCTTACGACAACTGATGGTAGTAGGAAAAAGCTGGGCCCCTCTTGAGTTTCTAAGTGTAATTTAAGAGATAACTTGAACAGGGCTCAAGAACCATTTTACTAGAGTTTACAAGAAAAAAAAACCTCAGGACAGGCAAGCTGTCAGCTTCAGCAGCATGTCAAAAGAGGGAGAAAGAACAAAAGTATGGTCTTTTGGTGACATGGAGGTCAGACACATGGCAAAGGAAAAGATACATGGTGGGAGTAGGAGGCTTCACAGAAACAGTTATGAAGCCCAAACAGTTGGAGAAGATCAAGATGTCAGGAAAAGCAGCCTAAGAACAGAGATAGAAAGAAAAAGTAAAAGCTATGCTTTTCAGAGTAATACATAAAGCCTGGCAGATTTATGAACCAGCATCACCTTGTTGCATAGGAAACTGTACTGAATGAAGGAATTTGGGGAAGGGAAAATGCCGTATCTCATTAAAGGTAAATTTTTTTTTCTGTCAATCCCTTTAACATGGCTTATGGTGAGTTCACTTCCTAGGTGTGGTCACTTGGATAACAAAACCTTTGTTCTTGTGTTAGTACTTTTCTATGGCTCTGAGAAAATACCATGAAAAAGGCAATTTATAGAAGGAAGGTGTATTGGTGCTTATTTATTTGATTCCAGGTGAATGAGAGTCCATTTTAGTGAGGAGACATGGCAACAAATGGCAGATATAGCAGCAAAAACATGAAGCTGAGGACTCATAATCTGAAGCACCAAAGCAGAAAATAGCAAGAGAGAACTTAAAAGTGTTTAACCTTTCAAGGCTTGCCTCTAATGACACCTTTCCTCTTATAGGGGCACATCTCCTAAGTTTCCCCAAACAGCTCCATCAACTGAGTATCAAGCCTTCAAATGCCTGAGCATATGGGAAATATCTCTCACTTAACACACCACATTCCATTTCCTGGTCCCCGTAGTCTCATAGCTGTATCATAATGCAAAATGCACTCATTCTCACTGCAATAGCCAATATGGGCTTTCAGTTACAACACTGTTTAAAAGTCCAAAGTCTTTTTTCAAATTTAAGAGATTCTCTTAATTGTACCCTCTTTTAAAAAAGAACATTACATACTTTTAAATTACAATAGCACAAAAATATACAAAATAAAAATTGCCATTTAGAAAAGGAGGCATGGGCTTGGAGGGAGGAAATACTAGACCAAATCAAGACCAAAACCCAGCAGCACAAATAGTGAATCCTTTATTTCAGTGTGTGATATCAAAGAAATTGGCTGGTTTTGCCCTTTCAGTTTACCTGCCTGAAAATTTATCTTTCCTCATTTAGCTGTTTCCACTTCTTGTATGCAGGTTTCCTTGGTAGATATTTTACAGTTCTGGCATCTCCAGTATTTTGAGAGTTGCAAAAAACCTCAGATTTTACTTCATACAATGGTCTCTTGGAGCCTCTTGACCTCTTCAGTCTTTCATGTACAATTATGACATGCTGTCTGGCCTCAGTAGGTTTCTGAAACCATGAAGGAAGATTCTTGACTCCTTAACACTTGTACCTTTTGTGACTCTAAGGTCATCACCACATGAGTTTGAACCCTGGCCCCACTAGACCACATTTGCAGCAGTTTTTTTATTGTTCTTTGTAATATCAGGGAAGTCCTTTTTTTTCATGTTGGAAACTTAGAAGAAGCTTTCCTTCACTCTGCTGTAAATCAGGAAGCCTCTTTTTAAGGACAGCAATCTTATTTCTTTCAGGACAAACTTTGAGTACAGCATTAACTTTCCTATTATTGTTTGTGCCTTCAAACTGTCCCTTTTTCATTTCTCTCCATCCTACTTGATCTTTTTCAATGCAAACCTGTATAGCCACCATTAAAAAGTGACCACAAATTTACAACAGATAATCACTTACACCTAGGGAAAAACATGAATTTCAAATCCAATAACATTAAAAAATGTGTTTAAATAGAAACCTATCCATGAAAAATGATAGTCAATATGAACTGACTTCATACTGCACACCTTTAATCCCAGCACTAGAGAGGCAGAGGCAGGCAGATCTCTGTGACTTTGAGGCCAATCTGGTCTACAAGAGCTAGTTCCACAGCAGGCTCCAAAGCTATAGAGAAACCCTCTCTCAAAAAATCAAAACCCAACCAACCAACCAAAACAAAACAAAAACAAACAAACAAACAAAAGATAGTAAGGATGTCAAATACATAAAGCAAAGAAACAATAATAAATGCTTTAGGAGTTAAAAACCAACTAACCTAGACAAACAAGCACAATAACATAATATTGTGTCTTTCATCTCAGCCCTAAAATCCAGGAAAGCATGGATGGACATATTTAAAACCCTGAGAATAAACAGGTGCCACTCACGATTCCTATATTCAGCAAAGCTATATTTAAAATGGATGAAGGATTTATAGACACATACAAACTAAAGCAATTCATGACAACAAAGACAGACTGAAAGAAAATATTTTAAGGAGAAAGAAAAAGAGTTTAATTCACAAAAGAGGAAGAAATAAATTTTATTAGAGTGACACATGAATATAGAAGAGTTGAAAAATCATACATCATTCCAAACACAGTGATCTCCTAATACTCCTTAAGAAGGAATACAATAACTAACAAAGATCCAAGCTACTTTCAAGGTAGCAATAGCTGTAGAAAATAGCAAGTTCATGTCAGTAGTGACCATAATTTTAAGTAGTTTCTATCCACTGTATAACTGCCCAATATAAAAACAAGGCCACAACTTTCTTTTCTCTCCAAAAACCATAGGTCATTAGTAAATATGCACATAACCAAACCATTGAAGGTTAGTTGTCAATCCAGAGGAGACATGAATAGGAGCAGATGAGGGGCTGGAGAAGCTATTGGGTTGTATAAAAGTAGATATTAAATTAAAGAAAGTTGAAAGAAATAAGGAAGACTACAGAATCTTACTAACTAGAACAATTCAAAGGAAGATATAGTAAATACAAAAGTATATACACTGAACTTTATGGCTTCCAATTTTATAAAACAAATAGTAAATGACAAGTAATATCACATAGTTTCTTACAGAGAAATAGTGAAGGAAGTCATAAGCTCACTCTTGTATTTCTATAAATCACTCAAGTTCAGTTTTAACAACTAACTTCCTGGCCAATCCATATAATGCATAAACTTCTTAGTAGATTAACAGAATATTCCATCTAAGAGATATAGAATACATGTCCTCAAAGGCTCCTGAAAGCTGTAGAACTAATCAGCTACAGAGCAAGCTTTAAAAGTGAAATAATTCCTTGTATCTTATGAAATAATGATGGAATAAAACTAGAAACAACAATAAGAGACACCATAGAAATTCCACAAATATATTGATCTAAGTAATGCAAATCAGTATCTTAAATTTTCAAAAACTAAAATATGGTTACCATGTGACTCATCTAAAACAATTTCTTCATGTTATCCGAAAGACTTTCAGTTGTACCTCAAAGACAATTGCACATCCATTTTTATTGCTGCATTATTCACAATAACTAGGAAACAGAACAAGCCTATATGTCCATCATCCATCAATGGTTGAATGGCTAATGAAAATGTGCTGTGAAACCACAATAGAGTTTATGCAGCCATGGCATTTGCTCTTTGCGTATGAAATGGAAATGATGTTAAGTGAAATAAGACACACTCATAGAAAATACAGCTTTGTGTCTTCTTCCTTCCCTTCCTTTCTTCTTTCCTTCCTTCCTTCCTCCCTCCCTCCTTCCTTTCCTCCCACCTTCCCTCCTTCCTTCCTTTCCTCCTTCCCTCCCTTTTCCCTCTCTCTGTCTCTGTTTCTTTTTTCTTTAATATCACAGCTGAAGTTGTTACTTCTTCCTCTCTTCCAAATCTCCCTTCAATCCTCTCTGCCTCCACCCCTAGTCCATTCTTCCTCCATTTCTGTTCAGAAAAGTGCCGTCCTCCCATATAAATCAACAAAACATGGCACATCAAGTTGCAATATGACTAAGCTCCTTGCTATGTGTTAAGCATGAGGAAGGTGACCCACTATGAGTAGAGTGAGAACCCAGACCAAGAAAGAAAACATGGTATGTACTCACTTATAAGTGGATATTAGCTGTGAAATGAAGGACAACTATGCTACAGTCAACAAACCCAGAGAGACTCGGTAAGAGGGAGGCTTCAAGGGGGGATGCCCGGATTTCCCTGGAAGGGGAATTAGAACTGTCATGAGCGGACTGTGGGTTGGTCAGGATGGGCACATGAGGTATTAGGTTTGAGGAGGTTGGAGAGGGAGAGTCCTGAAAGAGACTACTGGAAGGTGAGGGCATTTCAGATTCAAGTAGAAACCTGACACAAGGGAATCTCCCAATAATCTACAAGAAGGATATTAGCTAAACTTTTAGCAATAGCAGATTGGTAACCTGAACTGCCCATCTTCTGTAACCCAGGTAAGACTTCCATTGGCAGGATTGGGACATCAATCCAGACACAAAACCCTTCACCTACATATAGTCTCTCCTACCTACGGGATGTGCTGGAGTAAGGATGGCACAGAGATTATGGAGTGGCCAACTAATGACTGGTCTAGCCAGCTTCTACATTCTTAACATATTTGCAATAGAGTATGTGGAGGGATCTAGGTCATGACATTAGGAAAGAGACCATGGGAAGAGAAGAAGAAATCTGAAGGGCTAGAAGGATAATGATAAGAGAAGACTTATGACATTTAGTTTCCTTTTGCAAAATTGCCTCGTTTTCATTCTTTCTTTCATTCTTAGTGATGCTTTCCCTTTATTTTGGGCACTTATTTTGCAACTAGATATTTTTACTCATCAAAATCATGCTGTGATTCTATTACTGTATATATTTTCTTCAAATATTTGACTTAAGTTGTGAAAAATAAATGAAACAAAAATATGTGCCTATTTAAGACAAACAGTGGTGGCACACACTTTTAATCGAGCATTTGGAAGGCAAAGGTAGGTGCTCGCTGTGAGTTTGGTCACATTATGGTCTGCAAGAGCTAGTTCTAGAACAAATAGGATTGTTACACAGAGAAAGCCTGTCTTGAAAAACCAATAGGTGTGTGTGTGCCTATGTGAATGTTTATATTTTTGTATAGGTTTGAGTCACACATACATTATTGATAATATATTTGTGTGCATATAAATATGAAAAGAAAATTATTTTGTAGTATGCCTTATGTTCTGCATTTATTTAATTTTTAGTAAAGAGACCACTGTTTCTAAGTGTTTTCTGTAGACAATTTGACCCTTCTAGTTTTAAAACAAGGTTATTTTAATTACATTTTTTATTTCATGTGTTGATCTCTGTGGGGGGGGGTGGAGGGTGTGTATATGGAAAATTCCATAAATATATGTATATATATATATACATATATATATATATATTCCATATACATATTCCTAACATATATATGTTAGGCCTTTTGAAAAGTATATTATAAATTAGTGTGAAATAAGAATACCAATGAGCGCCTTATAGAAATTTGTATTCTAGTCAAGGAGTTGACTTTGCAAAAGTAAAAGTCAGTATAGTGGGGTTGAGTACACTTGGTCTGGTTCCCTGGGCTTTTGGGAAGGAAAGAATCTAATGGCAAAAACATAAAAATAAAAATAAAAGTTTTAAGTAAAACATGATGACAAATATTAATATAAAATTACTCTCAGAAATGAAAAATCTTCAGCATGGAGGCTAGCAGACATGAGATGTAGAAAAAAAATACTTTTTTAAAGAAATTCTTTGATAATTTCACACATGTATATGATGAAATATTTTATATTCATGCCTTTATTTTCTCTTCCCAACTACCTAGGTATTCCTCCACATGTCTACCTCACAATTTATATCTTCTAATTTGATTTCCTCAAATGCCTTATTAAGTTCTTTTAGTGTTGCCCATATGTGCGTGGCTGTGGACTATTTCCTGGAACATGGACAACATACCATTGCCCATATTCCCAGAGAAGAATGTTTTTCCCTCTCCCAGCAGCTATGAACTGGTTCCTCAGTTATTGCCCTGAGAGTGGAGTCACACAATATTCCAGATGCAGATTTTTACCTTCATTCTACAAACATTTATTGCCGAATTCTAATTATAACAATAGTTAGAAACAGAGAAACTAAAAACTTAAAACATGACATATTTAGTTAAAACTTTTAAATCATGTATCACATTTTCTTAAGTACACCAATACTATATAATTCTGCTTTTTTATTTTGTGTCTTTTTTGTCTTGAAAAGTTTTTATTAGCAAATGAACAGTTTAGGAAATAATTCTACTTTAATACCATGGAATGATTACATCTTCAAGAATAGATACACACACTTTTACTTCATGTTCGGAGAGCAATTGTATTCATGACCTCTACAATATTTTTAGTCTTGATTAGGCTTAACCTATTCTTCACAAAATGTATATAATAATATCCATCTCCTGGGGTTATTTTGAAACTAATTTAAAATATAATGAATGTAATGAAAAAAATAGTAATACAAGTTTATGCATCATTTTACTAAGGAAGGCAATATTCAGAAGTAGTCACTTAATCAATTATAAGTCAGTTTTTCAATTTGTATATTCATGATCATTTTCTTCTCATACAGTTGACTTAATTAATTGTATAATAGATTCTATTGAATTCCTAATTATATTATATATCTCATGATTCAGTTATAGATTTATTTTATAATATTTTATGGGCCCTTTATGCTTTGGAAACATGTTTATAGAGTTATGTAGAACGAAACTGTTAAGTTAATAAACATCACATCAGATAATGTATTAATATTATACAGAAAAGTTTACATTGGGTATTCTCAGATTATTTTATATTCAAATATAAATAGTGATATATTATATACAAACAAATATGTCATTATTTTTATTATATTGCATATATATTAAAATAAACTTTATAGGTTGGCAATGACTAAAATAATATAAAATCAACAAATTTACATTCCAGTTTTAATCATTGAGGTTGTTAAATATTTTGATATTTAATTTATTAGCTCTAAACATACCAAATTAATCCAGTTATATCTAAATCAAATAATTCTCATTTTTTCCATCACTTTATAAAGGAATATTTTAATATTTAAGTTTCTGTGTTTGAGATTTAACCATAAGTCGGTACTGATTTTTATTGCTGTGTAACTCTCTTATATATATATATATATATATATATATATATATATATATATATATATATTACAAAAAACTATTTTCTTTATTATTTAAAGGTATTGGAAGTATTTCTTGTATGGGATTATCATGAGCATTTTGAGGGCCATTAATATTTATTTTCTTATAGTTTTAGAAGTGAATCAGATAAGCCATGGATTATTGTATGTCACTACTTCATGATACATTGAGAAATTACTTTCTGAAATAGTTGTATTAAGTTGTTAATTATATTTTGGCAAGCTTAGAGGACATTGGAAGGGCATTCCCCTCTACCGTTGTAATCAACATGTAAAGTCAAAGACTAGAAAAGCAATGCTTTATTTGTTGGCAGTAGAATGATTCCTGAGTCCTATCTTTGGCTCTAGGAAGAGATTTAACATCTTGAGCAGTACAGAAGGCCATTAATTAATAAATATATAAACATAACTTGAGAAAATCTAGAATTTATAAAATTATTATACACCAAGAGAATGATAAAGAAAACAAGCCATACCTTTGTCACTTCTTGTCAATTTACCAGAAAGGATAATGTCCCATACAAAAAAGTGCCTGTTCTGGAGACTCTGGACTGTGGTAACCTGTTTAGAATGAAGGTCTGGTAGTAAATTCTGCTCATCGTTTTCTCCCACACCTTGAACCTGTACTCTCCCTTAATCAGTTATGCACTCTGCTGTCTACACTGATCAACTTGTGAATTCTTTTGATGATGATAAGCCAGAGAAGCCAACGGAGTCCAGACTGAGTTTCCAAAGCAGCTGTAAAAATTTCAACAGCAATTTGTGCAAACCTTTTTGGTATCCTAGTCTGTTTGGATGCACACATTCCTAGGCCTGGATGGAGTGGGGAGGGCCTTAGACTTCCCACAGGGCAGGGTACTCTGCCCTCTCTTAGAACTGGAAAGGGAGGGGGAGGGGGAGTAGGGGAAATGGGAGGGAATTGGGAGGAGGGGAGGAAGTGGAAATTTTGAATGGTATTATTTATAAAGCAATAATTTTTTTAAAAAGGAAATAATTAGTAAAAGGGAATGACAGTGGGGAAAAAGAAGGAAAACGGAAGAAGGGGAGGAAAGAAAGGAGGAAAGGAAGGAATGGAAGGAAGGAGGGAGGGAGGGAAAACAAGTAATAAAACTCCAATAAACCATTATAAGCAATGTATTAAAGGAATCACACGTTATGAAAATCAACCAATCAATCAATAAGACAACAAAAGAATCAAGACAGAAACTACACCATTATCTCCATAGAAACAAAGAAGACATGATAAACCTAGTGTGTTTCAATGACAGAACTGATAACACACAAAACTGACAACTCTTCAAGATTATAAATGTCATCTATCTAAAACTCACCAAAGGTCATACTTAGTATTGGATTGTGAACATTTCCCCTGAATATCAAGGATAAGGACATGCACTCCTGCTGACATTATGCTTGAAGTTTTAATCAGAACAATTAGAGAAGAACTTTCAAAATCGTCACTAAGAAAAAGGAATCCAACACTTGGGGTGGAAGAGGTGGTTCCTGAGTACTGTGTCCAGAACCCATAAACCAGTACACAACTGCCTGCAACTTCAGCTCCACAGCACTCGATGTCCCTTCTGATCTTTGTGAACACCAGCAGATGCCTCCATATCCATATATCATAAATAAATATTAAAACTACTTCCAGATGGCATGATCTTTTCTATGAAAAAATGACATATATAGTAAAATTAATTAGTTGTTTATTTTTAATTAAGTACTTATGTGTGCATTTATTTCCTTATTAATTTTGCATAGCTGAGGTAATTTATAAAGAAATGGGAAAAAGACATAGAATGAAAAATAGCCTTGAAAACATTGAGAACAAATTTGAAATTCCACATGATACTAAAATAATGTGTTGATGTGATATTGGCATAAGAATAGATCTGGTAATTACAAATTGAACTTTTTGTCCAGAAACAAGACTTTATACCATTGTGCACATTCAGGTCAACTGCTGACTGGCGCTCCAGTATAATCCTGGAAGGAAATAGCATTCATGACAAATTGTTTCTTAAACACCAAGATACTAAAAGCGAAAAGATTCATAGTTTTGTCAGAAAAACCCTACTTACCTATCTAAATTCGAACAGCTGTTGGCTATCTATCAGCAGGAAATATAAATTTTTTACTTTCTGTGTGCTTTATTTTTGAAACATTTCTCAACATACATTATAAATGATAGAAAGCATGATTGTAATTTTAGTTTTTTATACACTCTTAGCAATTAAAAATTGTTTGCAGTGAAGCTTGAAGGTTTGTTAATGCTCTGCCCTGCTCCATGATGGCACGTTGACTAACCTAACCTTTTACAGTTCTGGCATAGTAATCAAAGCTATTGTGAGCTCATGAGTCTGAGAGACAAGACACACTCAAAAGCCACACTTCTATGGGACTCCACTCCTTCCTCCAGCTACTATGGTTTTTCTTTCCTCTCTTTAGCAATAATTCCTGGACTTTGGAAAGTAAAATGGATGTCCTCTCTATGTTTGAGCATTCAACAGCCACCAGTCCCCAGCAGTAACTAATACATGGGCATAAATATAAATATTTAGATGATAATTTAATGAGCATAACTTCCCAAATAGAAAGACAGCATATCATTAAATTACTAAATATATGAACATATGTCCTGGTTTAGTTTTCAGTAGATTTCCTATAACTTTGAAATATTTTTTCATTGTATTTTCAGGTTGGCAACTTTTAAGTTCATAAACATCAATTTATTGTGATACAATGACCTTATAGCTTTTACAAGTGTGAAATACTATCCACTCATATTTTTCCAGTAGTGTTTCTAATCTGTGTTACTCTCTCCACTTATGAGTTTACTCAAAATCTTTATCTTCTGTTTTACATAGTTTAGTTATAATCACTATGAATTTTTTAAAAAACGTCTTCCTCGATTCTGTTTCTTTTAAATTCCTATATACTTTTGTGTTACCTAACTTACTGTTTCTACACACACCCTGATTTTAAAGCAATAACTCAAATCAGTTATCCCATGGTATTTATTTTATTACTATGTAACATATGAGCAATTGTCTCTTTTCAATAGTTTCTTTACTTTGGAACACAAACTCTCCACCTAGTCCCAGAAGAAATGAAAATTACAGTTGCCTTCTGCTTATGCTCTCTGGCTTGGCATGTGTCTTTACACTTTAAATCGTTCTGGTGCTGTATCTCCACAGCAACGGAAATCACTTGCTGCATCAGACCTTCTCAGAGAGATGCTGGGTGAGAAGAGGGTCTGACTCCACTGTGGCTTCCTGCTTCAGGGACGGCATCTTAAGTTCTTGGAAATCAGTTTTCCTGCAGAACTTATGAGCTCTAAATCCCTAATAATGCCAATGATGGAAGGGACTGCAGTCTATCAGACAACAGACAAGTAAGTCTTGAACACGTGATTCAAGCTCTTGGACACAGTCATCCATAAACACAGTGTGTTTCCTTTTCACTCATTAGAAGTTATATATGCATAACTTCCCCTAAGCCATTTTTGTGGCATATTTTATTAACAATTTCAGCATTTTCTCAGTGTGGTAATTAATACTAATTGCAAACCTCACAGAATCTGTAGTCATTTAGGAGACAGACCTCTGAATAGACAAGGCCTTGAGAGCAGAAGTTAACCTCTGGCCATGCTAATCAAAGATCTTCTGTTTTTAAAACATATTATCTCTTATGCATATGTTTGTGTTCCTGAATGTAAATATGTATTGCTCAACATGTGTGGTGATATCCTGAAAGGCCAAAAGTGAACATCAGATCCCTTGCAGCTGGATTTACAACCATTTGTGAACCACCTTCATGAGTTCTGGATCCTGAAACTGGTGCTCTGCAAAAGCAAAATGTGCCATAGCGTTAGGCCATCCTAAAAGATGGTCTTGATTAGCATATTCAAAGTGGGTCCATTCACCCTTAAAGAAAGCAAGAAAAGTCCCTGGATTTGCATCTTGGCTGCATGAAAAGGAGAAAGTTCATCTCTGCCTGTTATGATCAGCTGTAATCAGTCAGCTGCCAGTGGGATTCCTGTGCATTGATAGATCATACACTCACGTCTGATTTAAGAATCATTTATACAAATTTCCATACCATGAGTTATCTCTTCCTACTTAATTCATCACCTTGCACTGTGATTACTAATTTAGTTTTGTGTTGTAGGGATAAGTCCCGCCCCTTGGGGGGCGTGTTCGCCTCAGGCTAATGTCTGCCTATAAATTTGGCTAGCATGCTCCCAGCCATCGCTTCTGCTTTCCTGGTCTCCCCAGGAATGTTGGTTCTGTAAGTCTATTTCTACATTAAAGCTATAGATATATATTTTTTTACAATCTGTCTGTATTCGTTTACGCCGTTACATTGTGTCACCTGCTTAATTTTCAGTTACACCATGATTGAAACTATAATTTTAAGTGTGTAACACTAAATAATTAGTTTCAAATTAGCTTCAAATAAGACTGATGTTTAAACAAGGAACGAAGAAGGGGATAGCAATGAATTTGATTTTAAAAGAACAATCTTAAAAAACAATATTCTTATTTTAAATAAGGGCTATACCACTGATCTATACAGTTTAAAGAACTATCTTATTTAAATATTTATTAATTTTAGATGTGTTTATTATCTTTCTTGTTTATTTATTACATGCAAATATGGACCATCAGGTCCACAGACAGAGGAGGTTTTTAGCAAACATGTGGGTCCTTTAGACTAAACTTGAGTCCTCTGGAAGAACAATAACTGCTATTAGCCATTGAGCATCTCTGCAGTTCTTTAAGGAATAATCAATATACTGTCAATTTAACTGGTATGTTACAGAGACATTTTAACCATACTTTCCATCTAAAAATAAATGTAATATTTTAAGTATTTCTTATATTTATCAATCAAAATTCATTAAACAAACCAGATTGTTTTGTTGTATGCAAGTGAAATATTAGCTATCATAATAAATCTGCAGGTTTTAGAAGGTAAAATATTATTAAAACAAATATGTAAATGCTTAATGTGGTCTTATTCTTTTTATTATATAAATATGGGAACTCATTGGCTAGGATAATTATAAAAAGTAAATTATGGAAAAGGATATATATTTAACAAGTTTTATTATTAGGCTTATTTAGTGTTTTGCATGCCAGTGTTCTGGCTACATGTATGCATGTTCACTGTGTGCATGCCTTGTGTTCTTGTAGGTCAAAAGAACGTGTCAGGTAACCTGGACCTGAAGTTACAGATGATTGTGAGTCACCATGTTGGGGTGACTAAACCCAGGTCTACCTCTAGAGTAGCAAGTGTACTCAAAATTGAGCTGATCCCCCAACTATACATTTTATATTGCTTAAAGAGAAAAAAATCACATAGAAAATTTTCCTTTGAAAAACTTCACATCATATTAGTAATAAAATCCTAGAAAAATTAGTTTACTTAAATTTACTTGTTATAGTCTCATTAAGAGTCAGTTTTAAAGTGGGATTGGTTTTCAAACCATAAAACTGTCTTCCAGATCAACATATTCTGGGGGCAAGTGCATTTCTGTCAGATTTCCAATGAGTAGGACAACTTTTCTAACTGATGGGCTCACACCAGAAGTAAAACATTTAGCTTAATGTAGTCTGCCATCAGTAAACAGATTTCAATACAAGTGGCCAAGTCATCAATTCTGGCTTGCTACTGTGTGCTCCTCAGTATTGATGAACTAGAGCAGACTGAACTGAGTTATAGCATTCACTTTATAATTCATGGCTTTTGGTTCTAACACCATAGCCTACTTGTCCAGTTGAAGGGCGTATTGTGACTTGGAAAACACACTAACGTTCCTGCTCTCACAACAGAATGAAAATACTACTGTTTCACCAGGTACATAAGCACATTCACAAGAAATCCATGATAGTCTTTTCTCTTTAGTTAATGTTTATTTCAAGATCATTCTTTACTGATAAATATTTGGTCAAGCAGAATGAAAATCATAACAGTAATTTAAAGCATTCTTCACCACTGAAAATATTTTTTGTGTTTATTACTTTTAAAACATTTCAAATTTGTGGCTTCATAATCAGTAAAGTAGGATGCACAATAATATCTTATTTTTAGATTACAGTGAAAATTGAATTAGATATTACAGTAGGTGTCTAGCACAAAGTGTTGCATATATTAGAGTCTAAACCTATCTTATTTATTTTGGTTTAGTTTAATTATTAAAGTAATAGTTGTTAACATTATCACTCTGTGCCCCACCTGTATATGTGTGCATGAGTGTGAGTGTATGTGTGTGTATTGGGATTGAGACTGAGTGCAGGACCTTAAATATGCAGAGTATATGCTCTGTCAGTGAGCTACACCCTGATCCCAGAACTCTTCCTCTTTGGTTGAATTGAATATTTAGAAATTTTACCTTTATTCTATTTGAAACTACATAATTGATGTCATCAGTGATTAAGTGAGGGAACAAAAATTAATGGCTCAGAATCCAATTATGATATCTTTTATCATCCATGATATGACTAATTCAGATTTCAGCTGCACCCATAAGTGCATCCCACTCCCTTATTAGCATCTGATTCCATTGTAGTCATGATATAACTCATGAATTCTTTGCTAAATGAACTTCATCCTTTGCTATAATACATCCTGAACCCATGTCATATTGCTGTTTCATCCATGAAACATTTCATAGTCATAATTTGTCTAGAAGGTACTCCTTTTAGAACAGTGGTTCTCAACTTTCCTAATGTTTCAACCCTTTAATATGGTCTCTCATGCTGTGGTGACCCCCAATGATAAAACTATGTCATAGCTATTTTATAACTGTAATTTTGCAACTGCTGTGAATCATAATATAAGTATCTGTTTTCCATTGGTCTTAGACAACCTCTGTGAAAAAAATATTTGTCCCCTGAAGGGTTCCATACCCACAGGGTGAGAACTGCTGATCAAGAACCATAGTGTGACTTTTAGAAGCCAAAAAGAATAGAGAACACACAAAAGATTGAAATACACAGCCAAGTTTCTTTCTTCTTTCCTTCTTTCCATCTTTCCTTCCTTCCTTCTTCCTTCCTTCCTTCCTTCCTTCCTTCCTTCCTTCCTTCCTTCCTTCCTTCCTTCCTTCCGTCCTTCCTTTCTCTTCCTCTTCTACTTTCTTTTCTTCTTTTAAAACTGAGTATCTCTGTGTAATCTTGGTAGGCATAGTACTCACCATGTAGACTATACCTGCTTCAAACTCACAAGAGATCTTCCTGCTTTCTGGCTCTGGAATGTTGGGACTAAAGGCATGCACCATTGAGTCTTGCAGAATCTTCTCAAAGTATTAGAAGACAGAACCAACACATTATGTTCCTAAGGTAACAATGGCTGGTATCTTATTAATCTAACTCAGTGCACACTAGATAAAGAAACCTGTGGAACAACCAGTTCAAACAATGAGCATCTCTTTTTTTTACTCTGAAGACTGAGATACTCACGACCCAACCAAAACAGAGTTAATGTCTAGTGAGGGTTTAGTTTTTGGTTTATACATAGCTAGTTCTTTTGTTGTCTTTATTTTTGATGCTTTTAAATTAATTTTAAAATTTTACAATTCTTGCTATGTCAAAATTATGTCTCCACAGTGACAAATGGGGAAAGCAAGAGAAAAGGGTGGAGAAAGCATATTAGAGAGTGTCTACAGTGTCTCAGTAAAGGTGTGCCACAACACCTGTCCCAAAACACAAACAATGGCTTTAAATCCCAAGAAATTTAAGAAACAAGGCAATAAGGCCCAATTTTTTGAAGGGACTTAACGACAACAACCTAGATCTGGTCAGCTGTCAGACCAAGTACATTTCTATAATCTGGGTCTGAAGGAGGGCATATTGATCAGGGCCAATGTGACTTTATCCCAGACAGAGCAGAGCTGAAAGCCAGGCATATTCTCAGTGCTAGGCTCCAATTCAAATCTCTACATACTATTCTAACTAGCTCTTCTATTTAGAGTTTGCTTGGCATTTGCAGGGAAGGTTGACAAGAATTACTTGGGAGCTTATTATTTAATATGGTTGAAGTCTTGAACTCTTTTGAATTACAGTCAAGGGAGCACTATCCTCATGACCTCACTTAGGTTGAAATGTCAATGTATAAATATTGAAAGGAAACAAGTTTAGCAACTATACTTTTTGAAAAATTGTGAGTTGTTTTGAACTTCTCAGTCTACAGAGTTGTGCATAAGTCAGAAACAAAGACTCTCTGGGAAAGTGCCTCCTGAAGAAGGCAGAGTGAACTTCTAAATCAACAAGTAAGCAGGACAGAATGTGAATGCATTCTGTCTTCAGTGTCTGGAATGAGTTAGTTGTGCATTTCAGGTTAACAACTCCTTCTCGCTTTACCAAATTAGGAGGGAGGATATTTTCCATAGCCAATTATTTCATCGCTTCAGGAGCATTCCCTAGGTTAAGAATGCAATCCCCTGTGTGCACAGAACATTTATTTATTCTAGGTATAATCCACTGAATTAATTTAGTGTAAACTGAGGAAGAAATAAAATTAGAAGGATTCATTTCATTATTTAGCAAGTAATACAAGGGATACAGTTCTAAATACTAAGTTTGACAATGAGAATTTTGAAATATTTTTAAAATTTTTGTGCAGCAATTAACTTTTAAGCATAGGCTAAAATTCTGTATTTTTTAAATTTTCTACAAAATGTGTGTTCGTTACATTTGTGTATATGTGTGCAGGCTGGAGAGTATAATTAGCTACTCATTTCCATCAGATCTATATCCATGAGAAATGTTATAGTAGGCATAGGGTATGCAGCTCATGGATTCATCAAAACATGACATGAAAATATTTTTTTTAAAATATTTATATTTATTTATTATGTATACAATATTCTGTCTGTGTGTATGTCTGCAGGCCAGAAGAGGGCACCAGACATCATTAAGATGGTTGCGAGCCACCATGTGGTTGCTGGGAATTGAACTCAGAACCTTTGGAAGAGCAGGCAATGCTCTTAACCACTGAGCCATCTCTCCAGCCCCATGACATGAAAATATTAAAAGCAAATTTTTATGTGTATTAAGTCTGTACATATGTAGACTTTCTTTTTTGTTCTGAACAATGTATTATAAGAGCTGTATTCACAGCATTACATTTTTTAGGAACTGCAAATAACCAAGAGATGATTTAGTGGAATAGAGGATGTGTGCACATAAGGTCAGATATAAGATGATTTCACTTGAGGGGAACAAACATCTGTGAAATTTGTTTTGTTTCTTCTTTTTATTACAGTTTGTGAATGTGTGTTTGTGTGTGTGTACCATCAGACTATCTTTAGTATTATTATTTCTCAGTCTCCATTCCTAGTTGGGTTTTGACACATGACTTCTCATTGGTAACTGGAAGCAGGCAGAGTACACTTTCCTGGCTAGAAAGGGCATGGGTTCTCTTCTTTGTTTCTTGAGCTAAGACTACACATTCCTGTCACCACACCCAGCTTTTCTTTTTCCCCCTTTTATCCTTTTAAAAAATATTTTTATTGAACTATATATTTTTCTCCACTCCCCTCTCTCTGATCCCCTTCAACATTTCCCCAAGGTCACCATGCTCTCTTTTTACTCAGGAGATTTTGTATTTTTCTCATTCACATGTAGATTAGATCCATGTATTCCTTTTTTAAGATACTTTTTGATGTCTAAGTTCTCTAGGATTGTGTATTATAGACTGTTTTTTTCCTTTGTTTTATATCTAAAAGTCATTTATGAGTGACTCTATATGATATTTGTCTTTCTGGGTCTGTGTTATCTAACTCAATATGATGTTTGCTAGATCCATCCATTTTCCTGCAAATTTCAAGATGTCATTCTTTTTTTCTACTGTGTAATATTCCATTGTGCAAATGTATCACATTTTCCTTATCCATTCTTCAGTCATTGGGGCAATTAGGTTGTTTCCAGGTTCTGACTATGACAAATAATGCTGCTATGAAGATACTTAAACACAGGTCCTTATGGCATAATTAAGCATTCTTTGGGTATATACCCAAAGTGGTATTGCTGGGTTTTGAGGTATATTGTTTCATAATTTCATGATAAATTGCCATACTGATATTCAAAGTGACTGCACTGCCACCAGAAATGGAGTAGTGTTCAATTTACCCCCATCCTCTCCAGCATAAGTTGTCATCAGTGTTTTGATCTTGGCCATTCTTTTTTTTTAATTGATTTTTGTTGAGCTCTACATTTTTCTCTGCTCCCCTCCCTTTCTCTCTACTCCCCTTCAACCCTCTCCCAAGGTCCCCATGCTCCCAATTTACTCAGTAGATCTTGTTATTTTCTACTACCTATGTAGATTAGATCTATACATGTCTCTTTCAGGGTCCTCAATGTTGTCTAGGTCCTCTGGGATTGTGATTTGTGGGCTAGTTTTCTTTGCTTTATGTTTAAAAACCACTTATGAGTGAGTACATGTGATAATTGTCTTTCTGGATCTGGGTAACTTCACTCAAAATAATGTTTTCTAGCTCCATCCATTTGCTTGCAAAATTCAAGATGTCATTATTTTTTTCTGCTGTGTAGTACTCCATTGTGTAAATGTACCACATTTTCCTCATACATTCTTAAGACGAAGAACATTTAGGTTGTTTGCATGTTCTGGCTATAACAAACAAAGCTGCTATGAACATAGTTGAGTACATGTCCTTGTGGTATGATTGAGCATCCTTTGGATATATACCCTTAAGTGGTATTACTGCCTATTGAAGAAGGTTGTTTCCTAATTTTCTGAGAAATTCCCACACAGACATCTAAAGGGGCTGTACCAGCTTGCAGTCTCACCAGCAATATGGAAGTGTTCCCTTTACCCCACAACATTTCCAGCATAAGTTGTCATCAGTGTTTTTGGTCTTGGCCATTCTTACAGGTGTAAGATGGAATCTCAGAGATATTTTGATTTGCATTTCTCTGATGGCTAAGGATGTTGAGCATTTCTTTAAATATCTTTTAGCCATTTTAAATTCCTCTGTTGAGAGTTCTCTGTTTTGGTCTGTACCCAATTTTTATTGGATTACTTGTTCTTCTGATGAACAATTTTTTGAGTTTTTTGTATACTTTGGAGATCAGTCCTCTGTCTGATGTGGGGTTTGTAAAGATCGTCTCCCTTTCTGTAGGCTGTCGTTTTTGTCTTTTTGACCATGTCCTTTGCTTTACAGAAGCTTCTCAATTTAGGAGGTCCCATTCATTAATTGTTGCTATCAATGTCTCTGCTACTGGAGTTATATTTACAAAGTGTTCTTCTGTGATAATGCTTCCAAGTGTACTTTCCACTTTCTCTTTTATGAGGTTCAGTGTGGTTGGTTTTACGTTGAGGTCCTTGTTCCATTTAGACTTGAGTTTTGTGCATGGCAATAGATATGGATCTATTTTCATTCTTCTACATGTTGAGACTCAGTTATGCCATTACTATTTATTGAATATGCTTTCCTTCTTCCATTTTATATTTTTTGCTTCTTAATTAAAAGTTAGGTGTTCATAGGTATGTGGATTAATATCCAGGTCTTTGATTCAGTTCCATTGGTCCTCCTGTCTATTTTTCTGCCAGTACCAGGCTGTTTTCAATATTGTAGCTCGGTAGCAGAGTTTGAAGTCAGAAGTTCCTTTATTGTACAATATTGTTTTGGTTATGCTAGGTTTTTTGTTTTTCCATATGAAGTTGAGTGTTGTTTTTTCGAGGTCTGTGATAAATTTTCCTGGGATTTTGATGGGCATTAAATTGAATCTATAGATTGCTTTCAGTAAGATTATCATTTTTACTATGTTAATTCTACCTACCAGAGAGCATGGGAGATCTTTCCACTTTCTGGTGTCTTCTTCAATTTCTTTCTTCAAAGATTTAAAGCTCTTATCATACAGGTCTTCCACTTACCCTGATAACAAAACCACAAAAAAAATTATTAAGAAACAATTACAGACCAATCTCACTCATGAACATTGATTTTAAAATACTCAGTAATATGCTGTTAAACCAAATCCAAGAACACATCATGAAAATTACTCACCATGATCAAGTTAGCTTCAGCACAGAGGTGCAGGGATGTTTCAACATACAAAAATCTGTCAATGTAAACCACCCTATAAAGAAACAAACAAACAAACAAAAAACCACATGATCATCTCATTAGATGTCAAAAAGCCTTTGACAAAATCCAACAGCCTTTCATGATAAAGGTTTTGGAGAGAGCAAGGATACAAGAGACATACCTAAACATAATAAAGGCCATATACAGCAAACCAACAGCCAACGTCAAACTAAATGGAGAGAAACTCAAAGTGATCCCACTGAAATCAGGAACAAGACAAGGTTGTCTACTCTCTCCATATCTACTCAATATAGTACTTGAGTTTCTAGCTACAGCAATAAGACAATAAAAGGATATCAAGAAGATACAAAGAGGGGGAAAAAGTCAAACTCTCACTCTTTTCTGACGAGATGATAGATTACCATCTATGTGACCCCCAAAACTCTACCAAGAAACTTCTATAACTCATAAGCACCTTTAGTAATGTAAAAGAATACAAGATTAACTCAAAAAAATTAGTAGCCCTCCTGTACAGAAGATAAATGGGCAGAGAAAAAAAATCAGAGAAACATTACCCTTCACAATAGCCACAAATAACATAAAATGCCTTGGAGTAACTCTAACCACACTTAGCTTTTATACATAGTTCAGAGGATTGAAATCTGATCATCATGTTAGCAAGGCAAGCAAACACTTTACTAATTGAGACGTCATCCCAAGATAGATATGTGATTGCTTGTCACGGCTTGAAGTCCAATTCCACATGACTACTAAAAAGCCAAAACTGTGTGTCTTTCCTTTCTCTGTTAATTCTTAAAAATGAGCAACTAAAAACATTAAATTGGGTACCAAAGAAATAACTTGTCAGTTAAGGGCACTGTCAGGAATTCCAGAGAACATAGGTTCAGTACCCAGCACTCAAATGACATTTGTAACTTCAGTTTTAGGGGATCTGATATTTCCTCTTCTGGTATCTGCAGGCACCAAACAAGTACATAATGTACACAGAATAAGCAGGCAAAAAATATACATATAATATGAGGAATAATAATAAATCTTTACAAAGTTATAGTGTAAGAATAAGAAAATATGTGGGTTTGGGGGACGGGGTGGGAGTTAGAAGTCAAGAGAACTTTCTGTTCTTCCAAGGAGCCTGAGTTCTCCTCCCAACACTGGTGTTGGGTTACTTTCCATTACCTGAAATTCCAGCTCCAAGGGATCTGATGCCCTTTTCTGGCCTTTCTGGGCATCTGCTTGCAACAGGCATTCACACACACACACACACACACACACACACACACACACACACACACACACCAATAAATAAAACTATCAAAAATAAATTTGAGGGAAAGCAATGTGTGTCAAATTTATGCATTAGAAAAGACTATGTGGAAAACCTTATGAGATTTATTAGGTTTTCTCAGCTCCTGAAATCCCCAAGCATGAGAATTAACACTTACCATCCATAGAGACTGTTGCTTATCCAGCTATATGATGTGTGCAGCCATAATTTTGTCACTGTCTTTGGATTTTTCAAAGATACAGAAAGAAAAATCTATTTGAAAATATAAGAGAAGAGATGAATAAAAATAAATGGGATATTGAACAAAGCAAATGTGTGAATGTGTTTCTCATTTGGGACAGGAGAGTATTGGTAACAAGGGAGGTACCCAGATTAGCATATGAAAGAAACCAATCAGAGAAAAGACATGTATCACAATAAGGGCTACAAATAAAGGACCAGAGGGCAGAACATATTTGAGGGAGGTAAGCTTCATCTATACAATGCTTAAAAGGGAACAATTCTCAAGGGTTGGAGACAATGAACTTCTAACCTTCCCCAGTGCTCTTGCCCCTTCCATTCTCAGTACTACTTTTCTCTTTCCTACCACAGTGTCTCTGTTCCTACCACTGTCTTAAGGTGACTGTGGTAGAATTCCCTGGGCCAATTCCTCACTCAGGGACACAAGAACCAGGAAAGCATGCCAGATGCCCCCCAAGTTCAAACTTACCATATCATTAACTGGAGGCTAGGAAGTCCTGAGACAGCTCTCAAAGTTAACTCTCTTCTTAGGAATCTAAATGCTATGGATTTTCCTCTCCATCTCTCTCTATCCCTCTCTCTCCCACCTTTCATATTCTCTCCTCTCTCTCTCTCTCTCTCTCTCTCTCTCTCTCTCTCTCTCTCTCTCTCTCTCTCTCTCTCTCTTGCTCATTTGATCACTCTCTCTTGTATCCCACCTCCAATTGAACATTTAAGATTATCCTAAAAGATCTCAAAAGCTAAGGTACTACATACATATATATCATGGATTTTTCCTAGCTTTATCACGCTACCTCACATAAAGGAATAAGAAATGTGTTATAACGGCATATTTTAATTTACAGGAGGCCTTCATCTAATGACAATGTTTTCAAAATTAAAAATAATAAATTCTGAAAATTAACATATGTCCTCCAGTTAACAGAGTTGTCTATAGGCTGGCCGGATGGCTAGGTGTGCAAAGGAATTTGCCCCCAATCCTGATGTCCTGATGTGATTTTTAAAACCTGTGTGGTAGAAGGAGGGAGCAGATTCCAGAAAGTTATCCTCTGACCTTCACACATGTGCTTTCCCCACCTGTGGGCAAACACATAGCATAGTCCTAAAAAAACTATTTAAGCTAGAGTTACCTTCTGAATATGTATATCCAGGATTGTATGCACCTGTGCTAGTTTATAATAATACAGAATATGATTAACATTATGTTCAGGTAAGCTGCATTCAGTGTTCTCTGTTCTAAGCACCTTGACCAGCTACTAACCTCTGCATTAATTGACATTGTTTATTTCTCGGTAACTCAATTAAAAATAATTTTATTTTTAATTTTATATAGATATGTGCCAGTATGTGGTGTGTTAATTTAGCTTTTTCTAGTGCTGTGATAAGCACCATGACTAAAAACAACTTGTGAAGGAGAGGGTTTATGTGGCTCGTATATCTTGGTCACCATCTATCACTGAAGGCATGTAAGCAGGACAGGAACCTGGAGATAGGAAACAAAGCACAGACGTGAAGAACACTGCTTGCTGGCTTGCTCTCCATGGCTTGCTCAGCTAGCCTTCTTTCCTTTTTCCTTTTCCTTTATTTTTAAGATTATAGTTTAATCCCGATATTGCCCCTATTTTGGTTTCCAATTTTTTTTATGCAAACCTCCCCCTATTCTCCTTGAAATTAATGAACTTCTATTTCACTAATTGCTATGTACACATGTATGTACATTCTTATGTCTAGATGTATTAATGCATATACATTCCCAAATATAACCCATAAAATGTATGTAATGCTACTTGTATGTGTATTTTCAGTGGTGGTGTTTTGGCACTGGGCAACCAACTGGTATGCTTTTCCCTGGAGAAACTTTCTGGTTCCTAGTTTTTCCTCCTTTGCTAATTAAGTTTTTTGTATAGGGTTGAGGCCTCGTGTATTTTTCCACATCAAATTTGATATATTTATTTGTAACAGGAAGGAGCCACTTGTTGGTTCCCAGCAGAGTCAGATGGAGAACCTTGCTGGTAACCACAGCACAGATTAGTAGAAATGGGTTAAATGAAGATGTGAGAGTTAGCCAATAAGAAAGTAGAGCTAACGGGCCAAGCAGTGATTCAATCAATATGGTTTCTGTGTGGTTATTTCCAGGCTAAGCTAGCCAGGGCAGCTGGGAACCAACAAGTAGCCCCTTCCTCTTACAATTGGTGCCCACATGGTCAGTTAAAATCCATGTGAAAACCTGAGAAAAGCAGAAAGGGGGAGGTGATGTGGGAGTACCCTCTGTGTCTGTGTGGTTATTTCAGGGACAATATAGCCGGGCAGCTGGGAACCAACAAGCAGGCCTCCCCATTACATTCATTGGTGTCATTCTTATTCAAGTTGGCTCTTAATATCTTTTTTTTTCCTTCTCTTTCACAATGTTCCCTGAGCATTAAGCATGAGAGGGTTTTGTAGATGTATCCATTGGGATTGGGTTCAACAGATTGCATTTGGGTATATTATTGTTTTTCTACAGTGATATCTTTCAGCTGCAAAAAGAAGTTTTTTTTTTTTTTTAATTAGGAGTAATGACTACCTTCATCTGTCCAGGGATAGAACTCTGAGAGTGGTGGGATACCTCTCCTTCATCAGTCAATAATCAAAGATGTGCTATGCAGACTTGCCTAGAGGCCAAGCTGTGGAAGTCATTTTCTCAATTGAAGTTCCCTCTTCTTACATGACCCTGGCTTTTATCAAGTAGACAACAACAACAACCTAACCAACATAACAAGCATTAGAAGAGGATGTTGGATCCCCTGGTATTGGAGGTATATGTATTGTGAGCCACCTCAAGCGAGTGCTGGGAACTGAACTCATCTCCTCTGCAAGAGCAATACCTACTCTTAATAGCATATACACCTTGCCAGCCCTTCTTCATTATTTCATTTGACAGAAATGGCCACATCCACAGTGCAAGGTCGTCACTCTCTGTTACTACCAGATTTCTGACAGACTTTGCTCTTATTTGGGAGTAAACCTACTCTATTCCTGATTAGTCTCATAGGAAACTGTATATGTTGGCAGACTGCCTAGTTCAGATAGTTTGTCCAGCCCAGATGTGTGAAGAAATCTCCCTTTACTCTAATAGTTTTTCTTCTCTTAAAAGTAGTTTCATCCTGACAGCAGCTCATCACTGACAAGTTCTGAAAAAAGATGTCTGCTTTAAACTTTGTGCTAAAATATCTGGGTCTTAATTGCTGTTCACAGTCATCATAGAGTTTATTGATATAAGGTCTTTCAGTACAGACTGATAACCAGTCACTGCTTCTTGTTTCAGTGTGTTGTGCTTTTATTAGTAAAAGTCACTGTCAGAGATTGACATCATAAAACAAGACTCATACATCTGAGTTTGTAATCAGGAAGGGGTCAGGGATCCATAAAATCCTGCTTCTTTGACTTACAAGATGCTGCAAAGTCAACAGAATTATTTTCCATGTTTAAAATTTATAAATAAAAATATGTATATGATATATATTTATGTGTACATGTATATGTTTAGAGATATTTACATATGTGAAGATTAAAAAAATAACATAACCTTTTCAGTGCCTTTTCCCTAATGGGAGATCATTACTTTGGTACTTTTTGAGGAATTTGAAAATATATTTGTGCAATTTTGTATCTTATTCCTTAATAATGTATCTTACTAAATATAAAATAAACCCAGTATTTCATATTAATTAATAACTTATATGATAATCTATACATCATCTTTCTTTTACCATTCAGTTATTTTTACAGTGTCTGTATAGCTGTCTGACTGCTATTTTTTGGTGTAGGACACTGAGAATTTAGGGTGTTTAAAATTTTTCTGTACAAGTGCAGCATAACTTTTTCTAAAACTATTTATTGAAATCCTAGAAAATGTGATTGCAAAGATTATAAAAGACACCTCCATGACAAAGTCGCTTCTCTTCTCACTGGCTTGGAGTTAGTACTAACAGAGTGACTATGAAGTGTCTTTCCATGTGACATTAATTAGGGTCTGACAAACCTGTGAAATTGTTCCACAGTCCTATTTGCCGCTTGTGAAATTGCTCTACAAATGTCTAAGTGTCTGTTCTGAAAATTCACTCCCTGGAGAAGAAAGCCAAACTCTCAAATGGAGTCATATAAATAACAAGACAGTATGGTTGGAAGAAGAGGGCTTGATACAGACTGAATTTGGTGGACAGAACATGTTGGCTCTCAGGGATCAATAGCCAGAGGCACGTTCAAGTAGCAGGGAAATTAGCGCCGTCAGTAGGAAACAGTCTTAATACACACAGCCAATAGAATGAGTATTTGGAACCCATCAGACAGCTTTTTAACTCCCCAAGCATTGTACCAAATGTTGTATTGGCTTTAGAATTTTAGTTTAGTGTCTCACATTTACATTTTCATTGTGAAGTTGACACGCCGCTTTTGAGCAAACTTTGTAGAAGTCTGCAGGGCCGACTGAAAAAAAGTTACATTATATTTTAATCATCACCAAGTGTTATTAGAAAAGAGTATGCTCTCCCATTCAAAAGGGAAAAATAGCATAGACATTTAACAAGATTTATCTATGCATAAAGTAATGAAATTCACTTTTTTGGATTAGAAAATGAAATAATTCAGTTGATTCCTTCATGAAACATTTCCCTGTTGAATCCCCTTCTGTTTCAGGCTGGAAAAGGCAAAGAATTGGAAAAGGGCTGAAATATTTAATACATGTTAAACTGTAAAGATAATATATTTTTAATAAGCCTCTGTCTGCCTGTCACTTCTTACAATGACAATACTATATTGCTTTCATTTCAAAACAGGAGTGGAGTGGAGAACTGATTGCATTCAATTCATCATATATGTATTTTTTATTTTGCCAGGCACTCTTACCCAATCCTCCAAGCATGAAAATGCCTCCAAGGGACAAAAAGAAAAGAAAAATTCAATTGGGACATTGAATGAGGTTCTAAAATCACATTTATCTTCAAAATAGTTACTAAGCAATACTGGCCTTATGTTTCAACAAAATATCTCCCTCAGAAATCTTGGATCCTAAACTCCAGTTATTTGATAGGCTAGGCAAAGTCCTTGGGAAAAGTTGAGATCTTCATAGTTAGTTTACTTTGTCATACCATATACTTGTTTTAATTTCACGGCCTGGGAGTTAGCTTGATATCTAAAGTGAAAGCACACAAAAATGGGAACCTGAGTTTGGATTCCTGAGGTCCCTGGAAAACCAGATGAATAATGCTCAGATTTATGACCCAAGCACTCCTCCAGTTAGATGTGAGGTAGAGACATGAGAGTCCCTAAAGACTCCCAAGCCAGCTAGCCTGGATTAAGCAGCAGCAAACAATAAAACCCTGCCTTAAAAAAATTGAAAGATGATGACCAACACCTCAAGTGGCACACGAGTTCTTTATTAATGCCATAACACTTACATACACACATATACAACAGTCGAAACAACTGAACTTCCTTTCTCTTATTAATCACTTTAATATTCACAAAGAGATGTGTTAATTATGTGGGTGTGTGTATGTGTGTGCACGCATGTGTGTATCGGCAGAATTTATGTGCTCCAAGCTCATGCAGGTGAATGCCCAAAGAAGAAATCAGATCCTCTGGACCTGGAGTTACAGGGCATGTGAGCCTCAGGATACGGATTGAGAACTGAACTTGGTTCTTCTTGCAAGAGCTATAAGCACTCTTAACTTCTGACCTATCTCGCAAGCTCCTCTTTCACAATCTTTATTACTAGATTTAAATAATATAACATGGAGTAGAAGTATATTAGCCTAAATGTCAGAAATAAATAAGTGAAGAAATGGAATATCAAATATACTTTGAAATGGCGACTTAACCCTCACACAATGTACTCAGCCTGTAGAGATCCTGACAATTCCTCCCAGGGAATCACAATTTAGTCCTGATATTTAGGAGGCCGAAGCAAAAATAGAAGCTGTGAGTTACATGATTCACTGCTCAAAAAAATTCATAACAAACTTTGTATAGGAATAAGTATTTTCTTGACATTTAAATATGATAGCTATTTCCCCCTCTATTTTGGTATCTTCATAAAAATCATTAAATAAAGTAAAAAGTGATATGCTTGTGACTAATTGACTAACTGGAATTAACTTTTTATGTAAATAGCTAACATTTAATGGACATCAGAGGAAAATTTTATAGTACTCTCAAGGAGATAATTTATTGAGAGGTTAGGTGAGAGGCTATGAAAAGGACTCAATAGGTAATAATGCCTACTCTATAATCATAAGGACCTGAGTTCAAATCCCCAGCACGTAAGTAAAAAGCTGGCTATGCCTGCTTATGCTTATAATCCAAGCTATTGGAGCAGGTATAGGTAGATCCCTGAGTTTGCTGGTCACTGCAGAAGAGCAAGCTTCCAGTACTGCAAGAGGCACTTTCTGAAGGCAATAAAGCACAGAATGATGGAGGAATATTTTGCTCTCATGTATATATGCATGTCTATCCATAGACACATGCACTTATATACTCATGCATAAAGTACATACTACAACATGCATACAAATATACATACACACACACACACAGAGAGAGATCAAATGATTATGTTATATAGAAGTTTTTTTTTCTCCAGTTTGAGTCAATATCAACCCTATAATCCAAAAATATCAACAGTATTCTTCTCACTGTAGAAGGGCGTTACCCTAAGTGAAGAATCATTCTGTCTTTCTATGACCTACTATCATTTTCATATTAAAATCCAGAAATCCAGACTCATAGCTAGTTCCCAAAATCTTACTTGTATTGTGAGCAGCCATTTTACTTCTGACCTGAGGTTATTACATACTGAATAAGTGGCCCGAAGAAAGTTATCTTACAGAGATGGAACTTTTGGAGGTATTTTTTTATTATGGAAATTACTATAGGAACATTGTTTATTGATGTCTAGTATTTAGCTAGTAAAATTTGAAGGAATGAAACTGATTGTATTTAGAAATAATTATTGAACAAATAAGAGAGAGCTGTACTTGCTTGGAAAGATTCATTTGCACAAGATAAAAAAGGTCTACAGCATAACAGTATTTTAATAAAATCAGAATTGGAAATATCTACAGCACATCTTCATGTCTTTTCTTTTGATATTGCATTTAGTCATTGATGTTATCCACTTAATTTTTTGGTAGTCTTCCAGGTAGCAATTTGTCTCTGTTTTGATTTGAATATCTCAAAAGTCTTAATACATAGTACTGTAGTACTTTATATCAGCTAAGCACAGAGAGACTTCAAGTTGATCTTTTGATCTAATGAACTGTGTATTTTGTCCTGTTGTAAAGTTTCCTTTGTATCTGAAGAAATTGCCTTACAAGAAAAATTTTATGTAACCTTTAGTCATATGGAACACTAAACAGGAAATGAGTCCCCATGCCCATCCAGAATGAGTTCATATTCAACTTCTTCTGTTCCACAGATAGAAATTTGGTTTTATGAACCGGTTAGAAGAAAAAGTGCACAGTGTGCTTTTCTAGCACTTAGATATTGATATATGATTTTTCTTTTCCCACGGCTAAGCGGAGAAAGCGACAGTAATATGACTTTTTAAATGTGAGTGGAACTCTCATTTGAAACCTTTCCACTACATAACTCCCTTCAATTGCTTTGATGGCTCAAAAAGATGGTGAGTTACCAAAGGGGCAGAGGACCAAAAAGTCTTACAATAACACTAAAGCAGAGGCAGACTGCCACAGAAGCAGCATTTTATTTCAGTTCTCCTCATGTAACCTTCACACTGGTTAGTCCTGATGCTGCCATCATGTTGGAACCAAAAGCACTGAGCATCAGGGGGACCCAGGAGTCTTCTAGATTTCCATTCACCTAAAGCTAACTTGGGAAAGAGGTATCTGAATCTCATCTGGGTGTGGGTGCCTTGGTAGTACCTGCAATACTCAGTGACTGAAAGTTCATCTCTGATCTTGGATCAGTACTGGTCTTGTTGGCTCTCTCTCTCTCTCTCTCTCTCTCTCTCTCTCTCTCTCTCTCTCTCTCTCTCTCTCTCTCTGTGTGTGTGTGTGTGTGTGTGTGTGTGTGATGCATATTTCTGTATAAGTATGGGTTTATGTGTTTCAGTGCAGGTGATTATGCCATGGCATATATGTACCAGAAGACAACCTGTTTGTCAATCTTTGATTTCCAATTTTTTTAAGACAGGGTTACTTCTTGTTTTACCCTGAGTACTGCAGGTTAGCTAACTCAAGCTTCCAGATATTCTCCTGTCTCTGTCTCCCAGGAGTCATAAACTGTAGATATGCAGTACAGCATCCTATTTAAATGTGTTCTGAGGATTTGAACACAGGTATTCATGCTTGTGTGGCAAGGGCTTTAATACTGCTGTTCAGTAGTTTTGGTGAACATCCATTATCCTTTACTACCTACAATGATGACACCTCAGCTGATGAATCTACTAAATTTATCAACATACATACATCTTTTTATGCATATTTTATATTATTTCCAAGTATAAATGTGCCTATTACTTATTGTGGCCTATGTACAATACTAACAATGGAGGAAAATTAATTCATCAGTAAATTATAATAAATGTGCTAGAAAATTGTTAGAACATTAGACAATACTTGAACACCAGGTATTATACATGACTGGGAACTAATGGAGGCATTTCAGGTCTGCAAGTAACATAGATATATTCTGTATTCACCAAGTCTCAGTTTATCAGATCACAGAAGAGGTAAAGACAGTGCATTAAGATTTCTCACTGGCATGTACATCATCAAAAATTTGTCCAAAGGTAACTGAAGGGTTTAGAAGAGGACCTTACATCTAAGAAACTTAAAAGATCTCACTTTGCCTAAAAAAAAAACAAAATATAACAACTCAATCTGATTTCATTTTATTGCCTAGGTGGTTGAACGAACCCTCCAAGTCTTTCCCCCTTACATATCTTCTATGAAACCAGAACTATTAAGATATATAATTGTTGAAAATTCTTGTACAGGATGGTGGTGCCTCATTTATTGGGATAATCATAACCCCACTGCTCAAGGGCATAGTCTGTACTTGAATCTAATAACCTGAACTATTTGGAAACTCATTTTTTCATGTAATGCTATTATACTAATAATGAGAACTATTGATTTAGAATATCACACAGCCCAATGAATGCCAATCAGATCATCTCGTCCATAATTGCTCATTGGAAATAGGGACAGTCAGTCGATCTCTGAAAATTGAGAACTATAGAAGAAAGATATGAATTTCCTAAAGTGTATGGTTGAGAACATAACTCTATCGTGTGAAAAACACACTCAATATGGAAAAAAATCATTAAACAGAGACGTCAGTCAAGTAAAGTTTTGGGTCAAAGTCTACTTCTACCCAGGGGAAAGATACATTGTTTGTTTATTTCAAGATTTTATTGTTCAAAAACTACTTGAGATTTATGTGGTAGTGAGTACTTCCTGACAACATCCTGTTTATACAGGATTCCCTTTAAAAATACTTTCTAGTAACTTGTGAGGACAAGGTTCTTTGTATTCCTTCCTTCAACACACTTGCCCGAATAAAGCATTCAATATAAAATTATATATGTTAGAAATATTTAGGAAAAGTATTTAAGAACAAACATGACTGCATCATTCTATTGTTTCATTAATCTTAGAAAACAAATCTATCCTTTTTATACTCTTGGCAATTTTCAAATGCCACTCATTTTGTATCTTCCTTGTTAGGTGATCAGTTTTCTTCTTCATTATTATCCCAGATGAGACTTTAACATCATCATTAATAAATAAGAGATTGACTTTTAAAAACCACTTCGAAGTTGTCTACTAGCTTATATCTTCTTTATGAGAAGAAAAGTAGATAACAAATAGGTACAAGTTGCTCATATTTAGGTATATTTAATAACAGTGGGGAAGTCATCATTATAAGCAAATATTGTCTGCGTATTATATTTGACTTCATTGCTTTTGGTTATATTATTGTCTGGCAACAGAATATAGATTACTAATGCAAAAGTGATGGGTAGGGAAATAGTAAGAAATGGCTTTTCCTTAAAGTATGGAGACAAAGTCTACAAGGGAAAAATGCATATTTGACACTCATCATGATCTTTCTGGACCAGTACAGGTCATGTCTCAAGAGAACAACTTCTAAAGTTCTAAGTACTAGTTTATCTGCACTTCAAGAATAAAAGTTATTTTTATTTGAACTAACTGGACTTAACTCTACAGTCAATGTAGTGTTAGGGGATATAGCACACATTGGATAAAGATAAATATAATGTTATATTGAATCATCTTTGCATGTTAGTATAAAATTCACTTGTTTATGGTGTTTGCTTCTTTTAATGTGTGCTTAAATTTTGTTTTCTAAAATGTCCCAGAGGTTTTCACGTTTGGATTATAATTTTTATTTCCCTGTGCCGTTTTCTTTATATTATTAAGGGAATACTAATCTCTTGCCCTTAAAAATGACAAAGTGGGCCGGATTCCTTTCTCTTTCTTTGCTTTCTGGATTCCATTAGGAGGAATACACTTTTACCACCACAGACTTCTTGATATAATCTGTGTCAGTACCAACCCAAAGAAAACATAGCCAAACAAAATAAGCCCCAACATTTTTGAGGTGTCATAAATACAGATGTGTTACTAATATGTATATATAAAATATATGTATATATTTATATACTAATATGCATAGTTTCCAGTTTTGTGATTTTTATAAGTTTCCTGGATTGTGGATGAGTGTCACTGAGTCTGTTTCTTAAGCCTTTCTTGTTTGTTTGTTTTCTTCCATTCTGATTTATCTATTTTTGCTTTAATTATTTTATTGTTAACTTATAGATGCCTTTTACTTCTCAACAAGGGGCATTTTTAGAGAATATTAATAAGAACTCAATTTAGTGTCTATAGCAAGTTAATCAAACACTAATTGTGCCTATGGAGGAAAACTTTTTATAAGTAATTCTGAGTAATAATAAAATGTTCCTCTCCTTTTAAACCCACTCAGATTTTTTTAAGTGTTTGTGGGGGAACGTTGGGTTTTTTCCATAAGTGCTGGTGTCTATAGATGCCGCTCCGTACCATCGACTTAGGAGTTGCTACTACACCAGCTACAGCTAGTGAGCACAAATCAAGATTACAACCTATTTGCCTTTCCTGTTGTCTGGAACAGTTTTTGCCTGAGTTTCACGAGCTATCCCCAAGCATCTTTTTCTAATCATTGAGTGCTAAACTAAAATTTGTAACTATAAAAGATATAAAGTTTAAGGGAATTAATCAAAATTATTTATCATAGAAAAATTATGAACTGAAGTCAACATTAAGTTATCCCCCTCTGTCATTTTAGGGAAATTGTTCTGATACCACACTTCAAACTGCACTCAGAAAACCTCTCATGTTCTTCCCAATGACCATCAGATTAACACTGAGTAAAGAAAGCCTGTAAAACGGCATTGAGTGTGTCTGTGGTAAATGATTTTGTGTGATTTTAGTTGTCTTTTATTGGAGAAGTTAATAAAATTCCATTCTTATACAGGTGCTGTTTCTTATTTTTCTCTCATGTAATATACTGGTCCACTGAATTCACCATGTCTTGGTTAGCATCCAGGAGTTCTTCATCAGGTTTATGTAAAAGTTGCATAACCAATCACCAAGTTTGGTCCCATTCCTCTCTTCTTTTATTAATAGGATTTCTGGAGAGACCCTACTTTTTTATGAAAGGACATATTTGCAAATCATTAGGAAATTTCAAATGCATTTTTACTGCATAACACCATAAGAGATAGATGATCAAAATGGTGCTTATACTTTTTCATGTTTTGTAAATGTTGTCTTAAATTTTAGTACATTAAAGAAATAGCATATATATATGTATATGTATATATATATGTATATATATATTCAATTATTTTGGATAGCAATTGCATTCTGCTATGATTCAAGAAATACAGCATTTTCTGGTTAAGTGAGTAAAAGAGTCGCTTCAAGACTGATGCACTGAGTTTGAACCTGAGGACCCACATGGTAGAAGGAGAGAGCCAAACTTCACAGGATGTGCTCTGACTTCCACAGGAGTGCTATGGCATTCATTCTTCCCTGACATCCCTGACCTACTCATACATATGAATTAATATTTAAAGGACAAAAAAGTTTTAATTTTTTTTAATTTATTTTTTTGTTAAAGATTTCTGTCTCTTCCCCGTCACCGCCTCCCATTTCCCTCCCCCTCCCCCAACTAAGTCCCCCCCCCCCCCCCTCCCCCCCGCCCAAAGAGCAATCAGGGTTCCCTGCCCTGTGGAAAGTCCAAGAAACCCCCACCTCCATCCAGGTCTAAGAAGTTGAGCATCCAAACTGCCTAGGGTCCCACAAAGCCAGTACGTGCAGTAGGATCAGAAACCCATTGCCATTGTTCTTGAGTTCTCAGTAGTCCTCATTGTCCGCTATGTTCAGAGAGTCTGGTTTTGTCCCAGGTTTTTTCAGACCCAGGCCAGCTGGCCTTGGTGAGTTCCCGATAGAACATCCCCATTGTCTCAGTGTGTGGGTGTACCCCTTGCGGTCCTGAGTTCCTTGCTCGTGCTCTCTCTCCTTCTGCTCCTGATTTGGACCTTGAGATTTTAGTCTGGTGCTCCAATGTGGGTCTCTGTCTCTGTCTCCTTTTATCGTCTGATGAAGGTTAAAATTCACGAGGATGCCTATATGTTTTTCTTTGGGTTCTCCGAATTTAGCTTCTCTAGGATCACTAATTATAGGCTCAATGTCCTTTGTTTATGGCTAGAAACCAAATATGAGTGAGTACATCCCATGCTCCTCTTTTAATTTTTTAGGGAAATACAATAGCACCATATGTGATGTTACTGAATGTATAGGCTCAAATGACAATATGCTGCCTACTGATTCAGAAGATGCCAGATTTGAGATGGAATTCTATGAGATATATCAGTAAGAGAGGATGAGTCATAAAAGTAATATGCCAATGCAAAATATATTTAACCCAAGGGGAATAAAATATCATCTATTCTTAGCCAAATGAGAGGGACTGTGATATAAGAACTTAAAATTTAAGTGTATAAGTGAAATCTTTCCTTTGGGAAATCTTTGCAAGAATTTTTATAGTTAATAAACAAAATAAGGACTCAGGAGATAATTTCTTTGGTAAAATGAACATCATGCAAATATGAGAGTCTCAGTTTGAATTCGCAAAACCTTTGTAATGCATGGCACAGTTGCATGTATCTGTAAACCTAGTACCCTAAGAATTGGAGATAGGAAAATTTACAGAATCTTGTGTGTTACCTAGTCTGATGTGCACAGTACAGTTGTAATAATCAAAGAAACCTCCTCAAAAAAGGTGGGATGTAAGGATAAGCACCAGAAATAATCCGCTGACCTTCACACAAACTCCATGGCACATATGCACCCTCCTCATGCGCGTACACATTCATCCTGCCATATCTCTCTCTCTCTCTCTCTCTCTCTCTCTCTCTCTCTCTCTCACACACACACACACACACACACACACACACAAATCATATATACATAAATCCATACATCAAAGTATTTAAAAAGCATATTGTTGGAGCTATCAGTTAGAATGATAATGGAAAAGCAAACAAAACTTTTATCTAGGATATGGCATTACCAGATGATATTCTGAGCTTTTCCTTTAGTGAAAACTGGTGATCTTTAAAATTCAAATTCCAAATACATAGTAAAAAAAAAAGTTAGGTGGTTATTAAGTAGATTAACATAGTACAGGATACTTTTAGTTCTGGAACCAATATCATCCCACTGTCTGCAAACAAAATATTCCAATCAGTTAACCAGCATGACACAATCTTCAACATAGGTGCTACTTTTATTTCAGAAATTGCATTCCATAGATGGTTAGATTAACCTATGAAGTAGGAATTAAAATTTGCAAAGAAAAGTGTTAGAGAATACTTTATATCTGGATTATGTAAATAAATTCTCAATAGAAAGCAGCATGTGTGTGGTATATGTTGCCTGTATAATCAGAAAATGTTATTGAGCTAGACCATTCTGTCTACCTATCTTTGCAAAGTCCCAAAGATAAGATGCGACAATTTTTCTTAGATGAAATAGGAACATTTCTTTTTAATGGTAAGTTTCAAATATTTGGAATTTATCAAAATTCAGAAATGAATTGATAAAACAAGTCATGCTTGGGTCATTATTTCAAGAAAGATTAACATGAGCTATGCAGTTCATGAGTAAATGGTCTCTTGTTTCATAGCTTAATATAATGAATAAGTGAAATTCTCAGCCACTCTTAGAAGTTACAGCTTTTGAAAAAGAGATGTGAAAAAAGAGACACCTATTCATCCTTTCTCAAATAAGACCAAAGGAAGTTCCTCAAGACAAGCTTGCGAATCAATGAAGGGAAACCACACTACCGGAAAGCTCTACCTACATCTCTACAAAAATATGCCTTTTCTTTTCTTTTTACAGGACACCAAGGTATTTATTTTTCTATGCATAGATAAGTAGAGTTCTCATCCCATATCAGAGAAGCTTCTTTTTATAGTGGACAGCAGTTAACTGGCCAAAATAAGACGATAAGGAACCAAGTGACTGTTGAGTGCTCAGTCCCAAATGGGACATCTATACCACACTTTCCCCCTACTGCTCGGGATCATTTAGGAAGAGAGGGCAGAAAAGGCAGAGCCATGGGTGGGGAGGACTGCAGTGAGGCAGCATCTTGACACTTTTGTCTCGCTCAGACAAAGGGCTCTGAGACCGACTAGCCGCCCTTCTGACAGATTAAGTGGCCTCTGCTAACGGCATTTCTATTGAAAGCTGCTCTTTTTCATAAAGAACAAAATGCTCTGTGCAGTTTCCAACATGACAGCTTCTCTCAGCATGTATTTCAAAGTGGTTACTTTGTCCCTTTGCTACTCAAATCACTGGGAGTGTTTTTATTTCTGATCTTCACCACATGAAATGTGCTGACCAGTTAAGATGGAGAAACTCATGAAAATGTAGGCATTGGCCCAATAGTAGGATGACTTTTGAAATATTAAAAAATATATTTTTGACAGTTTCATACATGAATATAATGAATTTTAGAAATTTCTATTTTCCCATTTTTGTTCCCTATCATCTTCCCTCTCCTGTTGATTCCCTTTTTTCTCAATGAGGTCACCATCTCTTGGAGACAATGACAACCCATTTCACAAGGACTGATTATCCCCTGTGATCTGGGTAACTACCTCAATTGTCATCAGAGAACGTTCACCTAGTAATTTATGGAAAAAGTTGCAGAGACCTACGGCCAAACATTAAGCTGAGTTTGGTGAATCCTGTTGAAGAGAGGGAGGAAGAAATGTAGGAGCCAGAGAGGTCAAGGATACCATAAGAAAACACACAGAAACAATGAACCTCAGCTCATAAGAACTCACAGAGAAAGAACCGATAACCAGGGAGAGTCCATAACACCAACGTAGTCCCTCTACATGTACGTGACAGTTGTGTAGCTTGGTCTACTTGCAAGACTCCTAACAATGGCAGCAGGGGCTTTCCCTAATGCTTTCAGTGGTTCCTGGAAATTTATTTTTCATACTGGGTTGCCTTGCCCAGCCATAATACAAGGGAAAGTGTTTATTTTACTGCAACTTGATATGCAATACTTTGATATGCCTTGATACCTATGGAATGTCTGCTCCTTCCTAAACAGAAAGAGAAGAAGAGTGGATGAGGGGTTGGGGGAAATGTAGGGAAGTCATGGAGGGAGAGAAGAGGGTAAAACTTCTGCTGGGGTGTAAAATAAATAAAATTTAAAAATAGCTTTTTAAAATGTATGGCCTGGGGATAAAGCTGAGTTGGTAAAATGACTTTCTATTGTGGAGAAAATCAAGTTTGATTTCTATCATCACATTTGCCTCACATGTTGGTAAAACACTGCAAGTTCAGCACTCAGTAGGTGAAGACAGGAAGATAAGACATAAAATGATCCTTGGCTTTATAATGGGTAAGAAAGGACCACCTAAGGTCCTGGCCTAAAATAAAAATGAACTAGGAACAGAAGTTTTGATTTATAGTGTATTTTATTTACTGGAAAAAATATCACCATTGCAACCTTAATACATTCCCTAACTTACAATATTTCAACTTAGAGTTTTAGTTTATAATCATGTAAATGTATATCAATACAGGCTTTGATTTTATTGCAAATTTCTGTATAACTCAATATGAAAAATTATAGTCAATGTCTAGTTATAAAATATGCTTTTACACAACTGTAGGTTAGCTTAACTGTTTTGAACACATATAAGGAGCTATGGTGCTTCTCGGTTTGGATACATTCAAAGTATTGTCAACTTACAGACTATGTAAAAGGTGCAGTGAGTTTGTTGACATACAAACATAAAAGTTTGGCTGCATTATACAATCTCACCTTATAGATAATATATACTATGCTATGCATACTTTGAGATTGAATCCATCTGTATTAGGTACTTTTATGTTGTTGTAATAATGCAACATCACCAAAACAACATATACAAAAAGGGTTTATTTGGGGCTTACAGTTTCAGAGAAATAAAGCCTATCACCATTATGGTGGAAAGTATAGAAAATACAGGCAGGCAGGGCACTGGGACAGAAACTAAGAGCTCATATCCTTATCTACAAACAGGAAACAGAGAGTCCACAAGGCAATGAGAGGTGCTTTTTGAAATCTGGAAGACCATTTCTCCAAAAGGGCCACACCTTCAAATCTTTTCCTAACAGTTCTACCATTGAGTACCAAGTATTTAAACTTATGAACCTATGGGAACCATTCTAATTCAAATAACCATATTCCGCTACCTCAACCCCATGGGCTCATGGTCATTTAACAATGTAAAATACATTTACCTTAAGTTCAAAAGTTCCTATAGTCTATCAGTCTCAACAATATTTAATGGTCCCAAATCCAAAGTTTCTTGAGACTGAAGGCAATTTTCTTAACTGTAACACCCTTTGAAATAAAAATCCAAATTACAAAATACCAGCAGATAATGGCATAGAATATGTGTTACCATTTCAATGGGGAGGGATGAGGTCATAGTGAGGAATAAAAGACCAAAAAAGGAAAACTGTTAGGTCAAACTCCAAATTCTGTAGTTTCATGTCTGATGACAGGGATATGAGCACATACTGCCCTTCTGGTTTTTCTCTCTTCAATATACTTCTCATTTTCAGCAAGTTCCACTCCCTGTCTGTAGCACTCCTAGGCAGGCATCCCACATTCTGGCATCTCCAACATCTTGAAGTTCCAAAGTACTTCATGCTTTATCTTCACAGAATCACACAATGGTCTTCTGAGGCCTTATATAATAAATCCCTTGTCACATGCCTGGTCTCAGTGGCTCTTTTCAACTGGAAGGGCAAGGAAGTGTTGAGAGTTCCTCTACACCTACATCCTTCAACTCTAAAGATAGATTTCCTGCATAGACATCAAATAACTTGGTGTGAACACTGATTCTCTTGAATCACATTCTCAACAGTTTTTTATTTGTTGTTATTTTAAAGCAGAAAATTTCTGAGACTTTTTTTCTTTCCCAAGATGCAATGTTAGATGAGTGGAGTCTTGCCATGAGGGCAGATATCTTTATTCCACTGTAGGTCAGGCCTCGCCTTTATTTCCTTGTCTTGTTTAGCACAAGTTTGATCCAATATTGTTTTTTGTGCTTCTTTTCTCTTCAACTTATACATTTTATATTTCATATTGTTTCATTTAATTTATTTCATTGTAGACCAGCATAAGATTGATTACTGTCATTTGACCTATCTAACCTTCTCCATGGTCTAGTCAACAAAGTCCTAATCCACCCATCCACTTCAGAGACCATCATCAACTCCTCAGATATGGTACAGGCCTTTTTTTTTTCTATTGTCCCAGCCTAGTCTGGCTATGCTTGCTTATACTGAAACCCACCTTTAGACTTCTACAGAAACTCAGTTTACCTGCTCCAACCAACAGGCTCTTCCATGTCACATTCAATCTCTATACCTAGGGAGACCTTGGATATCCTTGTCCAGTGTCTAGTCAAGCGAATCTTCTTGATTCCCCCCTATAATCCCCCTCCTTAACCTCCCCTACAGGCCAACCTTGCATCAGAATGCACATATTGTACACCATCACAGTCCTTGTGTCCACCTGACTTTAATCCTCATATGCAACCCTTTTTCTTACTCAGAATAGGCATATTCTCTTCTTCCCCAATCTGCTCCATCCTTACTATATATAGAACTAACAAAAGAAGAACACATGCCCAGATCTCATTGAAAAAAAAAATCCCTCAATAAGTCTACAAATCATATAGAAATATTTGTCAATGAGATTTGCCTAGACGAACCCTGGGTCACAGCATTTTAACAAACAATTATAACTTCATCAAATAACTCATTGTTTAAAGTGATTATATATAAATTTGGAAGTTTCTAAAATTATAAAAATAAATAATCGACCCAGATATATTAAAGAAGCATTTCAGGTGTTTTGTTCCCAATGGAATAATGAACATAAAACAGGCATTCCTTATAAAACTCAAGATCAAGGAAATGAGGAGCTTGTTCATGCCTCCTTCAAAACACAAATTCAAAATATAAAAATTGGGTAATTATACCCTAAGTTGCCACAAAATGCCATAAATCATACCCTTTTTATTCCAAATGTCTTGAATGTATAAACCTGTGAGCAACCTGCTGTGATAGATTTTGGCATAATCACAACAGAGCAACCTTTGCTAAAGGGAAATGGAAAAACCCTTGCACTGGATCATGGAAAGGATGTGACCCTGTTTTAATATGGGGCTGAAGGCTTGTTTCTGCTTTTTCATAGGAAGAAAATAAAGCTCAATGGCTTTCTGAACATCTGATCTGTTGTGTGTAAGAGAAGGATGCCAGCCCTGATAACACGTAGCCACTTGTTACTCCACAGAAGAGTTGCAGAGAGATTGCTGAACTTTTGTTCCTGACTCGCTGATGTCATCATGCTGCAGTCTGAGAAGGAAAGGAGATCATGGTAATGGTTGGTGATTCCCACTTTCCTGATAGAACTACTACACAGATTTCCAGATATTAGTGCATCCTGTTTACTCTGGGGCTGGCCCAAGAATGCTAAGTGAATGTTTGGCAGTATATCCATACTATATCTTAGGACACAGAACTCATTTTTGCCAGTATAGTATTTATCTGCTGTTGAAATGGAAAGCCTGGAAAACAGGTACCTCAGAGACGTTATTTACTAGTTGAGAAAGACGATAAAAGCATACAATGGAAGAAAGAAAGCATTTCTACAAATGGTGCTAGAAAATCTGTGTCCTCATGCTGAAAAACAAAATGGAATATATATCTAATACCTTGCACAAAAATTAACTTCAAAAAGATCAAATATCTGAATATAATCTGGAAACAGCCAAATTGCTAGAAGAAAACAAAGGTAGTACCTTATTATATAATATAGTTGTAGGAAAGGACTTTTGGAATAGACCTCCAATTTGAACAAAAATTAATGTCAATAATTGAAAAATGGAAGTTCATTTTAAAAACTTCTGGACATTTATCAAATATAGCAGGATATTAAAAATAAAGCTCACAAAATGGAACAGAATATTTGCCAGCTCAGGATTAATACCCAGAATATGCAAAAATTTAAAATACAAGGCCAATAAACAAACAAGCACAAACAAGTGGCTCACTGAAAATGTGTTCCTGGGACTTAAACATAGAATTCTCAAAAGAAGGCTATATGTATGATATGAAACTGAGACAAAAAACAAAACAAAAGAAACAATAAAAAATGTAGACCAATAGAATAAAAGAGATGCAAACATGAGTACATTTAAATTCAGTATATAAATATAGTGAAATAATAAGAAATTTAGAAATATCTAATAATAATAATAATTCCTATAAATTAGAGAAATGGCAATTAAACTTGAGATTCTATATTATCCTAGTCAGAATGACAAAAATCAGCAATATAACTGACGGCATATACTGGAGGAGATGTGAGGAAAAGGAAGATCATTATCATGATTTATAGAATTTTAAATTTGTTCAACCATCTGGAAATCAGTATGGAGAACCCTGCAAAGGGTAAAACTAAATCTACAGTGTGACCCAGTTATTCCACTTCTTGTTATATACTCAAAGGATTAAATATTGCATTCCACATATACTTGTTCATCACTGTACTGTTTACAGTAGTTAGAAAATGAAAACAACCTTAATGCTCTTCAATTGATGATTGGATAATTAAAATGTGGTACATATGTATTATAAAAGATTATTCAGCAGTAAAGAAAAGTTAAATTATGAAATTTGCAGATAAATAGCTGGAACTAGGGAAGATCTTATTGAGTGATATAATCCAGACCCAGAGAGGAACTTTGATTCTTTATAAAGTAGTGTGTAAATTCTGAGAAGATCTGCAAAGGCCGGAAGGATCACCTGGCCATATTCTGAATGCCAATATTTGCTATCACCAAGTTCAGAGAATGTGTGTCTACCCCTTCTCCCTCAGTGGCATTAGAAACCACTGGTGCAGTATACTCACTTCCTCGTTCTGTTTACAACTGGTATGTGACATGGGACATCAATGAGCTGGAACCCTACCAAGAGCTTCAAACACTGTGCCCCTGGTTCCTTTTCTCTGCTTGTGTATATGTGTGTTTATGTGTGTACAGGTCCACTACTGTGTTTAATTGTATGTGGATTGTATGTAGAGACCATGGGACAATGCTGGCTATCATTCCCCAAACAAAGCCCACCTTGGTCAGTTTAGTAATTTTCATGTGTTTATTTGGTTTTTGAGGCAGCATCTTTTATTGATTTGGAATTCACCTAGTAGACAGGATGGCCTGACAAGCAATCCCAGGGATCGTCCCGTTTCTGTTGCCCCAGCTCTTTCATAACAAGTGTCCACCACTAAGCCTGACTTTGTTTCACATGTATTCTGCAAATTGAACACAGATACTTATGTGTCACATGCTAAGTACTTTGCCAAATGAATTATCTTCCTAACTCTTGAACTTTCAATTCTTTATGTTTCCATGATTTCTCAATATCAGTATGGAATTCTGAGTTTCCTTCATCACCATGACAATCAATAGGGACTCATACTGAAGAGTAAATACAGTCTACTCAGGAAATTTCCTTTTCACCTTGTTCTCTTGCCTTTGAGGCAGGTGCATTTTTGCAATTTTGAAGATGAGAGAATGGATGGAGTTGCAGGTATCTCAGTGTTTACGAGCTCTTGTGACACATCCCTGAGGACCATGTTCAGATTCCACCACCCATGTAGTAAGTTAGCCTTACACATATTTGTAACTACAATGGTGTGGGCAGCAGAGATATGAAGATTTCTGGAACATCTGGCTTCCAACCTAGTTGAAACAGCCAGTTCCAGGTTCAGGGAGAGTTCCTGCCTTGAAGCAATAACAGAGTGATTTAAAAAATAAAAATATAAGCATACTTAGTGTCTTATTCTGCATCTATGGATTTGCATGCTAGCATAGGTATGCGTCTGTATAACACAAGCACACACATACAATGATAGAATTGAAACTCAGAATGGTAAAATAAAACTGGTAAAATCAAAGGTCATACAGATGAGAGAGGTAGGCTTTTACTCTAAATCAGTTTATATTCTGTATCTGTTCTTTTTTTATGACAGAGAGACTCGCCTCTTTGTTACATGAGCTTAGAGCATTTAAATATGTATACCAGTTTAAAGTGACTTTTCACCTAGAGTCCAGTGATTCTCAACCTTCCTAATGTTGCAATCTTTTAATACAGTTACTTATGTTGAGGTAACCCCCAACCCTAAAATTAGTCTTATTGCTATCTTGTAACTATAATTTTGTTATTCTTAGGAAGTAGTGAAAATATCTGTGTCTTCTGATGGAATTAGGCAGCATCTGTGAAAGGGTTGTTGGACACCCAAGGGATCACTGCCCCCAGGTTTAGAACTGCTGACCTAGACAATTATCTTTCAGATGTTATTGATTATGTAAATTTCTATGTTCTTCCACTACAGTCTTGTCACATGCTTTACAGCCTGTGTTTCAGGCCTTAGAGCATATTCTCAAGGGAGTAACCTCTAAAAACAGATTCCAAAATATTAGCACTGGAGGATGACAATGGTTCACATCTATAACCCCATTGCCACAGATTGTGATTTGACTGCCAGTCACACATTGTAACAGATTTTAGTTAAACCAAGCTCCGACATGATTGGAACAAAAACTAAAGGAAACATCTGCCAAAACAGAAATCAAATCATGTCAAATGCTTAAACAAGAAGAATGTTTATAACGGGTGTAACATCTGAGCCGTCGTAAAACCAGCTTTGTAATCTTTTACAAAATTCTCAATGGATGCTTTTGCTGTCACCAGGAAATATTTTTTTCTGTTCTTTTTAATTCTGATGTAGAGACTGTTCCAACTGTAGAGAAGGAAAGTAAGGTGAGCATGCGGGATAAGATTCTATTCACCAAACTCCTGGAATGAAGCACAAGTTTACTCAAGTCCAAATTGCTTGACAATTCACTGCACATCTTTTATTTTCTTCTCTGTATGAATTTGTGCTTATACAGGTAGAGTCTTTGCTGGCAAAGGAATGTGAGCCTTGCTAAGCCATGTTCAAAATCTCCAGTGAGTGTAACACCTTCTTAGTGGTTTGGACAATGGAAAAACTGTATTAAATACTCAGAAGTTTGTAGTAAGGTAGTACAGTTGGTTTTAATGTTAAATTGCCATAAATTAGAATGGGCTGAGTAGGGTGACGTACATAAAGAAATGTTCTGTAGGGTCAAGTCTCCTGCCCATCCTAAAGTGGGTCCTTTAACTAAGAATTGTGGTTCCATGCTCCCCTATCCAACCTTCCTTTATCCCGATCCTCCTGTTTCCCCAAGTCCCCCCTCCTTTCCTTCTACCTTTTCTCTCCCCATCTCCCCTTACCCCCATCCCACCCCACCCCCAACATCCCACTTTTCTCCCCGGCAATTTTGTCTACTTCCCTTATCCAAGAGGATAACTATATGTTTTTCCTTGGGTTCACCTTCTTACTTAGCTTCTTTAGATTTGCCTATTGTAGACTCCGTGACCCCTATTTATGGCTAGAAACCAATTATGAGTGAGTACATCCCATGTCCATCTTTTTGGGTCTGGGATACATCACTCAGGATAGTGTTTTCTATTTCCATCCATTTGCATGCAAAATTCCAGAAGTCATTGTTTTTTACCGCAGCGTAGTACTCTAATGTGTATATATTCCATACTTTCTTCATCCATTCTTCCATTGAAGGGCATCTAGGTTGTTTCCAGGTTCTGGCTATTACAAATAATACTGCTATGAACATAGTTGAACAAATGCTTTTGACATATGATAGAGCATCTCTTGGCTCCCAGGTGCCCAAGCTTGGGCTCCCAGTTAGTTCCTTGGGCAGCTGAGGATAGGGAACCTGAAATGACCCTATCCTAGAGCAATACTGACGAATATCATGCATATCATCCTAGAACTTTCATCTGGCGATGGATGGAGATAGAGACAGAGACCCACACTGGAACACTGGATAGAGCTCCCAAGGTCCCAAGGAGGAGCAGAAGGAGGGAGAACATGAGCAAAGAAGTCGGGACCACGAGGGGTGCACCCACCCACTGAGACAGTGGAGATGATCTACTGGGAGCTCACCAAGGCCAGCTGGACTGTTACCAAAAAAAGCATGGGATAAAACTGGACTCTCTGAACATGACGAACAATGAGGGCTGATGAGACGCCAAGGACAATGGCACGCGGTTTTGATCCAACGCAATGTACTGGCTTGGTGGGAGCCTAGCCAGTTTGGATGTTCACCTTCCTAGATATGGACGGAGGGGGGAGGACCTAGGACTTACCACAGGGCAGGGAACCCTGACTGCTCTTTGGACTGGAGAGGGAGGGGGAGAAAAGTGGGGGGAAAGGGAGAGGGGTGGGAGGAGGGGGAGAAGAATGGGAGGAGGGGGAGGGAAATGGGAGGCTGGGAGGAGGTGGAAATTTGTTTTTTTTTTCTTTCTTTTCTTTATTCTCCTTTTATCAATAAAAAAAAAAAACTAAAAAAAAAAAAGAAATGTTCTGGTTATATCTCCTACATGGAAGTGCTCACCACAGTTGCAGGTAGCAATGCTTTGTTCAGATATAAAGGGACTTCAGAAGGAATGTCATCTGTCCCTTTGCTCTCCTTGGCCCCTCTTTTCTCAGAGTGAAGTTGCCCTCTTTTTGTTTTTGCTGCTGCTTCCTTTGTTACAGAAGGACCAGCTCTCCCTTCCCCACAGTGGATGGGGCCAGCAGCAATAAAGAAAACTTTCTTGCTTCTAGAGCCAAACTTCATAGGTAAACAGCTTTACAGATTGAGTAACTACATGGTGTCATCTTTACCACACCCTCACGATAAGAGACAGCCATTATAGGATTATCCCTGTTGTTGAGGTACCTAGCCTCAAGGATAAAGTGATGATCAGGTTCTGAGCTTCTCTGTTGTGATTTAGCTGTTGTTTTACTTTAAAGCTGACTCAGGAAAGTCTTGTTTGTCCCTGACACTCATTGCACATAAACCAGAGTTGGAGCCAGGATGCACAATGGCTTTAACACTTCTTGTGTGATATACAGATCCAGAAATAGAGGGAAAATGAGTCTCGTGTAGGTGTCTCTAGTTTTAGGAATAAGAAAAAACTTCCACCCATGTCCCCATTCTGTATGCATGTTCAGTTATAAGGGTCATGAATGCCAAGGCATGAATGTTGGTTGGGGTCAGGTGGAAAATCCAGGTGTCAGTCCTTTCCTTCAGTCTTTCTTAACACAGTTGCTTTTTGGTTTCCACTGTGTATTCCAGGGAGGCTGGTCTGCAAGCATTAAGATACTCTCTAGTCCCAAATCTTCTGAATCTTCATTTCAACTGAGGTGCTCTGCTAGGATCACACACACACACACACACACACACACACACACACACACACACACACTAATATGCTCTTCTCTCTCTTTCAGTTTTTGGGATCTGAACTTGGTTCATTATCCATTGAGCCATCTCAGTGACTGGGGGCAGTCACATTTGCTAAAACCAAATACTCCAAAAGTCTAACTCAGTGCCCCATTAGAGATCCTACTCTCAGCACCCCAAGTGGAACTGCCCTCTCCAAACCCCACCCTCAGTGCACTAAATAATGGCCCCTCCCCTGGAGCTGCTGTCTTGAATTCTGCCCCCCCCCAAAGCCTGACAAAAGTCAGCCCCTCCTAAGGACTGTTCAAGACTACGCCTTTAGGCTACTTCATACCTGGTAGCCATATTTGCCATGTGATTTCTCCTGCATTCCTGAGAGTCAGCCAGGAGTGCTTTGCTCCATTCATTAAGCCTGGTTTTATTAATTCGGTGTGATTGATTCATTACATCAGTGGCAGCAGAACAACTGTGGATTCAAACCTATCACTCAGCACCACCAATAGCAATGTGTGCTGGAAGCAAGAACTTCTCTTTCTGTAAATTAGTTTCCTGAGCAATTAATGTATATGAAGGCCAAGAATTGTTAGAGGACATTCTGTAGGACAATTGTGAGACCAAAACAGGAACAATATACCTTGCAAATAAAGGGCTTTGTTTGCAGTTAATACAGTTAAGAATAAGTTCCTGTTTGTCCTATGTTTGTTTGAATAGTCCTCCCTGGATGAGCTTCATCACATGTGGGCAGAAAGTACACGGGCAGGAAATACATTAGGATATATGCTAGCTCAAGAATGGACCTGATAAAAAAATGTAGTGAATTGTGGGTTTTACCTTTTTAAGTCTTTGTAAAATGTGATTCATGGTCATATCCTGGGAATGCAGAGATCGACCTGGCCGGAGTCCGTCTTCCTGGCCAGTATTTAGTTAAAACTTGCTTCAAATTTGGCTCAAATTGTGGATCTTGCTTTTCTTTCCTGAATCTCAGGATTAACAATAATGTTTCTGTCTTTGTCTCTACTGTGACTGAATATCATCGATACTGTCCATAGATCAGTTTCCCTCCCAAAACCAAGAGCTTTAGTAATAATTATTTTAACTATGGTACAGTCATTTACATGATTTTATGGGAGTCATGAGCTATAATTTTGAATTGGTGAGCTTTCATTAAGTTTTCCAATCTGTTCTTAATATAAAAAGGCAGAATATTAAATTCTTCAACAGCATTATCACATTTATTGCATTAGCACTATTATTGAAAGCTATCATCAGTTCAATTTTAAATGCTGAATTTATATATATAAACATATATATATATATATATATATATATATATATATATATATATGCCTGCATGGATTTTTTTCAGGTGTGACTTAAATTGTTTCAGAGTGCTTCAAAAAAATTAAAAGTAAAATAATAAATTGCATTCTTCTAAAATAAAAGCAAAACAAACAAAACCAGAAAAAATCTAAATCGAAGCAATCAAGGGAGACATTGCATTAAATTAAGTCTTGAGGCTATTTTTTTCTATTCTTATTTTTGTTTATATACTTTCCCCTTGTCAATAGTTATACCACCCCAACTGCCAATTTTCATGAACCAAAAGTCAATGTTTACAACTCCTTTTGATTTTTATGCACCTAGGAGGTTCCACAAAGCATATTAAGTCTTAAACTCTTTGGACAAATCTCTGCTGCTGCTACTGTGGAGGTTTTTTTACGAGAAGAGTTTTACAGCTCATAAAACTCCTTTTCAGTTATACTCATTTGGATTACAGATACGAACACTTGCTCAGCAAGACTAATGCTCAGAGGCACCACTCCAAACACTGGGCAGCTATTTACTCTGGGAATTGGTGAACAGACTCCTTTCTAAACAGACTTATCAGAAAGGCTTCAGGGCAAAAACAACATTCAAGACTCCAGGAGCTAACTCTGCATGTTGCCTTGCTTTGACAATTGGGAGGAAAAAGACAAGCTGCCTAAAAAAAAGTGGATCTCCCCCCAAATTAAAATTTAATTATTTATATTATTCTTTTCACTTTTTCTTCTTTGGAGCATGCATGCTATAGCATGTGTGTGGAGGCTTGAGGACAACTTACGTTAGTTGATTCTTTTCTTCTATTCATTAGGAATTAAATGTAGGTCATGAAGTTTAGTAGCAAGTGCCTGGACCCACTAAGTCATCTCTTTAATACCAATATCCCATAGTTTAGGACAGACATTGTTCATTCTGTAGCTCATGCATGTTTTTTCTTTGTACCTCATCATGGTCTTTGAATTCATTTCTTAGCAATTCAGTTGTACCAAACAGAACATCCACTCTCCCATCCATGGTGCAAAATCATTTGTTCTCCTCCATGTTACTTATGGGGCATTGACTCTGCTAATCATTTGAGATCTGAGAATTCTGCATGAGTCATAAGAGATGGAAACTCCCAGGATTACTACGCAAAAGCTCAATAAAGAAAGCAAGCTCCAAAATCATACAGTGTAAGGCATATTGAAATTTCACTGGGTGTAAATCCACAGGCCCACTCGAAGCTACAATATCAAAGGTCACTTGAGAAAGTGACGCATGTTACTTCCCTTTTACTCAGCCACTTTATTCCTAGAGACTCCAGTTATATAGATGAGCTTTCCCATAAAGCATAGTCTATTGACTCAGCCCAAGCAGATGATGCTAGTATTACCAGGGAAACTAACAAATACATCCAAGTTGTTGAGCAGGTATATGTAAAAGCATCACATCACCTTGCATGTGTTAACTTCCTGGACTCTTAGTATGGAAAAAATGATTTGGTATAGGCAGAGGCTGCTTGTTCATTCCGTGGCCACCCAGGCTCTAATAATTACACAGAAACTATATTAATTACAACACTGCTTGACCTATTAGCTTATATTTCTTATTAACTAACTCTTACATCTCAAATTAACCAATTTCTATTATTTTGAATTTTATCGTGATGCTTGTGGTTTACTGGAAAGGTTCTGCTCAGCGTCTGTCTCCTTTGTTGGCTACATGGCTTCTCCCTTAACTCTTCCTACTCTCTCTCTATATATCTCCTCCAGCCTGGCTATATTCGTTTAAGCCACTGGCCAAAAGTAGCTTCTTTATTAACCAATAAAAGCAATGCATAGACAGAAGGACTTCCCACACCAATTTGGTATACCTTGATTGCCTAGGAAAGGAAGGACCTTGAGAGCAATGTTAAGTGTGACAATTTACGTGAATTACTAACCTAACACAATCTAGAATATCTGGGAGCAATCTTCTGGTCATATTTGTGAAGAAGTTTTTAGAAGTCAGCTGAGGTGTGAACACTCACTCTAAATATGGGAGCATCATTCCATGGATTAAAGTCCTAAAGTTTGTGGGGAAGTGATGGTAAATAGATGTATAGAAAACCAGCTGCAAATACAAGGTGACCAGTTGTCTTTATCTCTTTTTACTATACAGGTCCTCCCATGATGGGCTGTACCTTTATAATGGTTAATCTTGTTTGTCAATATGACTACATCTGTGTCAACTGGAACCTAAAGGTCTGAGCATGCCTGTGAAGGACTCTATTGATTGGGTTATTTGAAGAGGGAAGACTTACCTTGAAGCTGGGCCTCATCTACTGGTGGCAGCCTATAAAAAAGGACATGAAAGAAAAATATTTTCCATCGTCTTTCTTACCTCACTCTTGATGGCAAGTTTATCTACCCTACTGCCAAGACATTTCTTTACTGATGTTAGAACATACTCCTTTGGGATTCCAATGTAGAACAAAAACCTCCTGTGACATCCAGCCTTCTTGTAGACTGAACAACTTCCAGTTCCCCAAGTTTTCCATTGTGAAGAAGCCACTGTTGGACAACCTGGACCACAGCCTGTAAATTATCTAATAAATCATACAAATTTTCTCTCACTCCCCCACATTCTTAGTTTTGTTGCTCAATAAAGAATTCCAAAAAATACAACCCTCAAAAACTGAGTGGTGCGGGAGAATTGTCTGTATTCTGTCAATCGTGTTTGAATAAATGCTGATTGACCAGACAGGAAGTATAGGTGGGTCAACCAGACATGAAGTAGAGGCAAGGCAATGAGAACAGGAGAATGCTAGGAAGAAGGAAGCCCATTCCTCCCACTTTTTCCCAGACCACCAAGAAGCAAGATGTAACCTGCCTGCTGAAAAAAGGTACTGAGCCATGTGGCTAATTCTAGATTAGAATAATGGGTTAATATAAGCTACAAGAGCTAATAAGTAGACTGAGCTGAAGGGCCAATCAGCTTCATAACTTATGGAGATCTCTGTGTGATTTTCTTTGGGGCTTGCCAGCTGTAGGGTACCAGGTGGGACAGGAACCCCAACAAGCTGGCCCTTATGTTACAACTGAGTCAGAATAAGTATCCTCTTCCTTAAGTTGCTTTTATCAGGTTTTCTGTTGCAGCAGTAGAAGTAGCTAATACACAAGGTAAGCAAGTATTTGGAGAATGTCATCAGCATCCATCTCTGATGGACAAACTGTGAGTATCAGAGATACATGGATACAAGGAGAGGAATTCTGTCCTTCCATATTTGATATTCATGCATAGAGAAAAATGTGTTTTCATAGCATATGACTAATGAATGAGTGCCATCTATGAAATAAATGCACAAATATTGTTAAATTAAAATGGAAAGCAAATGAAGAGTTAGAACTGTCAAATTAGCAAGCTTTTCTTTCCTGTTTCATTAAAATATTTTACCTTGTAACTGTAGTATGCGTTCACAGATACATTCAGTGGCTTAAATTACCCTAATGGGGTGACTGAATATTCATTGCTACTCAATATTTCCATTATAAATTCAATGAAATTAATTATATACCTGTAGTTGGTACCATGTTACTAATTTTCATACTGAGGAATTTATTAAGGTCAAATTAGTGCAAGCAAATTATTCCTTAGCTGATGTGGATTTCATGCTGAATTGTAGGCTATTATGCATGTTAAAATTCTGGATAATATGCACAAGTAGCCTTACTTCTTCAAAGGTTATTCTTAGTTCCTCCCTTTGGGTCTTGGTTTGATGAAACAGGAGTGAGTCATTGACAGGCAAAATGGATGTTTGCCAGGATGTAATACTTGAAATAATTAACAAAAATTAGTCACCAAAACATTTTCTCTCCAGAGTCCTGGAAGATGTTCCTAGTTGCATGGTTTATATCAATCTTTGTTATGAAACTTTCTAAACACCTATAACACTCACCCACAGTTCATATTTCTAGCTTTGGACTTCTAGTTTTATTATTGACCTACTTATATACAACTAATAAAAAATTCTTTTTAGAATTTCTTTGATCTTCACAATAATCAATTGTTGCATATAATATTAATTATATGTTATTATAGAGCCTATAAAGCACCAAGTTCATTTTTTGTTGTGTGTATGTGGGAGAGACTATAGGTGTGTGTACGTATGCATGTAAGTTTTGTATGTATGGAGGCCAGAGGTTGATATTGGGTGTCTTTGTCCATAACTCCTACATTACTTTTGAGTCAAGGCCTTTCCCTGAGCCTAGAGCTCAACAGTCTGTTTAGATCAAATAGAGGTAATAAAATTGTGGGGCATGGACGTAGCATTTAGGTAGGAGGTATTGTCTTCTTGACATAAAGTATGAAGTTTTGAAACAGTTCTGTGAGACTGTGGTCATGAGCCACTAAAACCAGGCTCCATGAGAGTGAGGGGTAGGTCCAGAGGTCCTGGGTTTGGAAGACTTAATCAAATAATTCAATGTTTAATATCAGTTATTAACCTTACAGGATCTAGAGTCATCATTGACAGTTCTAGGAATGCCTGTTTTTCAGCATTGGGTTAATTGAGGTGGGAAGAGGATTGCTGGATGTTGGAGATGTCCACATGAGTTGATGATCTTCCTAATAGCAGAGATGAGCTGAGCACCAGTGCTCATCTCTCTCTGTTTCTTGACTGTGGCTGCAATCGGCCCAGCTGGCTCACTCTCCTACCGTCATCACTACCCATAAAGGACTATATACTAAGACTGAGAGCCTAAGTCAGTGCTTCCCTATGTAAGTTACTTTTGTCAGATGTTTTCTCACAACAATTAAAAGGTTGAAAAAAAACATCAGAAGTCACAGGATAAAAAGTCCTGACACATTAAAGTCATCCTGACTCTGAAGTTGAGAGCAGCAAATAAAGAACACATATCTGTAAATAAGTCAGACATATTGGGGACTTTCAATCAACAGCACCAAACATGGTGATCTGTGTCTCAAACAAAGACATTCCAGCTTAAGAGTTTTCATCTCTTCTATACACACTATTCAACCATTTGCCTTTCAAGTGAAGAAGAATCTTCGTTAACTCCAGGAAAATAATCTCTAATAACAGGAAATGTTACAGATCTTTTTGAAAAATGAAAGTAAGCAAACAACAGAAATTACGGTTAGATGTGGAACCATGTCAAGAGACTTGGACTTTGGAAATTCTAAGAGACAAATGATGAGTAAGTAAGATAGGTTGCATATTATAAACCTATAATAAAAGGTATTGAGATTTATTTTTCTTGGTTTAATATTCATAGGTCATATACATGTATAATTTCATCTTCTTTCTTCCTACACTAATGGATCACTCTAGAAATGGGATAGTGGTGTACGAAGGTCTTCTTTCTTTGTGTTGTTTTCATTAGTTGAATAAAGAAGCTGTTTTGGCCTTTTGATAGGGCAAAACTTAGATAGGTGGGGGAAAAAAAGAACCGGATGTTGTGAGGAAGAAGGCAGGCTGAGAAAGCTGCCATGGAGCCAGCTGCCAGGTAAGTCATGCTGAATCTCTTCAGGTAAATTATGCTCAATCTCTCCTGGTAAGCCACAGTCATGTGGTGATACACAGATTTAATAAAAATGGGTTAATCAAGATATGAGAGCCCATAATGGCTAGAAATAATGGGCCAGGCAGCAATTTAATTAATACAATTTTCGTGTGGTTGTTTTGTGGGTTAAGCTAGCCTGGTGGCAGGACGCAGGCTGCTCCTCCGTACAACAGGATAGAAGGATAGTAAGGACCACAGGTAGGAGATGTCACCAATAAAACATTGTTGGATGTGACAGTGGACTCACAGAAGCTGGGACTTCACGCACAAGATCATTCATCCCTACCTGAGGACCTATTGACAATTAATGACTGTTAGGTTTGGGGGGGATCTGTTATCTTCAGGGGCATGGCCCCTGAAAACATCCAAGGCTGCCATATATAATCTTCCACCCCATATGAACAGGTAGCACTGAGTGTGCTAGCTGAATAATAAAAAAGAATATGTGAAGCTAGGAAGGCAAAGTGGTTTAAGTAGAGATGGAAGTGATTGAAGGTAAGTGAACGAAAGTGGGTTTGATCAAGGGAAATTATATGTATTTATGAAATTCTCAAATAATAAAAAGATAGGCAAGTAATATGCACAAAGATTTACTTATGATTCTGTTTTTGCAAAGATAATTCTTTCAAGCTAACTATCAATAGATCATTAATACACCTTGACAAATTCACATGCAAATCATAGTTATTTACAAAATGAAAGATAGTTTTCCTTGGAGCTGTGAGGAGTGCTAGAGCACCTACAAAACACAGTGGCCACCCATCCATCAGTCAGTGGCTTTGCCTTATTAAGAAACTAAATTTGGAGAGCTTCATTCCATAATGTAACGAGTACTACTAACAAATCATCTTTGTTTTTAATGTCTTTTCATTAAGTATAAATAAGCAGCAAGAATCTAGGAATGTGGTTCAGGGGTAGAACATTTGCCTACCTGGGGATTTGGTCCTAGTGTGTGAAGGATAACAACAAGATGAGCTGGGAAAAACAGAAAAAGGTGACAGGAAGACAAGAAACCCCTCTCTTACCAAGGCAGTCTCTTAGCAAAACACAGGCAAAAGTAGCATGCCATACACATTACTGGAATATTGAAGTTCTAGTCTTCTGTACAGCAGTCTCCATCACCATGGACTTGCTAACTTTCTTTCCAGGTTCTGGGGCCACTAAACTTGTTCTTTTTAATAACCAGCTCTTTTTTCTACTGTTATTCATGTGCTATTGATCTAATTCCTTATTCCACAGTAAAAAGAACTTGAAAATTCCAGCAGGTGATTTTGTGAACCTTGCTCATGGTCATAGGACCATCACTGACATAGACACACAGACATACAGACAGACATGTAGCACAATAATGAAATCCGGGTTTAAGCTGAAAATCAGAAAAGTAAAGCAGTCAAGCTGCTAGAGAAGTCTCACCTCTCCCAAGGCTGGGCAACTGCAGACTGAGCGCTGACCCTCTTTTTCCTCCCACTTAATCCCCTTAAGTGCTGACATTAAAGGCATGCGACTTCCTAGCACTGCGATTAAGTGTGAGCGACCAACATCTAGATCTGCTTCTGTATTGATCTTGTATAGGACAGGGTGGCTTTGAACTCACAGAGATCCATCTGCCTCTGTCTCCCAAATTCTGGCATTAAACGTGTGTGACACCACTGCCTAGACTCTAGTAGCTTAGATTTACTCTCTGCTCTTCAGGTAAATTTTATTTATTAAAACGAAAATAAGACATTTCTATACAGACAGACAGTCAGACACACACACAATCTCACCACCACTAACAACAACAGCAAAGTTTAAAAGATTTAATAGCAACACAACAAAATAAAAAACATAATTTTATTTCAGTAACAATACCTGTTCCAATAGTTGTTTTGATTCTTAAGACTGAATTATTTTTATATTCATCCTCTTATGACTAGATTACTTTACAAGTGAAAGCAGAAGTAGCTGCATCATTTTACTCAATATATTTCAGGGACTGACTAATGCTCAACACAACCTTTCAACAAACCAAATCTTTCTTTTTTGGTAACTGAGACAGGCTCCTTAGTCTGAGTTTTCTTTTTATAAAAAAAATGTTATTGATTTTTATTGAGCTCTACATTTTTCTCTGATTCCCTCTCTGCCTCTTCCCACCCCCTCAACCCTCTCCCAAGGTCCCATACTCCCAATTTACTCAGGAGATCTTGTCTTTTTCTACTTCCCATATATATTAGATCTATGTATGTCTCTCTTAGGGTCCATGATCATAGTTGTCTAAGTTCTCTTGGATTGTTACTTGTAGGCTGGTTTTCTTTGCTTTATGTTTAAAAACCACTTATGAATGAGTATATGTGATAATTGTCTTTCTGGGTCTGGGTTACCTCACTCAATATGATGTTCTCTAGATCCATCCATTTGCCTGCAAAATTCCAGGTGTCATCATTTTTTTCTGCTGTGAGTACTCTATTGTGTAAATGTACCACTTTTCCCTTATCCATTCTTTGGTCGAGGGGCGTTTAGGTTGTGGAAACCTGGAAAGGTTCTTACTATAACAAACAATGTTACTATGAACAAATCAAAAACAAAAATCAAAAATCAACCCAAAACAACTTAGATTACAAGATCATTGCAGAAAGAAGGTTCATACATTTTTATGTTGGTCCAGGGACTCATAACTAGATGCAAAGCAAAATCAAAGCAAAATGATGTAACATAGGACAGGGAAGGGTGCTCTCTCTCCCTCTCGTGTGTGTGTTTGTGTTCATATGATATGTGAACATGTAGGTCATAGGACAATATCAGGTAGGGGTTTGAGCTTTCCACCTTCTTTAACACGGGGTCTCTTGTTTCTCATCTTTTTTTTTTTTTTTTTTTTGTCAGTTTAGTGAGCTGGAGAGCTTCGAGGGTTCTTTTGTCTCCACCTCTTTTCCAAGGGCACCAAGATCACATTTCACTTCACATAGCTGCTGGGAACCCAAGCCTATTCCTCCTCGTGCTTGTATGGTAAGTGTTGAGTGCCTGGATCCTGCAATTTGACAGGCTGGATGTAACTCCTCTGAGGTACTGATTTTTAAAAAATCATCTTCTTATATTGATTTTCTGCCATGTATTTTTTGGTTTTATTTTATTTTTATTTTTTTTTGCAAGTCTCCACTTGCAAAACAAGAAATGAATGACATGGGAATTTCTTTTTCTTTAAAAAAATACTGCAACGGAGATAGAATTTTAAACATTTTCTTACAGTGCCAGACAAACTTTTATTATCATTAATGGTGACTAAACATATTAATGACCTAAATTTATTCAAAGTCATTATATAGAGTGAGTAGTGGATGTGAATTCAGTTTAATTTAGCTAAATTCATGAATTAATAGAAAAACCCATTTAAAAATGATATCTATGATATGTAATGTATAATATTTTATCTGTATATAGGTTCATCAATCTATCAACTATGTCTCTATAATCTAATATCTATATTTCTAACATCTATCTCTTTATATTTCTTCTCTCCTTTCTAGATGGTTTTGAAGAAATCAGGTTTCCTTGGCTGTTTTCCTTGCTTCATGAAATGGGATAGTGTCTGTCTGGAGAATGTAAAGTTGGTGAGCCACCATTTTTTTTACTGTGCCCAAGATGACATAACATAGACACATTAGTAAGTTTTTAAATGAAAACCGGTGCTTTCAATGATAAATCTACTACAGTTTTTTCTATAGGTATATTTCTTAATCCTATAAGTGACTTTTAAAAAAATTCAGTTCTCATTTCTAAATGAAAAAACTGTCTCTAAATGTAAAGGTTCTGTGATGTGTAAGCAAGACTGCATCATAAAGGCCACATGGGTGGAAATGTTAAATGTCAACAATAAGCAGACTTGTGCTTGCAAGTAAACTTGGTTATCATATGGAAATAAATACTAGCTGCAAACTTATAATAATGCCATATGGTAGAGAATATGATAAATGAAAGTTAGACAAGTAAAGAATTTTCACCATCCACCTTTGTGGCATACAAGAAATTACCAACTAGCTCAAAGAAGGAAGATTTAAAGTCCAGAAATGATGGCCAACTTTGATTGCCATCTTGACTGAATTGAGGCATTCCTAGGTCATCAGGCAAGACCACCTTGGAGGATGCATGGAAAAGTGAGTCTAAGAGCACTAACAAAAAGGAAGTTAATGTGCTCTCCTCTTCTCAGGCCACTTCCCACACTGAATAAAAGTCTTTGCTTGCTTCATGATAGTCTGAAAGCAGCCTTCCATGACACAAACATGAGCCAGTTCCACAGCAAGACTTCCTGCCATGGTAAAGTACATGCATGGACTCGAAACTGAAATAAGCTCTCTTTAAGGTGTCGCTATTGATCATAGCAATGACACCAGTAACCAATAACATTTACTAAGCTAAGAAGAAATCAGAATGGTGAAGTACTGGTAGATTCAGAAAACACTACTAAATGCCAGTTACAGGCTTGACTGGGTGGCCTGGAGGCCTGGAGCCTGAAGACCTGAGTTCAATTTCCAGAAATTATGTATTTGAAGGAGAGAACCAGCCATCATAAGTTGTCCCCAGGCAATTCTCTCTCTCTTTCTTTCTCTCTCTCTCTCTCTTACACACACACACACACACACACACACACACATACACACACACACAATGCACAGGCACAAAGGCACAGGCACACATACACACTCACACACAGGTATGTGAATATAGATTAACAAATTAATAAATATGATTTTTTTAAAGCAGTTATTACTGTTAGTGGAAAGATTAAACAACAACAATGGTACACTACATTTTCAGTCTAAGACCCAGGTCTTGTGGGTTAGGATATGAACATTCAGTAGTGATATCAATGAAGACAAGACAGAGTGATAAGTAAGTAATCCTAACCAGAAACTCGTCACATATATTTTGATAGGAATCTGTCATTCAGATAAATAAGCTTAAAAAGTTCTCATTAAACGGACAATATTAATATATAGAGAAGATAGCAGGGTAGAAAGTGAGTACTTGTTTCTGTCTGCTTCAGTGAGCTGAGTAATGGAGAAATGACACTTGCTTCAGAAGTCAGTACTGTATAGCCCATACAGGTGACATGAAAAAGATAAATGGAGAGATATGGGAGGGGGCACGGCAAAGACTTCTTAGTCACTGCTCTACTTCTAAAAGACACCATGACTAAGGCAACTATAATAACAGAGTGTATTTACTCCTGGGTTTGCTTACAATTTATATTATTGCCATGGTGGGGAGCATGGTGGTATAACCACAGACACTGGAGTGGAAACTGAGAATTATAACCTAATGAAAAAGAGAAACACCGGGCTTGTATGGGCATTTGAGCCATCAAAGCCCACCTCCCACCACAGATTTCCTCCAATAAGACACACCTCATTATCTTCTGATCCTTTCAAGCAGAGCCACTCCTTGGTAGTTAATCATTCAAATTTATGGACCTATGGGTGTCATTTTTATTCAGTCCACCATATTTTCTCTTCCAGCAACATCTTTCCAGCAGCCTTTCTTGAGAAATACCCTGGCTGACAAAACACAAATAAATTAAAATAAAAATCATTCTAGAACGACTTTTCCAAGAAGAAAAGAATAATGAAACAAAGGATGACTATGAAGTTAAATGCAAGTAATAAATTTTAATAAATTAAGCAAAATAAAGATAATAAGTTACTTTGCAATAATTAGGGTTCATTTGACTTACATTAATTTCAAGAGAACATGAAAGAAAATCAATGCAAGGTTAGATAATAAAATATGAAGATTAAAAAACAAACAATTATGTTTTCTAAGAGAAAAAAGACAAGACTGAGGTTGCATAGCCTTCAGATATCTCCATAATTAAAGCAGTGCTCTACTCTTGAAATAAGTGAGCAGGACAAGAATAGGCCTGCAGTTCTGCTTTCAAGAACTAGTCAATCATGTATTTATACATATAAATATATGACTGTATATAGTTACCTAAATACATATATAATCTAATTTAAAACATAAACACATTTTTCTTTCTATATTTGTAACTGTAATATTATAAATACTATTATATACATAAGTACTTTTATATATTTTGTATATTCAGTAATGTGCTTGCCACTGTATAGGAAAATAGTAAACTCTGGTGTGTATTTTATTCTCCTGCTGTCTGTTATTCAGTTTTTTGTTTGGTTGTTTATTTGTATTTAGAACAGAGTCTTACATGTGGCCTGGTCTAGTCTTAAACTTGTAATTTTTAACATAAATATACAACTTGTACTGTCATAGAATGCATGAGACACATGATCAAGTAGGTACAAGGTCCCCATCCTATCTCAGAAGACATTTGCAATTGATATCCGATGGGAGAAGAATAAATCAAAATTTCCAATTTAATTGCTTTGAGTATATCATCTATACTGCAGGGTAGTTCCAGGCTTAGGAATAGTTGGCCAACACAAAATAGATTCTGTGTTTTGGTGTTCTTTGTTGTTGGTTCAGTAGCTTTAGACATTTTGAGGGCTTTTTGGTTTGTTTTTATGTTTTGATTTTCTGGTGACTTTTTTTAAGAATCAGATAAGGAACATGAAGTTTGGGTGAAATGGAATTCAGAGAAGTTAGAGGACAGAAAAATATGATCAAGAGATATAATTTTTTCACCTTTTAATATAATATAATAATTATATAATATATATATATATATAATATATAATTTTTACCTTTTATTTAGGAATTTCATAAATGCATACAAAATATCTTCATCATATTCAGCCCTTCCATTCCTTAATTTCTCTTATAACTACCTTTAGCTGTCCCAGTTTCATGTTCCTTTGTTTTTTGATACTTTAATATAATTTCATAACTTCTCTCTCCCTTTCCTTCCGCTGAGCATTCCCATATATTCTTCCTTGCTCTCTTTCAAATTCATGTCCTCTTTATTCATTAAGCATTGTTACATATATATGTGTATATACAATTAATTCTTAAATATGCATTGCTAAGGAGTCTTTATAATATACATGTATGTATTATTTAATATGTATAAGCATAATATATAATAAATGTAATATTAGTTATATGTATGTTTTCAGGGCTGATCATTTGGTATTGATTATTTCTTCCATTGTGAACATTTCTTGGTTGTCTATAGTTGTTTGCTTTGGGCATTTCTACTGTCTCTGTTCATCTCATGTTTGGGTAGTCATGTTGGTGAGACTTTATTAGTAAAGCTTCTAATATTGCTAGGAGACAAGTCTCGCTGCAAACTCACTAATCATCTGGAATTAGGTAAGGAGATTGCCTCAAAAAGGTGTCAATTAGGACTGGGCTTCACAGTGTATATTTCATTTGTGTGTGTGTGTGTGTGTGTGTGTGTTTCATTATGGCCTCTTTTGAAAAGGAAAATTTCCTTGATGAGGAGTAAAGACTATACTTATCATTGAAGAAAAACCTATGGAAAAATACAGACAAGTAAAAAAAAAATAACAACTCTCACTTCTAAGAAGATTAAAGATAGTTTCTTATAGGGATAAATATAAATGGCAAGGCCTAGGTACACAAGTTTTAGCTTAGCCCAAATCCCATGTTCCACCATTTTGATGAAGTTTTTATAGTAATAGAAGAGAGAAAGTTATAAATCAAGGTATTGGTAGATGTATCAGGTAGGTGGGTTATAGAAAAGTATGGAAAATTCTACTATTGGTCTTCAATATATGAGACACTATTCTTAACCCTTTGGTGGGTTGGAAACTAAGGGACATGTTTGTACATTCCAAATCATTGACCTAATAGTCACGGAAACCTTGGCCATGTACAGAGGATTGCAATAGACAGCTATTAATGGCCATACGCATGCACCAACATAGGCCTGCACCATTCCAGTCTTTCTACAACATTGAGGTTCCAATCAATCGGTCAGATTTACAGAAGGCTTGGTGGGAGCTGCAGTTCTGTCATGGAACTTTCCTTCACAGACTGCTCTCACTTCAGCCTCTCAAGCTCTGAGATTGTAGGCTCTGGCTACTATGCCAGACTTAGCCATAAATTTCATGTACTTTACGGTGGGGTAAGGAATTCCACTGATTTGTAGACCCATCCTACTAATTATTATTATCATTGTCAAGATGATCAAGGTGATGCTTGCTCATTGTTATACTCTTTTTTTTTTTTTTGAGACACGAATTCCTACTCTGGCTGTCCTGGAACTTGTCATGTAGTTCTTTAGGCTAGCCTTCAATTCACAGTGATCTGCCTGCCTCTGTCTCCAGACTGCTGGGATTAAAGGCATATGCCAAAACTACATAGATTGCTAGTTATAGTCTTAACAATACCTGGCACATACTGAATGAAAAATGTTTTAGAAAGTTCATACTTTAATATTTGAAAGTATACTGTACTTGATTTGATATTTTCATCTCATTTGCAAAAAGAATAAATTAATAAAGGAAATATTATCACTGAAGTCTTTGGCCAATGAATGGGAAGTGATGGACAAAGAGTAGAGGGAAGACGGCGGTGATTCAAGAGAAATGGAGGAGATGGAATGGAAGAAAAAGGAGTAGAGAGAAGATAAAGGGTACGAAGGGAGAAAGAAAGTGACAGGAGAAGAGATGTGGAGGGGTGGGAAGGACTGAGAAGAAGAGAGAAGCGAGAACAAAAAAGGAAGAGAAGGGGGAGATAAGGGCAGAATTCCTTTAAGTTCTAGTTGAATTTGGTTTCTCCATAATATCTCTATCCATTGGACATTTCATCATCAACTTATAAAAATATCCATTTTTACTATAGAAATACATGTGTAAAAATAAGTTTGTATAATGAAATAAAAATGAACAAATAAATAGAACAGTGACAACGAAATCACATAATATTGTTAGAAATGCTGTTTTTGATTTTGTTCTCTTTAAATCCAGTGGGCCTTGGGTGCTTTTCTACCCAAGTTCAACACTGACCATGCTTTATTATACATACTTACATAAATACTCCATTACTAAGCATGCATTCTCAGAAAAAAAAAACAGTGAAGTTTTGAGTGTTGATTCTTTTCTGTTCACAGTCTTGAAGTTGTTACTTACTGTCTGTGTCGGTCTTTTTTTTTCTTTTTTTTAGTGTTCAGTTCTTTAAATTTCATTTGTTACACTTATTAAGATGGAAATTCACCTCTGAGTTTTTATATCACACACACACACACACACAAATAACTTTTTTGTTACCCTTCTTCTCTTTCCCTTTGAAGACTTATCTGTATATATTCACTTATGAACAATTAGTGAATTCAGAATTGCAGAGACCAGCCATTTTTCTACATTTTCTTACTTGACACTTTGTGTGAGCAGAAGCCTTAAGTACCTAACTCAGCTCTGACGGTCACCTTTATCTTCACATTTCTTAAATGATTATTTAATCATTTGAAGGAAAATGCCCCTAAATGCTGGAATCATAGCACAAAGGTCCTTGTGCCCACAGATCTCCAGAGAAACTAGCAATGTTAAGGTTACAATATTGTCTTTCCGATGTGAAAGATGTAAATAAACAGACAAACAAAAAACAATTCTTCCATCCAGAAAGCTGAGACCTAGATGCATTAATAGCCAGTTGATTTTTATTATCTATTGGGCCAGGGCATACTGAACTCCTCAAACAGAATGGGGGTGGCCAGTAATCTAAAGGACATTTATCTCCAGGTGCTCCCCAAATTTTCATAACCAGGACTAGAGTTGATTAATAGCCCAAATGACCTCTATGATATCTGCATGGTCACGAACAGGCCAGATTCTTCCCTAGGAACTTAAGCTAGCAAAACCAGCATGTCTGTAGAACTCATTTTCTTAGAGAAAATGGCATGTACCATGAGTTGAGTATCAATATAATTATTATTATTTTTTGCACTGGAGACTGTATTACACCTGGAAAGTCCTCCACCCCAGCTATTCAGTGTTTAACTTGTTGTGAACAAACTACCTGAGATAAGATTCTGTAAAGTCTTAATACTGGTTGACAAAGTCAATCTCAGCTGCATTTCTATGCTCAACTCTCTGTGGTTCCCTTTCCTTCCTAGATACCTGCAGAGACTCCATCACCTAAAGAAACCAAAATATACCTTACACTGACCCTTCAGCAGGACTGATTAATGTATTAGAACTTTAGTGGGTTGCGAATGGTTAGAAAATCGTAGGTCTAGGACCTAATTTCACTTTATCTTAGAGCCCCCTCAATAGCATTCGCTGCCCACTTGTTTCTAAGCTGGCATACTTGTGTGTGAGCAGGTGAAACTTGGGAGTGTATTAAGTTAATAGACTATGAAACTCCCACCAACCAAAAGGTAATGAACATCATCACATGCATGTGAGACATCAGATTAATTTATCTCTTATCTTCTCTGAGGTGAGTTGTATTTTCCCCTAAAACGATCTACCTAAGAGCCAGAGTTCCCAAAGATGTTTTGGAACGTAGAATTCAAGGGATTTGCCTCATTGTTCATGAAATACCATTCTTGATTTGATTTACACTTTACCCTCCTAGAGCCTGCCATAGTTTGAGCAAGAAGGACGGAAGAACAAGTCTAGGAGGTGGGCCTAGATGCAGGGTCCAAGCAGCCCCACATTTTAGTGTGGTCCCACAGGATACCTTTAGAGAACCACATGATTCTTACTGTGGAAGGCTCAGAAAGGGAGAAAAGAGACTGACTCTAATGCAAGATTGGATAGGAAACAGAAACCAGTCTGAACTGCACCCACAACTTCAAATGTTTTTTTCATGATCTGTTTTCTAGAATAAACATCTTTCTTATCTCTGGGACATGTTTTACTTTTGTAAGTAGTCTGACAATGGTGAAGATATTCTAAAGAGACACGGTATCTCTTCCTTGAATACTAAAAAAATCTTCAGATTTTTGAATCAGTGGACTCCAAACAATTAAAATTACCTTCAGGAACTTCACAGAAGAAGGGAAGAAAGCTCGAAGTCCTGGCCAGACAAAGGGGAAACTTCTTTTTTGGAAAGAAATTTACAGCATATCAGACCACTGTGCATGAAAATGAAACCAAAATCATGAGGGCCAGTGACAGTAGGTTCTTCTTGCCCACGTCTGCCTGTACATACCAAACTCTCCTCTCTTCCAGAAAATAACCCTTATATCAACCACGAAGAAAGATATCATTATCCTTCTTCCCAATGTGCACATTGAATAAATCTCACTCTTCTGTTTTTCACTATTAACCTGGCTGCTGCATTTACTTAGCTAGGTAGTGGACAGGTACTGTACCTACATTGTGAAGACACAGGTATATGTGACCTCAAACCTGGAAAACATATTATTAAATCTTTACTTCTCCAAGTATGTGCTATGATCTATATGGATAAAGGCCATATAATAATAATAAGGAAAAAGAAAAAAATGAACAATTGAGTGTAAGTATTGGTCTCATTTTCAGTTTCTTTTCTTACCCATTTTTTTTCTTGTCACTAGAAACCATTATTGTAGCACAATTAGTAAAGCCCAGGGTCAGATACTAGGGTTCAACCTGAAGATCAGAAAAGCAAAACATCCAGTCACTGCCTCTTACCTCTACCTCAGACTGAAATTGTGATCCTGCTTCCAGGAATCCTCAGAATGAGACTGTCTGAGAGCTGTCTCCTGTCGTTTTATATTCCTGTCTAGTGCTGGGATCAAAGGTGTGCATCATTACTGCCCAATTTCCATGGCAAGCTAGTTTGGCTACTGGGATTAAAGGTGTGTGTCAATACTGCCTGGTCTGTAAGGCTTACCAGGTCAACTGTTTTACTCTCTTATCTTCATACAAGCTTTATTTATTAAAATACAAATGAAATATCACCACAATTTATATACTCTAAAGTTTAATTACATTCCATGTCAAGGGATGTATGGCATGTGTGTAATGCCTGGGAAGGGACAACTGAGATGACTCATCAGGCAAAGGTGACTGCTGACAAGTCTGACACTCTGAGTTCAGTCTCTGGGACCAACATGGTGGAGGTAAAAACTGATGCATGAATGCTGTCTTTTGACTACCTCATGCAAGCTGTGTCATGGACACACACACACACACACACACACACACACACACATATATATATATATATATATATATATATATATATATATATATAGTCAGACATCACAGATAAATTTTAAGCTGACACTACATATAAATAAATATCTAATTGTTAGAAAATGTCCCAAGTTGGATTTCTAAAATATTTCATTAATTATTCAAGTATTTCATAATTTTTTATTGTACTCACCCTCAACTATTCCCCCTGAGTCTTTCTCAGTCTTCTCTTCACCTCTTCTTCCTTTCTTTTCTGTTTCCTTTTTTATAGTTATGTTAATTGACCAAGTCTTCCTTGCCCTGCTCTTATACTCATGGATGTGGGGCATACTCTACAAACTGACTCTCCCTGTCCTAGAAACCAGCACACTCAACAACTTCTCAGATAGGAGTGACTGCTCATTAGCCCCAAATCCCTCTAGACTACAATCTCAATTGTCTTCATACTATGCAGGTTTTGTGCAGGGATGTGAGCAGCTGTTCTTCCCATAAGTGTGAAGGTTCTGTGACGTCCCGATTACATTGTTTTACTCCTGTCTCTCACTATCTGATTTTTAAAATCTTTCTACCCCATCTTCTTCAATTTCTCTTGATCCTTGGAGGTGCTGGCATAATGCAGATATCCCATTTGCAGCTCCACTGACAGTTTCTACACTTCAACCAATTATGAACTTTTTCATTACCCAGCATCTATCATCCAAAGGTACCTCTTCAAAGAGGTCTAAGAGCCGCACTAATCTATGGGTAAAATATATGTTTTAGAGAACAATTTGACACTTTATCATATTAGCAAAACAATGGGAAGTTAAACCCTGTGGGGCTGTGAGCTACTTAACTATGGGTTCTTTGCCAAATTTATAGCCACCGTACATCCCTATGGAAGGCACCTTGCATATAATCAGAAAGCAGTTTGTTACCACCATAACGCTTTTGACTATTGATCCATGAATATCTTATCATACCATTCATTATTTTAGCTTAAAGGATGCACAGACAGATTGTTGATAATTTTTGTTTTAGTAGCCTGTGGAGTACCGTCTATGTAAACCAGACAGCAGTCAGAAAGGCAATATCAGCTTGAGTTCTCTAATTTATGTGATCAAAATACATGGTCTCTTTAGCAATACTTGTCTTGTCATCAAGTTATGGTAGACAATCAAGAATGATAATAGCCTATATTGATTTTGGAAATCCCTGATCCTGTATTATTTTTGGAAAATCGAGAGGAGGTATCCAACACATAGCATTAGGCCTTTCATTTGGAAATTTATGACTTCTGAGAAGAACATTATCCCCTGTGTAAGTAACTCCCTGAAGCACACACACACACACACACACACACACACACACACACTCACATGTATATGAAACTTATAAAATAGTAGGTTTCTATATTTTTTCTGATATCCTTAGTGTTTGTTATCCCTCCTTCATCCTCTCCTCTGCTCACTCATCATCTCTTCTTCCTAATCCTTCTTCCACATTATTTCCCTTTTCCCCTTTACAGCACCATTGTTCCTCTATCCTCACTTCCTTCAAATCTTTATTCTCCATCTCTGCCAATGTTATATTTATGGTTTCTAAGATTCTACAACACTCCAAATTAAACACACAAATCTGAAGGTTCAATACTAAGACCAATATATGTTATTTGTTTATGTCTGCGGTACCTAATTCAGTATAAAGTTTTCCATCTTAAACTATTTACCTGATAATTTTGTAATCTAATTTTCTTCACAGTGAATAAAATCCAGTGGTTTATAGTTGTGGTAGTTTTACTGTAACTGTTTCCCATAATCTTATAAGGAGTGGCACTATTAGGAGGTATGACTTTGTTGAAGTGTGTATGGCTTTGTTAGATGAAATATGTCACTATGGGGGAGGGATTTCATGATTCCTATGCTCAGGATATTTCAAAGTGTCTCAGTTGACTTACTGTTACCTGTAAGATGTAGGAATCTCAGCTACTTTTCCAGCATCATATCTGTCTGCATGCCATCCTGCTCCCCACTATGTTGATAACAGACTGAACCTCTGAAATTGCAAGCTGAAACCTCAATTAAATATTTTCTGTTATAAGCGTTGTTGTGGTCTTTATGTCTCTTCACAGCAATAGAAACCCCAATGAAAACAGAGGTTGATACCAGGGGCCAAGGAATTGCTGTGATAGGCCTTACTATACTTTTGTTTGAGAGAATCTGGACTTTTGTACTTTGGGTTATGAAAGTAGCAAAATGCTTTAAGCATTGCTTAATGGGCCATAATGGTAGGAGCATAGAAGATAGAAGTGCTAAGAATTGTTTGAACTGTTGTGGTTCACTCAAGGGCTTTCAGAAAAGAAGCATTTTAGTAAGTTGCCTGCACATTGTTCTTATAATATATTGCTGAAGAAAGTGGCCGCCTTTTGCTCTTGTCCAGACTGCCTGAGGCTAAAGTGAAAAGGTTTGGATTAATTCCATTGGTAGAAGAAATCTCAAAACAACCTACCCTAGACTTTGTCATGTGGCTTTTAGTGGTAAGTCAAATATATACTTATAATGAAAATGAGAAAGCTGGGCAAGGTAAAATACAAAATAAAAATTTTGAGGTGAAAAAGAACACCAAGAAGTAGAATAGAGCTATTATTTTTGTTCTAGGAGATAAATGGATTAAGAACTGAAATAAAGAGAATAATGGTGTCAGGGCATGATCCCACTTAGCTTAGTTTCCAATTTGTGAAAAGGAACTAAAGAAAACCTTAGAACAAGATGTGGTGGGCCACACCTTTAATTCCAGCCCTGGGAAAGCAGAGTCTGGCAGATCTCTGAGGTTTATACCAACCTGGTGTACAGAGCAAGTTTCAGGACAGTCAAGTGTAGTCAGTGGCAAACAGAAAGCTGGTGAAGATGCAATTGAACAAGAGTAGCACGTTCCAGCCCCAGTAAACAGCAGAACCTGACAGTATTGACCATGTGGTTATGGCTTTAGAGTTAAGGTTAAACAAAAATGGTTTTAGAATTTACCTCCATGCCTAAAGAAAGCCTCTGAGGCCTGACATATAATCAGCAGTATTCCGGAATGAAGGCCTTATAAAAAAGCCATTGCATGAACTTGAAGCCTTAGAGAATCCAAGATGTTAGAGATGTCAGAGTCATGAGATAGATACCTGCAAAGGAAAGCTGATAACAAGGAATAGAAACAGCACAAGAGAAATATGGGTATTGCAGTCAAGAAAGCTGAACAGAGTTGGAGATCTGAAGAATGTTTTAATACCAGAGATGAGGATGTTGGAATTTTGAAGCCGGTGTGTTGTCTTGCTTTAGTTCAGTATTTTTTCACTATGCTTCCTTCCCTGTGTTTTGGAATGACAATGCATTTCCTGTGCGAGATATTTTAAATTTCTTCCTATATCTTTTGTTCTTTGTTCTTTTTTGCTGAGTTTATAATAATTATGTCAGCCGTTATTTCCATTTCTTCCCTTCAAAGATCCCCTACTTACTTTTTTTCAAATTCTTAACCTCTTATTTCATTAATATTTGTCACCTGAATACACACACACATGAATATACATTCCTAAACATAATTTTCTTAGTCTGTATGATGTTATTTGTATAGTTTTAGGGCTGGCAATTGGATATTGGACCACAAATTGTTGCAATCACCTATAGGGAAGAACATTTCTCTCATTATAAATTTTATTCAGTTGCTTATAGTTCTTTTATGGAGGTTCCCCTTATGCAATTTGAAATATCTATTCTTTTTTAATGATTTTTATTGAGTTCTAAATTCTTCTCTGCTCCCTTCCCAGCTTCTCCCCTATCCCCTCAACCCTATCCCAATCTACTTCCTATGTAGATTAGATCTATGTAATTCTCTCTTAGTGTCCTTATTGTTGTCTAAATTCTCTGGGATTGTGGCTTTTAGGCTGGTTTTCTTTGTTATGTTTTAAAACCACCTTTGAGTGACTACATGTGATAATTGTCTTTCTGTGTCTGGGTTACCTCACTTAAAATAACATTTTCTAGCTACATCCATTGTCCTGCAAAATTCAAGATGTCATTCTTCTTTTATTTATTTAGTTCATGGTTACATTGACATGTTGGTGAGAATGTATGAGTGTAGCTTCTGATAGTACTAGGACAAAGTCTCAAAGCAAACTCCTAAAATTTCTGAATCTTAACTACCTTACCACCCTCTCTTCTGCAATGTTGATCTTTGAGCCTTAGGTGTGGGAGCTTTTCAGGACCACACCCTACAACCCTGAATTATGATTGGCTATAGTTTTCTATGATGGCCTCTGACTTTTTATTTTTTATTTTATTTTTGTTGGATTTTTATTTAATTTTATTATTTGATTTTTTAAATTTATTTTGTATTAAAAAATATTTCTGCCTCCTCCCAGCCTTCCATTTCCCTCCCCCTCCTCCCACTTCTCTCCCCCTCCCTCTCCAGTCCAAAGAGCAGTCAGGGTTCCCTGCCCTGTGGAAAGTCCAAGGTCCTCCCCTCTCCATCCAGGTCTAGGAAGGTGAGCATCCAAACTGGCTAGACTCACACAAAGCCAGAACATGAAGTAGGACCAAAACCCCGTGCCATTGTCCTTGGCTTCTCATCAGCCCTCATTGTTCACCATGTTCAGAGAGTCCGGTTTTATCCCATGCTTTCTCAGTCCCAGTCCAGCTGGCCTTGGTGAGCTCCCAATAGATCAGCCCCACTGTCTCAGTGGGTGGGTGCACCCCTCGTGGTCCCGACTTCCTTGCTCATGTTCTCCCTCCTTCTGCTCCTCATTGGGTCCTTGGGAGCTCATTCCAGTGCTCCAATATGGGACTCTGTCTCTATCTCCAGCCATCGCCAGATGAAGGTTCTATGGTGATATGCAAGATATTCGTCAGAATGGCTATAGGATAGGGCTATTTCAGGTTCCCGATCCTCAACTGCCCAAGGAACTAACTGGAGACATCGCCCTGGGCACCTGGGAGCCCCTCTAGGTTCAAGTCTCTTGCCAACCCTAAGATGGTTCCCTTAATTAAGATATGTGCTTCCCTGCTCCCCTATCAACCCTTCCTTTATCCAAATCATCCCGTTTCCCCAAGTTCCCCCCATCCTCCCCTTCTAACTTTTCTCTCCCCATCTCCCCTTACTCCCTCCCACAACACCCACAAGATCCCAACTGTTTGCCCGGCAATCTTGTCTACTTCCCATATCCAGGAAGATAGCTATATCTTTTTCTTTAGGTTGACATTCTTATTTAGCTTCTTTAGGATCACAAATTAAAGACTCAGTGACCTTTATTAATGGCTAGAAACCAATTATGAGTGAATACATCCCATGTTCATCTTTTTGGGTCTTGGTTACCTCAGGATAGTGTTTTCTATTTCCATCCATTTGCATGCAAAATTCGAGAAGTCATTGTTTTTTTATCGCAGAGTAGTATTCTAAGGTGTATGTATTCCACACTTTCTTCATCCATTCTTCCATTGAAGGACATCTAGGTTATTTCCAGGTTCTGGCTATTACAAATAATGCTGCTATGAACATATGCTTTTGTAATATGATAGGGCATCCCTTGGGTATATTCCCAAGAAGGTATTGCTGGGTCCTGGGGTAGGCTAATCCCGAATATCCCGAGAAACTGCCACACTGATTTCCAAAGTGGTTGCACAAGTTTGCATTCCCACCAGCAATAGATGAGGGAACCCCTTCCTCCACAACATCTCCAGCAAAGGCTATCATTGGTGTTTTTTATTTTAGCCATTCTTACCGGTGTAAGATGATATCTCAAAGTTGTTTTAATTTGCATTTCCCTGATCGCTAAGGAGGTTGAGCATGACCTTAAGTGTCTTTTGGCCATTTGAGTTTCTTCTGTTGAGAATTCTCTGTTCAGTTCAGTGCCCCATTTTTTAATTGGGTTAATTAGCATTTTAAAGTCTAGTTTTTTGAGTTCTTTATATATTTTGGAGATCAGACCTTTGTCTATTACGGGGTTGGTGAAGATCTTCTCCCAGTTAGTAGGTTGCGTTTTTGTCTTAGTGACAGTGTCCTTTGCTAAACAGAAGCTTCTCAGTTTCAGGAGGTCCCATTTATTCAATGTTGCCATTAATGTCTTTGCTGCTGGGGTTATATGTAGGAAGCGATCTCCTGTGCCCATATGTTGTAGGGTACTTCCCACTTTCTCTTCTATCAGGTTCAGTGTGTTCAGATTGATTTGAGTTCTTTGATCAATTTAGAATTGAGTTTTGTGCATGGTGATAGATATGGGTCTATTTTCATTCTTCTACAGGTTGACATCCAGTTGTGCCAGCACCATTTGTTGAAGATGCTTTCTTTCTCCATTGTATACTTTTAGCTCCTTTATCGAAAATGAGGTGTTCATAGGTTTGTGGGTTAAATTCCGGGTCTTCTATACGTTTCCATTGGTCAACTTCTCTGTTTTTATGCCAATAACATGCTGTTTTCATTACTGTAGCTCTGTAATAAAGTTTGAAGTCAGGGATGGTAATACATCCAGACAATCTTTTATTGTATAAGATTGTTTTGGCTATCCTGGGTTTTTTGTTTTTCCATATAAAGTTGATTATTGTCCTCCTAAGGTCTGTGAAGAATTTTGATGGGTCCTTAATGGGGATTGCATTGGATCTATAAATTGCCTTTGGTAGAATTGCCATTTTTACTATGTTGATCCTCCCAATCCAAGAGCAAGGGAAATCCTTTCAGTTTCTTGTATCCTCTTCAATTTCTTTCTTCAATGCCTTAAAGTTCTTGTCAAATAGATCTCTCACTTCCTTGGTTAGAGTTACCCCCAAGATATTTTATGCTGTTTGTGGCTATCGTGAAAGGTGAAGCTTCTCTGATTTCAGCCTCTGCTTTCATATCCTTTGTGTATAGGAGGGTGACTGATTTTTTTGGAGTTGATATTGTATCCTGCCACATTACTAAAGGTGTTTATCAGCTGTAGGAGTTCTTTGATAGAGTTTTTGGGGTCGCTTATGTACACTCTCATATCATCTGCAAATAACAAAAGTTTAACTTCTTCCTTTCCAATTTGAATCCCTTTGATCCCCTTATGTTGTCTTACTGTTATTGCTAAAACTTCAACACTGTATTGAAGAGGTATCGAGAGCGTGGACAGCCTTGTCATGTTCCTTATTTTAATGGGATGGCTTTGAGTTTCTCTCCATTTAATTTTATGTTAGCTGTTGGCTTGCTGTAAATAGCTTTTATTATATTTAGGTATGATCCTTGTATCCTTAATCTCTCCAAGACTTTTATCATAAAGGGATGTTGAATTTTGTCAAATGCTTTTTCAGCATCTAATGAAACGATCATATGTTTTCTTTCTTTCATTTTATTTTTATGATGGCTTACATTGATAGATTTTCATATTTTGAACCAGCCCTGCATCTCTGTTTGTTTGTTTGTTTATTTATTTATTTAAGATTTCTCTCTCTTCCCCGCCACTGCCTCCCATATTTCTCGCACTCCCCCAATCAACTCCCCCTCTCTCATCAGGGATGAAGCCTACTTGATCATAATGGATAATTTTTCTAATGTTTTCTTGGATTCGGTTTGCCAGTATTTTATTGAGGATTTTTGTGTCGATGTTCATGAGTGAGATTGGCCTGTAATTCTCTTTCTTGGTTGAGTCTTTGTGTGGTTTTGGTATCAGAGTAACTGTAGCTTCATAAAAGGAATTTGGCAATGACTCTTCTGTTTCTATATTGTGAAATACATTAAGGAGTATAGGTATCAGGTCTTCTTGGAAGTTCTGGTAGAATTCCGCATTGAAACCATCTGGTCCTGGGCTTTTTTTTTTTTTTTTTTTTTTTTTTTTTTTTTTTTTGTAGCGAGGTTGTTGATAATAGCTTCTAATTCTTCGCAACTAACAGGTCTATTTAGATTGTTCACCTGGTCCTGGTTTAACATTGATATATGGTATTTACCTAAAAAAGTGTCCATTTCTTTTACATTTTCCAATAGTGTGGCATACAGGCCTTTTTAGTGAGAACTTATGATTTCCTGAATTTCCTCTGTCTCTGTGGTTATGTCCTCCTTTTCATTTCTGATCTTATTAATTTGTATATTCTCTCTCTGCCGTTTTATTAGTTTGGATAGGGGTTTATCAATCTTGTTGATTTTCTCCAGGAACAAGCTTTTTGTTTCATTGATTCTTTGGATTGTTTTCTGTGTTTCTATTTTGTTGATTTCAGCCTTCAGTTTGATTATTTCCAGTCTTCTACTCCTCCTAGGTGAGTCTGCTTCTTTTTTTTCTAGAGCTTTCAGATGGGTTGTTAAGTCTCCAACTTGTGCTTTCTCTGTTTTCTTTAAGTGGGCACTTAGGGGTATGAACTTTCCTCTTAGGACTGCTCTCAGAGTGTTTTATAAGTTTGAATATGTTATTTCTTTATTTTCATAGAATTCCAGGAAGACTTTAATTTCTTTCTTTATTTCTTCCTTGACCCAGGTGTGGTTCAGTAGTTGACTGTTCAGTTTCCATGACTTTGTAGGCTTTCTGGGGGTAGCATTGTTGTTGAATTCTAACTTTAATCCATGGTGATCTGATAAGACACAGGTGGTTATGAATATTTTTTTGTAACTGTGGAAGTTTGCTTTGTTACCAAGTATGTGTTCAATTTTCGAGAAGGTTCCATGAGCTGCAGAGAAGAAGGTATATTCTTTCCGATTTGGGTGGAATATTCTATAGATGTCTGTTAAGTCCATTTGATTCATTACCTCCATTAATTCTCTGTTAGGTTTCTGTATGATTGACCTGTCCATTGGTGAGAGAGGATTGTTGAAGTCTCCTACTATTAGTGTGTGTGGTTTGATGGCTGCCTTGAGTTTTGGTAATGTTTCTTTTACGTAAGTTGGTGCTTTTATATTAGGGGCATGGATATTCAAGATTGAGACTTCATCCTGATGAATTGTTCCTGTTATGAGTATAAAATGTCCCTCTCCATCTCTTCTGATTGATTTAAGTTTGAAGTCAACTTTGTTAGAAATTAGTATGGCTACATCTGCTTGTTTCTTATGTCCATTTGCTTGATAAGCCTTTTCCCAGCCCTTTACTCTGAGTAGGTGCCTGTCTTTGTGGTTGAGGTGTGTTTCTTGTAATCAATACAATGTTGGATCCTGTTTTCGTATCCAGTCTCTTAGCCTGTGCCTATTTATAGGTGAGTTGAGTCCATTGACATTAAGTGATATTAATGACCAATGGTTGTTAACTCCAGTCACTTTTTTAGTAGTAGAGTTTGTGTGTTTACCTTCTTTGAGTTGCGCTGGTGAAGGGTCTTTAGATATCTGAGTTATTGTGTTCATTGTTGGACTTTGTGGTTAGTGATTTTCCTTCTATTAGTTTCTGTAAGTCTGGATTTGTGGTTACGTATTGTTTAAATTTGTTTTTGTCCCGGAAAATTTTGTTTTCTCCATTTATAGTGAACAAAAGCTTGGCTGGGTATAGTAGTCTGGGCTTGCATCCATGGTCTCTTAGTTTTTGCAGTACATCTATCCAGCACCTTCTGGCTTTCATGGTTTCCATAGAGAAGTCAGGTGTAAGTCTGATAGGTTTACCTTTATAAGTAACTTGGCCTTTTTCCTTTGCAGCTATTAATATTCTTTCTTTTTTCTGTATGCTTTGTGTTTTGATTATTATATGGCCAGGGGATTTTTTTTTTGATCCAGCCTAATCGGTGTTCTGTATGCTTCTTGAACCTTCATAGGTACATCTTTCTTTAGGTTGGGAAAGTTTTCTTCTATAATTTTATTAAATATATTTTCTGGACCGTTGAGCTGCACTTCTCCATCTTCTACTCCTATTATTCTTATGTTTGCTTTTTATTGTGTCCCATATTTCCTGAATGTTTTGTGATGAGAGTTTGTTGGACTTGCTGTTTTCTTTGATCAGTGGGTTTATTTTCTCTATGGTATCTTCAGAATCTGAGATTCTTTCTTCTATCTTTTGTATTATGCTGGTTATGTTTGTTTCTGTAGTCTCTATTCGTTTACCTAGATTTTCCATGTCCAGCCAGCCCTCTGTTTGTGTTTTCTTCCTTGCCTCCATTTCAGTTTTCAAGTCTTGAACTGTTTCCATTATCTGTTTGATAGTTTTTCTTGGTTTCCTAGGGTATCATTCACTGATTTATTCAATTCTTCAAACTTTCTGTTATACTTCTTATCCATTTCTATAAGGGCATTTTTTATATGCTGTTTAAGGGTGTCTATCACTTTCATAAAGTCAATTTTTTCTACCTCTTCTTGATTGAGGTGTTCATGTCCTCCTGTTGTGAGGTCGCTGGGTTCTGGTGGTTTCATGTTTTTTTTTTTTTTCAGATTGTTGGGTGTATTCTTGCATTGGCGTGGGCCCATCTCTTCCTCCAAATGCTCCTCTATGGATCTTCTTTTACAGGATCAGATCTCCTTGCCCACTGATGTACCTTCCCAGTGATGGCTCTCCTGGTGCCTAGATCAGATCTCCATGCTGGTTGGGTAGCTCGTAAACAAAGGGCCTACCTTGCTTGCTGCAGGCAGGCTATTGAGACAAAGTAACTACCACCCTCCCAGTTGCCCTCATGATTCGGTCCCAATGCCCAAACAGGCTGAGCTGGGTGATGTTATGTGCCCGAAGAGGGGAGAGAGGCAGAAGGGGGGAGTTTTGGATGCAAGCTGGGTGGGATAGGTAGAGAGAGGCAGTATCCAGGGAGTATAGCTCCTGCAGGAAGACCAGGAAGTATACGGGGGATGAGGAACATCTGAGTCCGTGTCCTGGGCTCCTGCCGTGTGTCGGAAACCCACTCACCCCGGTGATGGCTCTTCTGGTGCTGAGATCAGATCTCCATGCTCGTTGGGTAGCTCGTAACAAAGCTGGCCTCTGTCTTTTTAAAAGAGTTTTCTTGATGAGGAGTGAGGAATATTTTTATATCTGATTATTTTGTGTTCGAAGTCCCTGATAAGGGAAAAGAAGAATATCTGACTTTCTGGGTAGGTGTTACCTTACTTGATATGATCTTTTCTACTTGGATCAGTTATGGGTTAGAGTTGTGGAAACAAGTGGCAGGTCTAGCTGGATAAAGAGGTTACATGAAGCATCAAAAGGACTTTGCTTATTTTTTTAAAAAAATAGATAAAGAGTTATTGAATAAATATTAGTAAAAGTGTCTCATAGAGGTTAAGACTTGAGTACTCCATAATAAAAAAAAAAAACAGTTGCCATACAACAACATTCAAATACCAGCTACAACAATCTTTATTTTGTTTTTAATGTTATTTGATTTTGAAGATGAAAATTTTTGTATCTAGACCAATATTTATGTTTTGAATAATGAGAAATACAGAATCCTACTGATCTAGCATTACTGAAATTGTAAAATCATAAATGGAAAAGCACATAATTAAGGATCCATTAAGCAATCATTTCAGCACAGGATGAATTGTACTATCAGGTACTCTTGGGGTTCTCCCAGCAGCTCCTTTCTGGTGGAATATTTCTACTATGAAAAAGAATATATTAGTTTCTGTAAATGGCTATAAGTAGTATGCTCTTAATGGATAGCATTCACACAGAGTGAAGATAAACCCCGAACATCTCACAATAGAGTTTTACATTAATGTTTAATCTATTTTTAATGTGGATCACAAATGTAATTCATTGTTCACCTTTTAAAATAGGTTATTCACCTTACAAAAAGCTTCTTTCTCTATGATTATTTTCAGCTAAGCCTAGAGAAGAAAAAATGTCTTAGACAAATCTTGTTTAGGTTCCCAGCTTAACCACAAAAGTAGAAAAGAAGAGGTAAAATATTCTCATTACTTCAGTTCACAATATTATTTATAAATTTGTTTGCCATTCATGTTCAGAAAAATACAGTAGGATATATGGTCTTCTATATAGAGATTAAGAAAAGAGCAAAATCAAACAAAAAAATAGTCATGTCTTGAAAGAAGGCATTCCCGCACCATTAGATCTTTATGCTTCAGTGGGAATGTGGAACAGGGAGGGCTTCATGTTCTGTAATGTGGACACACACAGAGTGCTCTGAAGCAAGTTTCCTGGGGAAAGTGATTCCTGTGAGAGACTAACATTTAGGTAAGTGCAAGGTAGAGAAGAGGGAAGGCAGGGATGTAAAGAACACCCTGTGCTGTGGTGAGGAACACAACAGGAACTGAACTGCCCAGGCTCCTGTCATTACAGGCCTGAGGAAAAGCAGTTTCACACAGCATTCTGCAGACTTTGTGCGAGAATGTTTTCTTAAGTCATCTTATAAATAAGTGCTCATGACAAAAAAATAAAATAAAAAATAGACTATTTGAGATGGAGACTAACATGGCTTTTTAGTGGGAAAGGATGTGAACGAGTGTTTCAGGCAAAGGCAGGATGTCTGAAGTTCAAATATTATGGCCAGAAACCTTGGTAGACAGAAAATGGGAGGACAGGTGTGGCTTCCCTACCTAAGAAACAAGAAATCACAGGGCATGTTCTCGGTATCAAGTAAATAGGAACAGGTCAGTGCACAAATCAGAAATCATAATTTATCTGCTTTATGCAATATTGTTCCCTACTTCCCTGTGTGTGTGTGTGTGTATGTATGTATGTATGTATGTGTTTGTGTGTCTGTGCATACATGCGTCTGCATATGGAGGTCAGAGATCAATTGCATGCCATTCCCCAGGTCTCTCATTTTACCTGTAGATCACCTAGTAGGCTAGGCTGGCTGGCCAGTGAACCCCAGGTTTCTCTTGGTTCTACCTTTTCCACACTGGCATTACAAACATGCCACCATACTTTCAATTTTATGTGGGTGTTAGAGATCAAACTCAGTTCTTCATGCCATATTTCTAGCCTTGCTGTTGCTTCTTTCCAACTCTGAGAACAGTTTACAACAGACTATATTGACGATAACACTAATAGCAAGCTGTATCTCTGAAAACATTCCTAGATATGAATGCACATGGTGGCATGACTCCATTCAGAATAAACTGAACTATTATGAAGTTTAAAATCCCCTCAAGTTGTTATAGTTCAGATGTCAACAGGTAGAAGTTTTTCTCTGATAGACCTCAGAGTGATTCTGTTTTTCTACTCCTACTCCTCTGCCTATCCTCTTTATCTAAGATTTCTTCCTTACTCTTTCAAGTGGTTACATTGAGACACTGTTAAATTTTTAAGTAGAATCAGAGAGATATCAGGACAATTTTATTCCTCACATTCCTCTGCCCAGGAATGCTGTATCTTTCACTGCAATGAATTGTAAGTTTCGGAACAAAGGGAAAGTATATGTGTCAACGTGGAGTGATGCAGAGAACGGTGAAAAGGAGGGGGAGGAAAACATGATGCCAGGGTGAAAGCCAAAGCAACCAAACATACCTTGATATGCATCACATCAACGCATTTCACCCTTACAAAATGCACTAAGAACAGAAATCTATGTACATACAGCTACACCTAGTCTGTAAACATACCAACAATAAAACCAACTAAAACTGATTAGTTCAGGGGCAGGTATTCCAAAGGACCTGAGTGCTTATAAAAGGGCCCACATGGAGTTGCTCACAACTACCTGTAACTCCAGCTTCAGAGGATCTGATGGCCTCTTCTGGACTCACCTGCCTCAGTCCAAAATAAAAATAAAAACAAATGTCTTTTTTTTTTCAAGACAAGTTTTCTCTGTGTAGCTTTATAGCCTGTCCTGGAACTAGTTCTTGTAGACCAGATGGACCTCAAACTCACAGAGATCTGCTTGCCTCTGCCTCCTAAAGTGCTGGAATTAAAGGCATGTGAAACCACTTCTGGGAAAGAACAAATATCTAAAAATAAACAAATGAAACAGGCCAAACTTTACTATGCCATGTAAGTGAAGCCATCACTTTAACGCAGATGGCTTACATTAGTTATTTGTTCAACAGACTAGCTAGTTCATATAGATGAACATGAATACACATTGTATTTGTAGGATGCATACATTATGTCTTGTGTTAAATTACTCAGACAATTCTCACAATGTTTAAGACTAACACAAATGTTTCCTCTCACTAGAACTCAGCTCTGGTGTGTATGTAGTCACTAATGTGATACCCATATGGAGTGTATAAAGTAAGTTCTTTAATTGTCCCATCTCTGGAGATGCTGAAGCTGATGAGCAGCAAAAACCTAGTTTCCCTAGTGACACACTGTGCTTGCAATGGAGAGAGAATGACAGTCTAGGCAGTGAGTATACATAGTTAAGGTTGTCAATCTCTGCATTGGGGATAGAATAGATCCTTGTAGTAATATTTCTTTTGTATCTTAATAAACAAAGCTTGCCTAAAGGTCAGTGCAAAACAGGCACAACAGTCAGCCATATGGGCCAGGCAGTGGTGGTGCACTTCTTTAATCCAGCACTAGAGAGAACTATTAGGTGAGATGAGACAGAAACTCATTCTCTTTCAGTCTGACGATTTCAAAGTGGTAAGAAATCTCTAGTGGCTTGGCTGCTTTTGCTTTTCTGATCATCAGGTTGAGGCCTAAATCTGTCTCTGGGTTTTTATTATTCATGCCATAGATTCTGGTGTCATTTAGACTTCATCATAGTTCCAGGAGGAGGGTAGCTAGGTGCTATTGTTATGTTGCTAAATTGTGATGGATAATTTCTTCTCATTAGGACAGATGAGGATACAGTCAGAAGACATGACCCAGAAAGAGTACTTCCCTTATTCCAATCCAATCATTAATATATGAGAATGAAGCTTTCCTCTGATTGCTACATAATAAACCAGTCTAGGGCTTCCGGTTTTTAGTGGCAGATAATAAATATGCTTTACAATTTGAGCCACATAAAACTCAGAGGACTTAATGTAGGATGGGTAATACCATGCTAAGTTATCAGAAGAACCCGCAGCTCATGGAGAATAGCATGCCCATGCTCCGAAGTGTAGGATATGAAGCCTGTGGGTCTACTGGCTTCCCTCTCACAGCTTATCACCACAGTGCACGTGGACCTGCATTATGATGGAAATTTTCTATACATGGTGTGGTCCCTGTTCTCACTATGTTTAAAGGCAGAGAAAATATAAACACTTGCCCAAGACTCACTGGAAAGTCAGTGTTTGAAGAATTTACAGACTTGGAGAACAACACAGACATCAAGGGTTAATCTTCTAACTGCAAAAGTGACAAGTTAAAGTAGTGGGTAAATAATTCTATAAGTAAAAATAACTTACCATGCTGGGATAATGTATCAGTTTGCAAAGTGATTGCTTCACAAGCTGAAGATCTGAATATAGTACTCAGAACCCACATGAAAAGCCAGGCAAGACGTTCCATGCTCATAACCCCAGTGTTAAGGAGATGGAAGACAGAGATGGATGGATCTCTAAAAGTTCTGAGCATAGTTAGCACAGCCTACTTGATAAATTTCTAGGTCACTGAGAATCTGTCTAAAAATATGATAGAAGAAGCCTGTCAACTGGCACCAAGGTTCTTTGGTCTCCAGGCATCCTTCTGTGCACCCATACCAATAAATGTACCCTCTAGAAACATATACATGCACACACATATGTGCACTCAGTTATGCACATGTGTACAGCACCCCCACACACACTATGTCAACAAATAAGAGACACCGATTCTCAAAGATAGAGGTACAGCGATAAGATACTGAGTGTTCTACATTAAAAGATACATTTGCTGTCCATATTGTGGGAAGGAAATCTACTAGTATACACTGGTTTGTTTGTTCTTAGTCAACCTTTAATCAATTTGTCATTCAAATGTCAGACAGAAAAAATTTAAGGCATAAAATCTCTGCTGTTTGTAAAGACTCTTGATTCTAAGACAGATGAGGACCTAGGCCCTAACCCGTGATACTCAGAGACAAGGCTGACCACTTTCCCAGAGGAGCATGGCTTTATAATGATTGAAGGCGTCTTTCCTTCCCTCTCTAATCTGCTGGCCAAAAATGTGGTGGAAGACAGATATCTAGGATATTAATCCACTGTCTTCTCAGATTGTTGGCTTTCTGAATACACCACAATTTAAAGATTCAATTTTTATTTTGTTGGAATTTTGGACAGAACAAGATGGCTGCATAGACTGTCACTAATTCATCCTAAACAATTGTATTCAAGGGCTGATCTCAAGACTAGAATCAATTCTGGTACTGGAATCATTCCATTAACGTACTTCAGCTCCTGCTCCAGAACTGTAGAATCAAAAGTCCCAGATGGAGGACTGGAATTTATCTCTAAAGTGCCCTCCAGGTCATTCTGAGGTATGCTCAAGTTTCAATACAGATAAAATTAAGTACAGAGGTCTGCAAACTATTATGGATAGGTCAAGGTTCTTTTAGAAGTCTACAGACTTCCATAACAGGCTAGATATCTGGAAGTCCTGTGATTTTTTTGGCAGCAACCTAATATAGAATAGTCACACACAACATGTAAGTGGCTATTTAAATCTGTCTTTTAATGATCTTCTGAGACCTCAAGGTGGGAATTCCACATATTCATGGTCAATCAATACATACCACCATTTTTGTTTTGATTGTTTTTCTTTTTCAATAGTGTGTGTGTGTTTGTGTATATGTGTGTGTGTCTGTGTCTGTGTGTGTGCAAATACAAGTAAAGATGTACAGATCTTTGAGACAAGGTCTCTAACTGGCCTTTACCTCAACAAGTAGACTAAGCTGCTGCCAGCAAGCTTCCAGGATTCTCCTGCCTCTAATCCTTCCTCTAGAATTTTAAGTGTACACCACTACACTTGGATTTTCCCCCATAGGTTCTGGGGATCCACAGATCTGTACTTATGTTTGCATCTCTTCAAGCTTTGCATTCAGCTAAGAAACAAGAACATTTTCAGTCTCAGTATCAATGAGTAGCCAGTTTATAGTTTGGGAATATTTACTATAATGTTTATAAAGAGTATGTGTATAACATCACCCCCAAGGTGATGAAACAGGCATATATTTAGATCTTGATGGTAGCCACTCTAGTTGAATTAGAGAGATGTAGATATAACTGAGGGACCTTATCTCAAAAATTAACAAACAAACAAACCTTGATGGAAGGTAAGAATGGTTGCTCAGTAGAGAAAGATGTTTGACACACAAGCCTGGCAACCTGAATTCCATCAAAATACCTAACCACGGAAGAATAAAACTGACAACTGAAAGTTATGCACACTGTGATGTAAGCCTCTCTTCTCTTCTCTTCTCTTCTCTTCTCTTCTCTTCTCTTCTCTTCTCTTCTCTTCTCTTCTCTTCTCTCTCTCTCTCTCTCTCTCTCTCTCTCTCTCTCTCTCTCTCTCCCTCTCTCTCTCCTCTCTCTCTTTCTCTCTCTCTCTCTCTGACACACACACATCATACATTGATAAGTAAAATTAAAATTAATAAATAAGTTGGAATGGAACTAAGGAAAACACTTGAGTTTGTCTTCTTTTCCCATGTGCACATTTGCATACATGTACACATAATGTGTCTGTGTGTGCTATGCTTGCGTATCTCTCCTCCCTCTCTTTCTGTTTGTTGTTTGCATGTGTGTAAGTTTGGGCACATATGTGGAAGTCAGAGATTAATCCGGGCTGTGGGCCCTCACTGTCCCTCTTGTTTCAGTTCTTTAATTTCCTACCACACAGGGTATGCTTGCTGGTTTTATGTCACTGTGACACAACCTATAGTTATCTGAAAAGAGGGAACCTTGACTGAGAAAATGACTCCTACAGACCAGGCTGTAGACACTGGACTATATATTATATAATGTACCCTAAATACTTGCACTGAATTTGTAATGTATACTTCACAATAAATACTATGCACTGTACATTGTTTCCTATATACAATATAGTGAATACTATCTAATTATAATATCTATTGCATATTATACATTGTATAATTCTTATTTTGTGTACTATATACATGTACTGCATACTGCTTAAATTACATAAACTTTGAAGGTTCATCTTTACTATATACTGTAAAGTGTATGATATGTAGTACTTCATATGTCATTTCTTATATAGTATATAGTAAATACTTTATTATATTATGTGCCATGAAACATATAGGGCATATCATATATTGTATATCATATATTGTGTGCTATACATCCAATATATTGCTCAGGTATGGAAGAAAGTACTTGCTTTAAATATTTCAGGTTGTAGCCAGAAGTTCTATGAAGGTATTTTAAAGAAAACTGGGAGCATTTTATGGTTAATTCACCTCTCACTTTGGCATTACATTTAGTAATGGCCTTCAATAGAGTCAGAAAAGGATGTGGGACAAAATTAAAATGAAGGCTGAGATAAAATGGACCAAGTCTGCTTATTCATAAATTCACAGATTTTTCAGGCAGCATGGTATGGTGCTGGGGAATAGCTGGGCAGAAAGGAGAAAAGACACCGAGACAGTTTCTGCTTAGCAATGCTAAGAGTTGGGACTTTTGGAAGTTTGGGTGCTCCTTATAACTGATATCCTGATGCAAAGAGGGCCTTATTGGCTGGAGTTGCCAGTGATACTTGTTGAAAAGATATGACACATTGGCTGTGTGTGTGAGTGTCATCAAGATTCACAGGGTTCCTTGTAAATATAAAAATGTTGGTAGTGTTACTGACTCCAAGAGAGGTCAGGAGCTATGAGTTAAGATCTGTCCCCCAGACAGGAGTGTCCTCCAGGAACCCACAGGAATGGAGACGAGAACAGTGGCTCATTGACTGGATGGAGAAAAAGGGACGTTTGTTGTTTTTTTAGCATACTTGTAAATTGTCATGATATTTTCCATTTTTGTATGTTTCTTCTTGGGAGAGTTATATGTCACACGGTGGCTTCTGAACTTGTCACATCAAAGGACTACCGACCAGAGGAGTTGACTCCTGCACAGGTCCTTTTTGAGAGGTGCCCTGCCAGCTCCTCTTTAGTGAACTCTGGGGCTTCTTAATGAAAAATAATTTATTAATGAAGGAAGCCGGTCTGGGGATGTGTTGATCTTGGCTGGTTGTACAGAACAGCAGTTGCAATAGTTGATTTCTTAAAACTTGACACACTATCATGTAAGGAAGGTAAGCGGGTATCCAGGGCTGCTAAGCAGACGGTGTGGTCAGTTTCTTTCAAATATTGCTATTATTTCTCTGACAAACATAATTTGATAGTAAAAGTAAGACTACCTTAAATCAGAAACACTAAACATCTGGACAGAAGAAGGTGACAGAATTTTGGAATTATAGTAAAATTTTGAAAGGTGAAGGTTACCTATTTAGGATAATATCACCTATTAACAAAAAATGTTAGAATTATGGAAAATTGATTTTACAGTTAGAATCAAATATCAAGATGCATCAAAATGCATTTATCAATTTTAGAATTCTAATTAGAACATTCATAGAGAAACTAGGAATAAGTCACTATTTTATAAATGAATTCCTAATGCTTACAAACTCATTCGATAGTACGTCATAACTAAAAATACTAACAAGGAATACTAAAACATATTTTCTTAAAGTGTGATCATGGACTCTGCTTGAATGCTTCCAAGGATGGGAATGTTGGTACTTTGATATGTGGAATATATGTGTAAGCACTATTGAAATAAAATTGATGAATTTGCATATAGGAAGTATATAAAATCATGTCTAACTTATATACACACTGTATACGTATCACTACATCAAGTCAACTTCCATCATCACTGAACATCACATCATCACTTGGGGTGAGTACAGAATATTTATTTAGGTAGTAACATATACTACAATTTTTTTAGAAAGTGTAAAATAAATAGCACTAATCTAATCTTCCATGTTTCACATCTATGATTCCACCAGCCACAGGTAAAAAATACTTGAAAAGAACACATATATTCTTCTTGTGATCACTGTATAGTTAGACGTCTGTTGTTTGTGAGTTTGTATGGACTCTTATTATTCACTCAACTATATTATCTAATATGATGTATGTACATAACATTTATACTCTGCACAGTATTATAAGTAATCCTGACATGAATTCAAGCATAGCATATGGGTAGATATAAAATGGTTGAAAGTAAATATTATAGCAATTTCCTTAGGGAATTTGAATGTTGCAGATTGTGGCATCTGTGGAGTTCTGGAATCCAGTGCCTTAGATGCTGAAGGACAGCTGTTGCGTTATTATTTTCAGTGACCATGCTTAGCATTTATTATCTCATTATCTTGTCAGTGGAAGCTTTGCCTTTGATCAGCATCCTGTTTCTCGTATAATTCAGCAGCTGGCAACTGCTATCCTATTTGTAAAGTAAAACAGTGAATCTTTATGCTTAGCCAAGGTTGCGCCTTGTTTCATGCTACTGCCTCTATGTGTTGAACAATGACTGTTCTACTTTCATTTCTGTTGATGTAATAAAATAGACTGACCACCAGTGGCATAGGGAGGAAAGGGATGTATCTGACTTAGAATTCCAGGTTAGGGTCCTTCGTGGACCTGCTTGATTACTTACTTTATCTCAGCTATCTCCCACGCCCCCACACACATACTTTTATATAGTCTGTCTCTGAAATGGTGCTGCCTTCATTTAGTGTAGGTCTTTCTATATCAATTGATAAGTAAGTCTATTCCATACAGATGTGTCTGCAGGTCCAACTTCGTCTAGATCATTCCTTGCTGAGACTCTCCTCCCGGGGACTGTAGGTTGTGTTGACAGTTAAAACAACCCAGGATCCAACAAAGCTTTCCCTGCTTCACCCCACATCCATCCTAGAGAGCTGCACATTGTTGTCGGTAGCCTCAGTTCTCTCAGTTCTTAGAAAAGAGTGGAGATTTTGAGACTTCTCAGAACCCTGTCACCAGGAATACAGCAAGAGTGAGGTAAAAGTTTTCTGAAGTACAGGATGTACATTACAGAGTGGACAGGGCCTTCTGGAAAGCTAAGATAAACCATCTCTATGATTACCTAAAGTTGTTAAGGCCAATTATCAAGATGGAGGAAACTTGCACTCTGCATTTCTGTTTCTGCGATAAAATGCTCTGAACAAAGCACCATTGGTTAGAAATGTTTTATTTTATCTCACAATTCCAGGTTATCATCCATCGTGGGAGAGAATTCAAACTTGCAGGAGTGTGAAGCACCTGGTTATACCATAACCACAGTTAGAAGCAGAAAGAAGGAAATGGGTGCATGCTTACTGCTCAGCTCAGTTTCTCTCACTGCTATGCAGTCCAGAACCCAAACTTTCGACTAGCAGTGCTGACAGTGGACTGGGTCTTCCTGCATCAATTAGTGTAGGTAAGATAATCCCCCAAAGACATGTCCACAGGCCTACCTGATCTAGACAATCTCTCATTGAGACTATCTTCCCAGGTGATTCTACGTTGTGCCACGTTCACAATTAAAAGTGACCATCAAAGCAGCCATGAATACCAGAGCCATACCGTCTTTTCTAGGATAAGTCCATTTATTTTACCTTTATTCTATAGTGATTTTATTAAAATTATATAGCTAGAACATATATACAAACCTTTGGAAATTGATCTATACATGGCTTTCTGTACTACAAAACATCTAATTCCCTAAACTCCAGACCTCACGAGGGCCAATATTTCTTTTTGACATTGGGCTTTGGAAGTACTATGGTGTCTAAAAGAAGGGTCCTCTCATTTTATCAGTTAAGGATGCAATATACTACAGAAACTCATGAAAGAGTCAAAAATGCACTAGAGGTATGTGACTCAAACCATGCGTTATCACAGCACTTCAGCAAGTATAGCCACTATCAATAAAGACTTCAGACAACAAAGTGACACATGTGTGAATATATAGTATTACCATGAAATATCACTAACCCACTGTCAATATTACATATAAAGAATATAAATTAGCATGTTAAAAAAACACCCATTCTTCCAGAATGAAGGAAGAATGACAATCATTGACAATAGTCAAGAAACCCAAATAGCTTAAGTACCCATTTACTGATGGATGGATGGATGGATGGATGGATGGATGGATGGATGGATGGATACAAGGTAGTACATAGACACAATAGAATAGTATCCAGCTAAAGGAAGGAATGATTTTGTCAATTGCTACAATGCAGAGAGAAGCAGAGATGATAAAGCAAGTGCATTATCCACAAAGCCACCTCTCAGTGCCAAGCCTCATAGTCTTGAATCAGGTGTCCCTCACCAGGCTTCCGAATCATAAGCCAAAAGAAAGCTACTTGCCATATAAACTATGTGGTTTGGGATATTCTATGGTAATGAGCTTGTGTGGAAGGGTGAATTGTGTAGACTTAAGTTTTGCAAGAAGAGGGTTCTGGAGCCCTTAACTATTTTAATTGATTATGTAATTAAATTTGTGTGTATGTGGTAAGAATGAGAAATTTTTTACTGTAGTCTTGGGTGTTTGAGTACTTCGTGCACAGCTGGAGGTGTGTCTGGGAAGGTTGGCTCCCCTTTAGAGGGTGGAGACTTGCTGGAGGAAGTGGGATACCAGGAGCAAACATGGAGGCTTTATAAATGACTGTTCTTAATGTTTATGCTCTCTGTATCCCGAGGGCAGACGTAATGTGATCAGCTGGCCTCCTGCTCCTGCCATTGAGTCTTCACTGCCTCTTGCCACATCTTCCTGGTCATGACCAGGCAGACCAGGGTTAAAAATCAAACCAAAGGGTATTACCTCCTCACCATGTAGTCATGTGCTAATTTCGAAGACAAAGGTAAAATTAAAATAGTGCATCTTTATTTGATTCATTCCTTTATTTGCATTGGCTTTTACTTTGTTTCTGTCTTTTTCCTAAGAAAGTTCAATCAGGAATTTATTTAAAGAATCTAATCAAGAGGCTTGAAGATAGCTTTATTGGTTAAAAGTGCTTGTTATTCAAACATATATATATCTAAATCCAATTCCCATAAACTGCTAAACACAGCAGTGTGCATTTCTGAGAAAGAGATAGGTGAATTCCTGTGACTCATTGGTCAGTCCATTTGGTTATAGCAGTGAACATCAGGTTCAATGAGAGATTCTGCCTCAAAACATATTATAGAGAGTGACTGAGACAAAAACTAGATACCTCTGAACTCCACCTGCATGAGTAAACACAAATATGTATATGTATACACAAACACACTCACTGACACACATGACTTAGATGTTTGAAAACCAAAGGAAAAAAAATCCTTCATAATTAAAACCATGAGCAAATCAATTGTTAAAATTTGTAAAGAGAAGTATTAGTTATTTACATCCTTGTGTTTTTGTTTATACAGGTATTCTTAATTTGATTGCGCATGTATTCACATATTTATTTATCTTTATCAGAGAGATTAGCTTTTCTGTAAAGAATAGAAAACACAAATCAAATTTTATTTCTCTCTCAAGATTTAAAATTCTGTTTTCAAAGTATTTTAATTCTCTAACTTCCCAATAAAATACTAAAAGTAAATTGCTTCCCAATTTACTAATGTTACATAAAGGTTGAAGTCAGTATAAGAAAACAATTCCTTCCTCTCTAAATAGCAAATGAGGCAATTAAATGAAATTAACAAACCAGCATGTAAATTGTAAAATTAAATATGTATCTTGATAAGATTTTAAATAACCCTTAGCATAACATATTCAGTCTGTAATGTATTTATGTTGTTTATTGTTTTCTGTTTCTTATAAATATTTCATTGGTTTGTTAGTTAATTGCTTAGTGATTTCTAAACACATGCATTAATTAATTCTCTATGAGGAAAAACATTGCTGAGGCATTTTCTACCGTATGGTGGTGGCTACATTAGATAAAAAAAAAAAATCTCTACGAATAATAAAATGAGTTTCTTCTGTATTTATTAGCCAAAATGTGAAAGAGTTTCATTCAGTTCTCTGTGGCCTTGGTAATGCTTTAAAGTTTGCTTTTGTTCAAGGGTGTTCAATTATTTTGAGGAGCACAGATGATGATTTTGACTTTGTTGGCCAAATACTCTTAGTGATACTCTATTTCTCTGTTGTGCTTTGGTACATTCAAGAGGAACGCATAATTGATGGTGTGGCCAAACTCCAGTGAAAATTTACTTCTCTGTAAGCATGTGAACCTCAATTTCCTATTATATTTATGTACTATAACACATCATTCTTCTTTAATAAACTTCAAACATTAGATTAAAGCTTCTAAGACCAAAAATATTCTGAATTTAATGGTAACTAAAATGGCCATATTGGTAAGACTGTTTAAAGTAAATGACCACAAGACATTACTTAGGCCTTATTTATGGTTTAAGGAGAATTCTTATAAAAATTCAGAATAGTAAAGTCACAAATCCTCTATGGTAGTAAGTGGTACACAATAAAACCATCTAGAAGATATTCTGTAATCAGTACAGAAAAGTTGGATGTCAATCTCTTCCACTGTCTTTCCATTTTCTTTATACTTTGGTTTGCATTTCTGACAGTGAAATTCAAAAACTTTTGTCTACATGGTAAGTGCTCCAAATTTATCCACAGCCCTAGCCCTCATGTTATAACTGTCTGTAGGAGAAATATATACCATCTGCTTGACAATAGAACAGATCAAACTACAGGTGATAAGAAACTAGCTAGATAATAGATGGACAGAGGCGTAATTAGATGGTAATAGATATATGATAGATATTTAGATGATAGTAAGATAAAGTATGGGTAGTATTAGATAGATACTAAATTATTGATAAGTACTTGATAGATGATAAATAGATACACAGATTCCAGATAGATGATAAATAGATATCAGCTAGACTTTAGATGATAGACGATTGATGGATAACACATAGACGGTCGAGAAATAGAAGTGGTAGGAACATAAGGCACAAACGTGTTTAATTCTTTTTTTAGATATTTAATGGTAAACATAGTATGATTAATAGTCACAAATACCTTTTCATATTACTTACTCCCATATTTATTTTACTTTGATTGATAATAATGAATATGTGTCCAGAAGGTAGGGACATCTGAGATGGCATTCTCAACATGAAAATCATGCTACACAATAATTAAACTAAACTATGAAAGATGGATTTATCCTTGTGATGGAATCACAGCCTCTAGAAGAGTTTCCTTTCAGCTGGCAGAAAAGCTTAGAAATATATGGTTTTTATAAGCGTGTGTTTAAAGGATGTTGAGATATTGTGGCAAGAAGACTATTGAAGCATGATAATTTGTGTCCATATTTACTCCACTGATCTCTTCTCTTCCTCACCAAGGTGGTCCATATCACAGATGGAGTCACAGTGCTACTAATAGTTCTTTTTTTTTGCCCATTTAAAATTAATTTATTTTATGAAAGTTTACTGTGTCAAACTGCTCATCACTTTACATTTTTTTACTCTTAAATTAATTTATTTATTAAGGATTTCTGCCTCCTCCCTGCAACCGCCTCCCATTTCCCTCCCCTTCCCCTGATCAAGTCACCCTCCCTCATCTGCTCGAAGAGCAATCAGGGTTCCCTGACCTGTGGGAAGCCCAAGGACCGCCCACCTCTATCCAGGTCTCCTAAGGTGAGCATCCAAACTGCCTAGGCTCCCCCAAAGCAGTGGGTTTTTGATCCTACTGCACGTACTGGCTTTGGGGGAGCCTAGGCAGTTTGGCTACTAATAGTTCTTATTTAGATATTTTAAAAATACAATTTAAAAAGTGTGTGTGTGTGTGTGTGTGTGTGTGTGTGTGTGTGTGTACATGTGTGTGCTGTACTGGGGCTGGAGTGATATCTCAGCTGTTTAGAGTATGGGCTGCTATTTCATAGCACCTGGGTTTTATCCCCCCACACACACACAAACATGGTTGCCCACAATAATCTGTTACTCTGGTTCCAGAGGATACGGAGCCCTTTTCTGGCTTCTGTTGACACCAGGAATACATGTGGTGCTCAGACATACATGTAGGTAAAAAACCCATATATATATAAAATGAAAAATATATTTTAAAAATTGCAAATCAAACAACTTTGAGATTCCATCTTACATCTGTCAAAATGGCTAAAATCAAAAACAACAATGATAGCCTTTGCTGGAGAGGTTGTAGAGTAAGGGGAATACTCATCCTTTGTTGGTGGGAATGCAAACTTGTGCAACCCCTTTGGAAATCAGTGTGGTGGTTTCTCAGGAAACTGGGAGTCAACCTACCTCAGGATCCAGCAATTCCACTCTTGGGAATATACCCAAGAGATGCCCAATTACACTACAAAAGCATTTGTTCAACAATGTTCATAGCAGCACTATTTGTAATAGCCATAACCTGGAAACAACCTAGGTGCCCCTCAATAGAAGAATGGATAAAGAAGGTGTGATACATATATACTTTAGAGTTCTACTCAGCGGTATAAAACAATGATATCTTGAATTTTGCATGTAAATGGATGGAAATAGAAAACACTTTACTGAGTGAGATAACCCAGATCCCAAAAGAGGAATATGGTATGTACTCATTCATAAGCAGATTCTAGCCATAAACAAAGGACATTGAGCCTATAGTTCATGATCCTAGAGAAGCTAAATAAGAAGGTGAACCCCCCAAAAAAGCCATATATTCATCCTCCTGGATATTGGAAGTTGACAAGATAGTTGGGCATAAGATGGGAGCAGGGGGGTGGGTGGATTGGGGAAAGGAGAGATGAAGAGAGAGAATGGAGAAGGGGAGGATTGGGGAGAGCTTGGGGGAATGGGATAATTGAGATGGAGGTAGGGTGGATATGGGAGCAGGGAAGAAGTAATCATAACCAAGGGAGCCATTTTAGGGTTGGCTAGAGTCTTGGCTCTAGAGGGGTTTCCAGGTGTCCAAGGTGATTTCCCCAGCTAGTTCCATGGGCAGCAGAAGAGAAGGTGCCTGAACTGGCCTTATCCTATAGCCACACTGATGAATATCTTGCATATCACCATAGAACCTTCATCTGGCGATGGATGGAGAAAGAGATAGAGACCCACATTGGAGCGCTGGACTGAGCTCCCAAGGTCCCAATGAGGAGCAGAAGGACAGAGAACATGAGCATGGAAGTCAGGACCGCGAGTGGTGCATCTACCCACTGAGACAATGGGACTGATCTAATGGGAGCTCACCAAGGCCAGCTGGACTGGGACTGATGGAGCATGTGATCAAACTGGACTCTCTGAATGTGGCTGACAATAAGGGCTAACTGAGAAGCCAAGGACAATGGCACTGATTATTCTACTGCATGGACTGGTCTTGTGGGAGACTAGTCTGTTTGGATGCTCACCTTTCTAGAACTGGATGGAGTGGGGAGGACCTTAGACTTCCCACAGGGCAGGAAACTTTGACTTCTCTTAGAACTGGAGAGGAAGGGGGAGGGAGTGGGGTGAGTGGGAGAAAAGTGGGAGGATGTGAGGAGGTGGAAATTTTTAGTAAATAAATAAATCACAAAAAGAATTCCCAGTAATCTTACCATATCTACTGATGATGGCAATGAAGATGTGAGGCTGATTGATACTGCATAGAACAGTAGAGGTCTGAGCAGGTTTCAAGAGAGCTACCTACTTTGGCAGCAGCCTGAGAAGAGGTCCAGACAAAGCCCAGGACCCACTTGGAAAAAAGAAAGAAAAACCTAGCCAACAGGGTGGTGACACTGGCCGCCTGTAGCTCTGGCCTATGCCAGTGACTACAAAGTCACAGACAAGTGGCTTTCTCGTAAATTTCCCCCCCTCCCCCAGATTGGACAGCAGATGTAGCACAAATTTAAATTGGTCTTAATAATGAAAACCTGTAATCAGATATAGGAGTAAATTCTGAAATATCAAAGAAGCAGAGCAGCCAGTCACTTGTTCTTATTTCTATAAATCCTCAGACTGAACAGGGTATCCTAGGATTACAAGTCCTTAATCTAAATGTCATCTCCATTGAACCTGAGACAGAACCTTGCACGTCTGTCACCTTCCGTCTTATGTTCCTCTCTTTCTCCAGCCATGTAACTTCTGTCCCTTCTCCTTAAGGCTTGAATTAAAGGTGTGAGTCACCACCTCTTGACCTCCATTAGCTTTTGGCCTGATTCAATCTCAAGTAGCCCTGGGTGGCCTTGAACTCACACAGATCTGTCTGTCTCTGTCTCTCTGTCTGCAGAGTGCTGAGATTAAAGGTGCCACCATTGTCTGGACTTTGTGGCTAACTAGTGGCTTATTTCTGCACTCAGATCTTCAGGCAAGTATTCTTTGTTTGATTACAAACAAAATATCACCACAATATTACACACCAAAATGTTGTGAAGTTAAATGAATTTTGAAAAGAAACTTTGTAGTGCGAAATGCGTTCACTAGATGCAAAGAATAATTTCAAATCAATAATAAGATATTCTACATCAGGAGGCTAAAATTTAAAAAAAATAAGCCTAACACAATGCAAAAAATAGAAAGCAATTAACACTAATAAATTCATAAAACAGTAAAACTAACACTTGGAAAAATAGTAAAAGTCAATGAATAATAAAAGCTAACTTTGCCAAAATCAATAAAATTGATGAAGTTTTAGTGAGACTGGGAAAAATAAAACCAAAACCAGAGGAAATGCAAATAATTCACATCAAAAATCAACAAAAGAAAGTACAAGAGATCCAGCATCTTTGAAAGGATAAATGTATAGTCTGTGTAAACTAATGCCCATTAATGTGGTACTTTAGAACTAACTAACTAAAAGAAACCACTAACTAAAAGAACTAACTAAAAGGAAAAGAGATAAGCTTACTCATGATTAGACAACAAGAATTATCTTTTGACAATTTCAAAACTGAAGGCAGATTTGGGGGTGGTATCACAGTTGGGCAGTGCTTTCTGATTCTTTGTATTTCATCATTAATACCACAAAGAAGAATCCTATAGATTAAAAACCACTCCTAAATCAGATTCAAATCCTATATAACTTCTAGGAAATTATTATATATTTATAGAACTAGGTAAGTTCTGTGGGACCACATTCTGCTCCTTTAGGCAATAGCACTTAAGATACCAGCCCAGTTGAGCAGGTCTCTTATCCTATAAATGCAACTGTAAAGTGTGTGCTCACTCTCTTGCTTCTGGGTGTTAGACTCTGTTCCTTTTCCCCATTCCTCTTGCTTCTGTTTCTTATTCCAGCAGAGGACTGTTATCTAGGACAGTAAAGTCTCCCCTAAATAAATAACCTTTTATTATTTATAATTCTGAACTAGTGTGGGATTATTTTGTGACTTCTGCCATCAGGTAAGGAGAAATGACAGGTTTACAGGAGATGACAGCAAATTATGTTCGAATTAACTTTATTAAAAGAAAGTATCATGACTGTAGGCAGCCATGTTTGGAGTATTAAATGGGAAAACATTTGGAGATGGGGCACCATGATAGGGCCTGAAAAAGAGTTCCCAATTGCCCCAAAGTAGTCTCATTATCATAGACAGTTGCCATGGAAAATGTTCTTATAAGCATTTGAGCAAATGGACAAGTTTCACACTACATTACCATGCCTGGTTTAGTCAACCTCTTAGAAGTCAGATGAAGGCGAAAGTTATTATTCAATGTTATCTTGATTTTGCTTTATGGTGCCTATCCCTGACTACCATGTTAAAACAAGAACATTTCCTTGGAAGTTAATAGTAGCTTTAATCATAACAATGAGTAGTTTTAAAAATCTAGATGTTCTTCAAAAGACAAATAAATTATACATCTATACAATGTAATATTTATTAATCAGCAATAACAAACAATTAAGTAATGAGGCACATATGGGTAACATAGTTGAATTTATGACTAATATGCCTAGTTTTCAAGATTTCTCCCTAAAATCTTAATTTTTTAGAAGGAATAAATCTGTTGTTTAGATTTAGAACTAATATCTACTCCTTCCATGGTAAAGTTTATCCTAAGAAATAAAAGTAAAGAATGAAAAAGAAGAGTGTACTCACTATTGATAATGAGTTAAAACCCACTTTCTTATTGCATGGTTTAATAACACGTATTTGCACTGTGTCAGACACTGGCTTGAACACCTCCACTTTGTTTTCAACTTCTTTTACTCTTTTCTCCACTCTTTCTGATTCCTCTTCCCTTAAACTGTTATCCTGAGAGAAAGTGGAAAGTGGGGCGTGGGGCAGGGTGTCCTAGAGAAAGGTGAGAAACTCAAACGTGAGAAAGTAAAAGAAGCCACTTCTGTTTTGTTTGTTTGTTTTTGTCTTTCTTCGGGATCTTTTTAATTTTTTAATTTATTTTTTAGGAAAGAAAACAAAATATCTTTTTTCATTTTACATACCAATCCCAGTTCCCACTTCTTCCCCTTCTCCCAAAAGTACTGAAATGATTCGTTAAAGTAGTGGCCTTATTGCAGCTTTTAGAACTCAATAAATGGCTTATAATTTATAGTATGTGATTTGTTTATAGAAAATTGTGGGAAATTTTTAAAAATAGACCTGAATACTATGTGTAGATTTACATGTTAATTACTTTACCATACCAATTGTTTAATGGTTTGAATGTCGCCCCTGGGTTTTCTTGGGTGTTAAACATTAGTATAATTGCTAGGATTGGAATGTTAAGCAAAAGAAATAATTACTTATCACCATCAACCATTATCGCCTAAGTATGAACAAAGCTCCTTGCATTTTCCCAGCATTTAACTAGGGCCTGAGGGAATCATGCTAAGAATACAAACGTTTTGAATATGTTAGAAAAGGGGAGGCATGCTGGCAAGAGAGACAATCTTAGGATAAATAGACCTGTGGGCTTATGTAGGAAAATGTGACTCTTCAAAGCCTGGAGGTCCTACCACCCACTTAGAGACAAAGATTGGTAAAGAGGTAGTTTTACATAATAAAGAGTTATTAGGGACACTGAGGTCTGGGAGTCAAAAGGGACACTGAGGAAGACCATCTTTTTGAATAAGAAGATTATTAAACTATTTACTAACATCATAGGTAGACAGGCAGCAGCATTGTTAAGGCTCTGAGGAGCTGTTTCGCCCAGAAGGCTGAGAAGGGGATGCTTCTTATGGATTTCAGAAGGAGGGAAATCTTTAGGTGATCTGACTGCCTGTAATTCCCTAGCAGAAGGCAGGGGTGTAATGTAGTCACCAGTATCCCTGAGTCTGGCAACTTCTGCAGTCAAGATCTTTCTCTGTCCAGCCAGTCAGCTCCTAAGTAATGACTTGGAGAATTATTACTAATTATGAATGTTTGCCCTTACCTTAGGCTTGTTTCTAGCTGGTCTTTTTAAAGCTTCAATTCCCTTGTTTCTATTGATCTGTGTGCTACTCTGATGCGTGTTTACCTCATGTATGTACTGTCCTTCGTGCTTCCTCCATGGCTGCCTGGCTGCCCACCGACTGGCCCCTGGCTGCCTGGCTGCCCACCGACTGGCCCCTGGCTGGCTGCCCACCGACTGGCCCCTCGCTGGCTCCATGTTTCTCTCAGTCCACTAGCCCTGCCTATCTCTCTCTTCCTAGTTACTGGCTATTCAGCTTTTTATCAGACCAGTTAGGTGCCTTAGCTAGGTAAGGAAAAACAGCAAGACAGCTTTGCATAGTTGAACAAGTGCAGCATAAACAAAAGCAACTCATTTTACACAGTCAAACAAATGCAGCATAAACAAATACAACACATTCTTATATAGTTTAACAATTATTCTGCAGAACAAACAGATGCAACATGTCTTTACATAGATAAACAAATATTCTAATACACAACAAACCTCACTTGCAGAGAGTGGGAAATCTAGGGAGTCTGTTAGGAAGTTGCAAAGTTTCCGGAAGACTGTCGGTAGGGGTCACATCATATGCCACCGGGAGAGGAAGAGGATGTTGTGGGCATCCTAGCATAAGCACCACTGTAGTCTGGATTCTATCATTTAAGTCACAATTTGGGAAAATGGGGGAAAACCTTAAAGAAAATATTCCCAACTTTTTAAAAGAGACAGAGTGTCTGGGGGATTTTGTGGGGTGATAGGTAGAAGATTCCAGTGGATTTCCATTGGAAAAGCTGTCTTTGAATAATTTGTGTATCTGTGGCTCTGTTAACCTGCTAACACACTTATTTTGCAAGTAAAAAAATGGTGATAGACAATGGGAAGAAATATCCCTGCAAGTCCCTTGCTGGACCTCAGAGCATTAGGTGGAAAGGGTAGCTTCTTTGAGAAGATCAGACAAGAGGGAAGAAGGTGGAGTTGGCATGGCTGTATAATACCAGAGCTCAGCAACTGAAGAGCTCCTTCTTACTGTAAGGTATAGCTTGTGTTCTGTAAATGCATTCTTAACTTTTCCCTTGTGAATTTTATTGCTTGTTACAAGATTTCACCGAGGAATTGGAGAGCAGGAAGACACAGGTTAGTGGGGAACCCAGTGCCAAGGAACAAGTATATCCTTATTTCATTAGACTTACTCTACAATAGTTGTGAATAACTATTCTGTCTTTTCAGTTGTGGGTTCTACATTTCATGCCCATATCCTAAAGTATTCTATGGAAGAAAAAGAAGACTAAGAAGCAGAAGAAGCAGAAGCAGCAGCAGCAGCAGAAGAAGAAGAAGAGGAGGAGGAGGAGGAGGAGGATTAGGAGGAGGAGGAAGAAGAAGAAGAAGAAGAAGAAGAAGAAGAAGAAGAAGAAGAAGAAGAAGAAGAAGAAGAAGAAGAAGAAGAAGAAGAAGAAGAAGAAGAAGAAGAAGAAGAAGAAATAGTAAGAAAAAATGCAGTACAAGTGAGCTTTGTTCCATGGCTCACATTGAGAGAAGAAAGTACCAGCATTTTATTCTTATATTTGCCATCTTGATTTCTGTAGATTTAATTATGTGTCCTCAACCATGCCTTGGAAAATTAAAAAATTCCAGACATGGAAGATTATCTTTGTCCTAAAAATTCACAGCAAATGTTGGCTGTTCTGCAGTTCCTGCTCTTCTGCTGTCAGGCGACTCCATTTCCTTCCCATGTCCTACAGTGTTTCCTGTCCTTCTAGCTTGCCTCAAGTTCTCAAGTTGATTTTTATTTGTATAAGATTTTATAAGTAATAATAATATGCACAAATAGTGGCATGAGAGATGGCTCAGCAGGTAGACATTTCTTCATTAAATCCAAAGGTCCAAGTTTTAACACTGAGAATTGGATCCCTAAGGGTAGAAGGAGAGGACTACTTCCCCGGAGTTTTTCTCTCACCTCCACCTGCAAACGAAAGCATGATAAAGTCCATAAGAGACACTCACATGCACACATAAATAAAAATGATTTTAAAATAAAAATAAAAAAATCAGAAATAACTAGTTTTCATATCTAGATCCATCTGTATATCTGTTTTCTCTTTTTTTAAAATTTATTTATTTATTAAAGATTTCTGTCTCTTCCCCGCCACCGCCTCCCATTTCCCTCCCCCTCCCCCAATTAAGTCCCCCCCAGCCCGAAAAGCAATCAGGGTTCCCTGTCCTGTGGGAAGTCCAAGGAACCCCCACCTCCATCCAGGTCTAGTAAGTTGAGCATCCAAACTGCCTAGGCTCCCACAAAGCCAGTGCGTGCAGTAGGATCAGAAACCCATTGCCATTGTTCTTGAGTTGTCAGTAGTCCTCATTGTCCGCTATGTTCAGAGAGTCCGGTTTTATCCCAGGCTTTTCCAGACCCAGGCCAGCTGGTTTTGGTGAGTTCCCAGTAGAACATCCCCATTGTCTCAGTGTGTGGGTGCACCTCTCTTTTCATCCTTATTGAGTTTTGAGGTCCAAGTTCAGGTTATCGGTCTTACGAGACAAGAATATTTACCCACTGAGCAATCTTACTGGACCCAATGCAAACTTTAAAAAAGAGAAAAAGAGTCCTATATATATATATATATATATATATATATATATATATATATAGATATAGATATCTATATATATATATAGATCTATATATCACCATTTCAAATATTTGAATGTTTTGTCTGCATGAATAAAAGCCTTTGCCCACTGACACCAGAAGAGGGCGCTGGTTCCTCTAGTACTGGAATTACAGATAGTTGTAAGCAACAATGTAGGTGCTGGAGTCAAATCCAGATCGGCTGCAAAACCAGAACGTGTTCTTAATTACTGAGACATCTTTCCAGACTCCATTCTCTATCTCAAATTCTTATATAATTTTGCTTTCCATAGAGGCCTACTTCCATGTTAACGGAACACACAGACCACAATAAGTTGGTACCATGCTCACTAGATACTAAAGTAACTCATTGTGGCATATACTCTTTATGAAATAGTCTCTATAATTTGTCCCCTGTTTAAGTACCGTGAGCATAAGCAGAAAAGCTGTTTTTCTTCTGATGGCCATATTATTGTTGAAATAATAGATGATCAGTTCTTTATTTTAAGCATGTACAATAAATTTTATGAATGGCATTAGAGTATTATGTCTGCCTGTGACTGCCCCATGCAATACCCATTAGGGTGCAGCCCCTGCTCTCTTGTGATAAGTCTCATGTAGCTCAATTTGTTCATTGACAATTTTCTACTAGACACATTTGGGGCGGTGGTGGCGCACGCCTTTAATCCCAGCACTCGGGAGGCAAAGGCAGGCGGATCTCTGTGAGTTCGAGACCAGCTTGGTCTACAAGAGCTAGTTTCAGGACAGGCTCCAAAACCACAGAGAAACCCTGTCTCGAAAAACCAAAAAAAAAAAAAATCACATATTTTGTTTTCCTTGGATATAATTGGGTTGGACCCATGGGTGACTGCGAGAAATTATGAAAAGAACGTTTAATTTTTTAGGTAGTCATCTCCAGCTATTTGAGGTAAGAATAATCCCAGTTTGAGAATGAACAGATCAGTCTATCCATTCTACAATTCATAATATTTGAACTTAATTATATGTCCTGTTTTATTTGTTTTTGTATTCAAATTGGCATAAATCAATTACAAGACTTGGGAGATGGTAAGTACATACATAGCTTCCTTCCCAAATTCAGCTGTAATCCAAAAGTCAAGGGTGTCTTAAATTGTGTTTCTTTTGCTCAGGTCATAATTTTAGAAAAGTTACAAAAACAGAAATTCAAGGTGAAGTTTAAAGTCAGAACTAGATGGCAGGTCTTTTTCTAGGTCGAAATCAGAGGATGAGATTACATATAAGTAACCTTGGTGATCCAGATGAGCAGTTTCCAGGTCAAAGGAGTCCTTAGAGATTGGAAACATGGAGGATGGTGAGAGGAAGCTATACCATAAAATCCAAAATACAGGATCTTTTGGCTCTGAAATACTTAAACTCTGGCTACAATTTATGAAGTAAGCATGTATAAATGCATGCCATTCTGGTGACCGTGCCAGAACAGCAGCAGGTGGCAGTTGGGCTTCAGCAGGTCAGCACACCACAATGCAAAGCACTGATAGGTGAATATCAGAGAAGCAAGGAGCCAAGAGCTTCAGCTCCAGAATGTAGCTTTTTAGTGCTGTGCCTTTACACGTTTGCTGCTGTCATTTTTCTCTGGTATCTGGCAGCAGTGTGAATGGGTATGGGATGAATCCCACTGCTTTTAATGTAGTATGATTATCTCATGGAAGAAATATCCTATTCTACTGGTCATGTTTACCTGTGGATTATTTTAAGAGGATTTCCTGTTTAGCTGTACTATTTAATTGATGCAATGATTTTATAAAATAATAACACTAGTTTAAATAGAAAGTTTGATAATTAAGGATTTCTAACAAATATAGTAAGAGATTATGAAAGAGGTTAGTTCAGTGGAAAAAATATATAGCTAATGATAGCATATAGTATTTCCACCACCCCCAATAAAGCAAAGGCTGCAGAGGGATAGAAAATAAGAACATGGACATGTCACACAGCTAGGACTTTTAAGTTTCTTTTGAGGATCCATATAGACTATGGCTTAGCTTCATTATTAAGGAAAACAGTCAAGTCCCAGGAGTTAGTTCAAGTTTTTTTTTAATTTATTTATTTATTAAAGATTTCTGTCTCTTCCCCTCCAAATCTCAGTGTACATCATAGCTAAAACAAAGCTTCAAATAATGACTTTTTGTAACTATAAAACAAAGAATTAGATGGTTGGTTAAGATAACTGGGCTGGGTTTTAAAATAAGGAAAGTGAAGCTAGTAACCTGTATTGCTGGCAATGATAAAAAAGAATGCCTATGTAAATAGTTATGGCTGAAAGCCTCCAGATCTATGAGAAGTCTAAAAAATAAATGCTAAACAATATACAGGTTCTTAGGAATAATTTGTGTTTTACCTGTAATATGTAAAATGTTTAATTGTGGAAGGGAGAGGGGAAAGATAATATTTTTTTACTTGTATTTACCATAACCATTCACTTTAAAATAAAATGTAACCACATTGTAATTTTTATATTACTTGAAAGATTTTGCTGGGTATATAAATGCAAGGTGGAAAAAATAAAGAAGTTAGAAAGAAGACATCAGAAAGTAGTGAGAAGGAAGCCATCAGGAAAGAGAGGAAGGGAAACATCAGGGTAGAAGAATAGAAGAGAAAAAGAATAGAGTAGAACAAGCATCAGAAAGAATAACAAAAAAAGAAGCTTTATTCCTTAGAAAAGAAGTCTGTGTGGTTTTTCTCACTGACTCTGCATCTGGTTCCCAGTATCTCTGACCTGTAGAAAGGCTGGACCATCATCAGTGCTATTTTTTTCTTAGAAATAAATTATTTTTACCTTTTTTTAAAATGAATTATTTTAGACATGTGTCTAAATTGATTAAATAAATTTATAAATAAAATAATTAAATAAATAAATTAACACTAAGTAGCTCACTGACTTCAGAAGAGTTAAGTCATTAGGCTTTGTGGATGGTCCACTGGGTAAAGTTCTTGCTGTATAAAAAGTAAATTTCAAATTCTAAAAATGCATGAAAAAATTGGTTATGGGAGCATGTGCCTATAATTCCTGCCCTGGTTTATAGAGATAATGGGGTACCAGGGCTTGCTGGCCAGTTGGTAAGCTCCAGTTTCACTGGAAGACTTTGTCTCAACAATAAGATAGAGAGTGATAGAGGAAATGCCCAAAGTCAACCACTTACCTCCACATACACATGTATGAACCTGCAAACTCTCACATTTATGTACAAACACATATAAACTTAAAAACACAAATTTAAAGATCATTAAATGAATTTTAGAAAATTTGAACACAATTATTGCTTTAATTTTTGCACATATTCTCTTTCACTTTACAAACCAAAGGCAACATCTTTCCAAGTAGATGAGGTGTGGTAACATGACACAAAGTACATATTCACAGTTGACGAGAGAGTAGACATGATGATTATCACTTGAACGATGATGCAGATTGTATATGCTTGGTTTACTGACAGGAGAGGGTAAGGATACATATGATAATTATAATGTAAATGATGCCTAACTATATCTTGGTTTGAACAAGCACCCATAAACCCATATCTTTTGGGATGTTTAAAAAGCCCTTAGAGGATGCAACTGTGATGAAAGAAATATGTCAAAGGTGGTGGCCTTTAAGGATTGATAGCCTTGTCTCATTTTCTGCTCTCTCTCTCTCTCTCTCTCTCTCTCTCTCTCTCTCTCTCTCTCTCTCTCTCTCTCTCTCTCTCTCTCTGCTTCTCCTGTGTATATGGAAATGAGATCAGTCAGCTTCCTGCTTCTACAGTCTACTCCCATACCTCCCAGCCATAATGGACTAGAACCATATTGACTTGTATGCAAAAATAAACTCTTGATGCCTTCAGTCAATTTGGGTCGTGCTGTTAGCCTAGCATTCAATGCTGAGCTATCTCTGTGGTCACAATATTTAATTGTAGCAAAAGAAAAGTAACCGATGCAGACTGTATGCTCAGTTCACTGACAGTTTGTTGGGGGTGCTGGTTGTCATTTGAATGACTTGACACTTGACAGGATTTCCCAGAGGCAGAGTCTGGTCCAAGGCAACTCCCAGGGGAGGAGACTTCCCAAAATGGATACCTGGTATTTCACAAACCATGGCAGAATTTCTTGATTTGGTCATTAAATTCCTGGGCACAAATTATTACAAGCTGAGTGATGACTACATAGTTGGAGTTTCACAGTGTGAAGAGATATCTTCTGCATTCAGGAACACCTGGCATTTTTTTTTTAATCTTGTGGTGCTCACCAACTTCAGTCATTTTCTACCACTATTACACAACTTTGGCCTTGGTTAAGCAATTAGTTCACTTTGTGTATTTGTTCTCCAGATGGTGGTATTCTTTGAGAAAGTTCTAGAGTCTGTAGGAGGTAGAACTCTATATGAGGAAGGGAGTGTCCTATTCACTCTCACCTTCCTGCCTGCTGAGACAGTGTGACAAGTCTTCTCCCATTTTTCCTGTCATGTCTCCTCTGCCAGGTTGGATTGTTTCCTCAAACTCTGTGTCCAAATAAATCTTTTGTTTCATGCCAAAAATTTTGCCATCGTGACAATAGAAATAACTAATAAGGCATGGTAGACACAAGGAGTTGTCAGAGGCTATGAGAGTTACACAGGTAACAACTTGTGTTCAGATGTTAACCTACCAGAGGAGAGATTTTCTGATAGAGGTTAATCCTGTCAAGGCAAAGCCTACAGATCTTTAACTCTGGAAACTCTTGCTCACATTTGCTAAGGCATCTTTTTATCTCCCCAATACCTATGTTGTACTGTATAATCTCATGTGATGTGTATATGTAATCTCATGTTTACATCTCAATCTGTGGCAGGTCAAAAGATGACTTTTAATTTAGCTGTGCAATTTTGATAAATAGAAAATATACCAGAACATACTTCATCACTTCTCTATCTTCCCACCAGGACTATAGACACTTAAAAGCTTATTTTGTTCCTTTTGCTCAGACTAACTGTACTCAGTGAGCTTACTTTCTCCTCAGAGCAAGTTTAAACTAGATTAAAGGATCTTGTAAATGCATCATAAGTTTAAAACTTTATAGCTATGCACAAGGTCAGAGTCACAGGTGTCCAACTAAGGTTGCTACACAGAGCACCCTTAAAAAAATCATGCCAAGTCTTTGCTTGCCAAATCTGCTATCAATAGACCTATCCCTCAAAATTTGTCACTGGGCACTAGGCCCCTCCTGCCACCAATGGTCACAGTCTTACTCCTGAAACCTTGAGACTCTTGTGCTGCCATGGTAAATGGTTCTCTTTATCACTCATCCTAAGAATATGCTTTAGATAAATGAGAGGTAACTCTTGTAATTATTTCATTACTTCAAGAATTCTGTAAAAAAAAAAAAGGAGTTTTTTGGCAAGAGCAAAGGAAGCTAAGAAGAATTAAAATTAGGACGTGTGAACTAAAGTAAAGGCAAAAGAATAAAGACACTTGTTTGAAATAGCACTGTGTGAGGGAGCTCATTCAGTTTCAGATACCCTAAGTGTCTTTTGCTTCCTGTAGCATCCAGTCATCCAATCTGACCACCAAAGAGGACAATGCCCTGGATCCCAAAGGCCCTCATTAAATACTAAACCAGCAGTTAATAGATTCTAAGTATGTAGTCATTCTTTTAATTTAGCTGAGGGAATCATTTTTAAGGTTTTCTTTTAGGGGTCACCTCCTATCCGCAATCGCCGTGTTATAATATGGTGGTATGATAATAATTTCTGTATGATAATGATTTAATGATAGTTTAGCCATGTTGTTTTTACATGCTAAATGCTTTGGATTAATTGATATATGGTATTGTGGATTCTAGATTGCAGTTCTGTTGATGTCTCTTTAAAAGGTACAGCAGTAACTTTAAAATTGTTTATATGTATATGTGTATCTAATTTTATTTGCATGTGTGTATATACGTGAATGTACATGTATGTATGTGTGTACATAGATGTATATGTATGAGGGTTTATGTGTATATATATATGTATATATGTGTAAATATGTATGTGTATGTATATATGTATGTTTGTGTGTGCATGTATGTATATACAAAACATACTTTATAGTAGACATTAAAGTGTTGCTTTATTTTGTAAAAAAAATATTCCTTTCTGTATCTTTAATCCTAGAATGAATGAACTGGGCAAAAGGAACATCTACTTTGTGCATGTGAATTAGAAATGCCAGTAAGAAGCTGAACTCTTTCTTTCATATATATAAAAAAGCACACATATTTAACAGGACAGATTAATTCCTAAATCCACTTGTAACCATACTAAGAGGATGGATTAAAGCACATCTATTTCTAACTCACATGATACACATATTCTCAATAATATAGTGGTGACTCAATGTGTGACTTTAGAAGTGTTTTATCATCAGTGTGTTAGAAAATACTGCCAAGTCCCTCAAAGCCAAGAATCTCTTAGATGAATAAAAAACATTGGGGAATTTCTCACACAATAGCTTGTACCTGTTACTTTCCTTTACCCGGGACTTGTTAGACTGAATTAACAATAGCTCAGATGAAAAGGTATCCTGACAGTCAGGGATGAAGGAATACCATAAAGTAACACCAGAAACAAAACTCACACAAGAGATTTGTTGGGAGGCAAAAGACCAGAAGGGTGGTTGAATCTTCTCAGGTGAGAAGTAGCAGAGAACTGAACAAAAGAGAGGATTTATATAGTTTCCTTTTGGGGTGGTGCAGAACATTGCAGGGTGAAGCTTTCCAGTATGGGATTGATAGGATTTCAAATCCACATTTTAGCTGTTTCACTCTGAAAGGCAGGCACAGGTTCCATATATCAGTGTAGTTAGAGTGCTCTGTGGGCGGAACCTGGCAGGTCCTCAGGAGAGGACCCTGGCCACTCATATTCCTTAAGGGGCTTCCATGAAGTAACCATACCTACATTGGTAGTTACTTCATGGTATTATTGTCCAAATTACTGAGTGACCAACACCCTAGATTCAATACTTACATCATAGCATATGAATTTTTGATATGAAAGTTATAAATAACTTGTATTTGGAATTAGAACTGCTGGATGTTAAAAGTGGAAACAGTAATATGAATTAGCCTGTCTAATAATGTTTTATTTTTTTGATGAGGCAACCTTGTTTAAGAGATAATGGATTAAAGCCAATTCTTATTTCCTAGTTTTATGCGGTTCTCATGTTACTCACATGCATGTAGGATATAGGTAGGAATTAGATGCAGCACTCTAATGGAATTCAGAATATAGTTCTTCTTTGAAGATGAAAATTTCCAAGTCACATCAAAGTAGTAATCATTGTATTGCTGCTGTTTTGAAAAGATTCTGTGAGCTTGAATCCACATACAAAATTAAAACCATAAATAAAACTTTCACAAAACTTAAGACACCATGACTACTTTGTTTAATGGAACCTATTATGTTTGTAATTATATGAATGATATCTAAGACAGCAGAACCAATCTTTAGGCAGCTATAGTAACAGGGCAGTAGGGGTTGCTTAGCAACCTGCCAAGAACAGAATCAATGCACAAGTCATGAATGAATGAGTCATGCAATAGAAGGGAGAGATTAATGGTGTGTTTCATTGGCTTGTACTTCTATTGCAAACAACCTGGATAAATTACCCTTTCCACTTTGGCTATGAGATGCATGTCTGGCACTCCAGGTGCTCTGAAAGAGCCATCAAGGGATGTGATGATATTGTCTGCTTTGATGTCAACGAGAAGGGAAAATAAGTGTAAACATGAGAACAGAACCAGAAAATGACCTGAGAGCATGTCCACTTTAAAGAATACAGAGATAAGAAGTCATAAAACCTCATAAGTTATTTGATAACAGCCCATCTCTCATAAGAGTGTCCCATGCATCATTATAAACATAAAATGTTAAGCCAGGACCTGCTTGGACTGATTTTTTTTGCAGGTATTGGCTTGATTAGTAGTCAAAAAAAAAACGACTTTGAAATAATTCCTTGTATTAGTGTCCACAATAATTTAGATAGCGGAAATTTTGTCTATATTGCCATTTTTTCCATTGCCAGAAATGGTCTTTGTTTTCTTTGAAAAAGACATTTTCTCATATCTTGAAACTATATGCATGGGATTCTTTCTTTGTACCATAAAAATATCAAATAAGTCAATCTTGGATGATATATTTTGAATGACTAACTAACCCTAGGATTTTTAGGGTGAATTTCTTGTGATGGATATTTGTAGGATTTCTATGTGGGAGATTGTAAAATTTAAATATAAATAACATTTTTTATGACTCCCAAACAATGTTTTCATAAATATCTAGAAAATTTATGTGACATGCGTGTGTCAATTTTAAATTAACTAGAACATTTTGAGTGTCAGATGTGTGTTAGCTACAGAACCAGCTAGGCACTGGGGAGGCAGTGGGGTCAAAGATGTAGAATATACATTGGGTATGCCTACAATGATCTGAAGCTATCAACAGTTATTTGAATTCAGTGACGTTTGTACTACCAAACTTGTCATTGCTATCATTCATTGCCAACATAATTAAGGCCACACGTGTTGGTCCAATAAGTTCAGAAAAGTAGTTCAGAGTCTCACGTCCCATTCTAGGAAGATCTACTGCCAGTCTCACATGGCATAGGTCCCCAAAGCTACCAGGTTTAGGGTTTCTGTCAGCTGATCAGTGTTACCTCAGTAACAGCCTCATGACTCTGAAGATCGCCATCATCTAGCGGCTGGTGAAGAGACTGTGTCAAGATTCTCATACTGAGGCTTAATGAAGACAACATTTAATGAGTGGTCCATTCCCTAGACTTCCTCACTGACCAGTGGGTTGGCATTTGAGACAACATTATTTTTTTCCCAAGCGTTTCCCAGAACTTGATTCTCAATAACTATTTTGAACTCCAAATTACTTTTCAATATGTGCTTCTAAATGTGCAATCTTGAAGCATGAAGCTTACAGCCTACTGAAAAAATGTCCTCAAAGGAAAAGTTAAGCAATATTAACATACCTTGAGCATTTATGTTTTCATTGGTAAAGTATTTCAGATTACATATGTCTATTGCTTTCTTTCATAACAGTATATCAATTTCCACTACACTGGATATGGTGCCAGGAGGTGTTAATAGGTTGATTTAGCACACAACTGGCTAATAGGGTTTTTTCTTTCTCCCCTTCTGCCTTTGTATGTAGTGTGTGTCTGTGTACACACTGGTGTTTGAATTCACATGGGTATGGATGCACATGCTGATGTGAACATATGTGTATGTGTGTAGGCTAGATATCAATTTATCACTCTTCTACCAACTCTCCAAGATTTTTGATTTTTTGAGACAAGGTCTGTCACTGAACTGGGAGTGTACAAATTTCGCAAGACTGTCTTTGTCTTCTGAGTGTACCCACACTGGAATTCTTATATGGGATTTGGGGTGCTGAGGTCCTCATGCTAGCATGGCAAACACCTTATTGACTGATTCATCTCTTCAGCTCTTGTGCCTTTCTTGTTACTTAGAAATGCTACAGCTGAGTCATACTCTAATATGTATATTTGGGCTGACGAGCAAGGGGGACTTGATTGGGGGAGGGGGAGGGAATTAGGTGGCGGGGAAGAGACAGAAATCTTTAATAAATAAATAAATTTATATAAAAAAGAAATGCTACATACTTATAGGGCTTTCAAAATAAATCACTGCAGCTATATTCAAATGGACTTTGCACATCTTAATTTGCAAATTTGTTGATGTATACATTTTTTCTTGTTTTAATTAATTTCATATTTAACTCTCATGGTCAATGTCACATACCAGTCTCTTTCATTTTCAAGTTTCATATTTAATTATCTATAGGGAATTAAGTCTCCAAATACTATTTTCAATATTTGAGTGATGCCTGGTCAGTGGAGAATACAAAGTTTGAATTTTTAGTACAGAATTTATTGATTCATGGGTTTCTTCTTCACCATTAATTTCTTTTCCTTTTGACTTTCTACAGTCTATCCCCACCATCAGAAACAGACATGAAAGGCTGTCTTCTTTGGCACACAGGACCTCAGTGTTACCAAGCTTCGTTGTCATAAATTTCCCAGTACACTGTCTTCAAAGTGTTCCCAAGACAAGTATAACATTTAGCCCTTCAACATGTGTTTGCTAAATTTGAGAAATCACCTTTTACTGAATGTACTAATGCACATCACAACAGTTCTTCTTGAGTCCAACTTCTGTTTCTATTTTTAAGGCTTCTCCAAATCTCAGCACCTGATTCTGGTTATAATCTAGATATACCCAGAATTAATCTGGGGTAGTCTTGTGTAGGAGAAAGACCAAGTACACATTAAGAAAATCTTCCCAGAGGGTATCTCAAGTGTTCGTTGAAAAAATAGAAATTCAGCTTTCTGACGTGTCTTTTGAAATAATAAAAAAAAATGCTGTTAATTTGTGGGTAAAGTGCTTGCTGGAATAAGCATGAAACATTGAGTTTAGATTCCCAGAGTACAGTAAAAGTGTAGGGAAAGAGAAGTGTACCCACCCTAAATCCCAGAGCTTCTGTAGCAAAATGAGAATTGGAAATAGCAAAATCACTGAAAATCATGGCTCTCAAGTTTCTTGTATTCACGAGTACACAAGAGATCCTATCAAGCAAAGTGTGAGTGAAAGACCAACCCCCAAGGTTGCATTCTGATTGCCATGGCATGTGTGTATCTACACCCACATGCATGTGGATGAGGAGAAGGATAGAGACAGAGACACAGCTAGAGATAGCGAGATGAACAGAGAGAGAGAGACAGAGACAGAGAGAGAGACAGAAGGCGGCACAGAGATAATTAAAAATAATGTTTGTAAACAGAAACTGTACTTTCATTTCCCAGTTATCCAGACCGAAATAATCACACAGAAACTATATTAATTACAACACTGATGGCTCAGGTGTATTTCTAGCTATCACAACATTTGATGAATCTTAAGTTGAATTTGATGAATCTCAAATACCCATCATTCTGACTAACTTTACAGTACATACATAAACAGATACATATGACCAATGTCACCTTTCCTTTACTTATTTAGCCTAGGAAAATAAGAAATTGTGATCACTTATTTAAAAAACTGTTTGATGGGTAAATGTTTCTTTTATACTGTGCCTATAACCTGGGGGTTGGCATAAAATGTACATAAACATATATACATATGCCATATATGCACGCTTTGTTTTAGAGAATAAATTAATGTGCATGTGCTTCTCACCTAGACACTAATTTTATTCAGACTTTAATAGAGTTCCACCACTCCCTTCCACTCTCTCTTAAACTTCGTGTTAATTTTTAATCATGTTGATGTTCAGATATACCTATTTTTAATTGAATATATATGTATATTATACTATAAATTCTTTTTCCTAGGTATTACTGTGAGGGGTAATCTCCACCATCAACTTGCCTGAATTTAGAATGACCATGGCAACATATCACTTGGTAGGCCTCTGAAGGTTTTCCAGGTATGATTTAACTGAAGAAAGAAGACCCACCATCCTAAGTATAAGTGGCATAATTCCGTGAGCTCTGGTTCCAGATTGAATAAAAAGAAAACAAGCTTAGCACTGGCATTCTTAGCATTTCTGCTTCTTGAGTATACATGCACCATGACCAGCTGTCTCCCACTCCTGCCAGTGTGCTATCCCCACTGCAATGTTCAATGTATCTTTTAATCATTGTTTGCATTGATTGCTTTAATCACAATTGTCTTACAACAAACTACATATGTTTTTAATTTCTTTATTAATTATTTTTCCCAGACCAATAACAGATTCCCTCATTCCTTTTATCCCTCCCTTCCTCCATCACTCCCTTCCATGGTTCCTCCCTCAGTTCTTCCCTCCCTGCTCCCTCTCTTCTTCTCTCCAAGTCCCTCTCCAAATCTAACCTTCCCCCAACTACCAACCCTGCCATCTGCTCCTCATTTCTTTTCAGAAAAAAGCAGGCCTCCAGTATATATCAGCCAGTCATGGGACATCAAGTTGCAGTAAGACTAAGCACCTCCTCACATATTAAAGCTGGAAAATAACATTTAGTAAGAGAAAATGGTTCCAAAAGTGGGTAACAGAGTCAGAGACAGCCTCTGCTCCACTGTTAGGAGTTCCATAAACTGGTTATTTTGGGGCTAAGCTAGCTGAGTGGCTGGGATCAACAAGAGGGCTTTCCCCTGCAACAAGCTTTTGACAAAAATGCTTCTATGAAGAAAGTTGAGCTTATATCCTTATGGTACGATGGAGCATCCTTTGGGTATACACCCAAAAGTGGTATTGCTGTGTTGTTGGAGGCAGCTAGTTTCTTCCCAGCTGCTCAGCCCTGAAATAACCTCACAGAAACTGTATTAATCAAATTGCAGCTTGGCCTATTAGCTGTATCTTCTTATACTCTAGTTCTTACATCTTAGTATAACCCATTTCTATTAATTTGCATATCATCACATGACTGTGGTTCCATCTGGCATCTGTCTCTGGCAGAGCTACATGCCTTCTTGTGACTCTACCTTCTTTCTCCAAGAATACAGTTTAGTTTTCTTTGCCTACCTATATTTTGCCCTGTCAGGTACAGATTGTTTCTTTATTAATCAATGATATTCACAGCATACAGAGGGAAAGCCCATATCACCTCCCCTTTTCTGCCTAGATAAAAAGAAAAGTCTTAACTTTAATATAGTAAAGTTACATGTTACAAAACAGTTATCAAGCAAGAATTGCAGTTACAATATTTATATCTACTTTATCTTTCATTATAACCAAGGAAAACTATAACTATTATTTTTAACTCCATAAAAGACTCCAGAAGCATATAATATTGTCTAAGAAAACAGGAAGTGCATTTTAAGCAACTTCCAAAACTTTATAATTGACAGAGACATCTTGCTGCCTGGACAGTCACAGGCCCATAGTATCCAGCATACTTTTCCATGAAGCATGAAATTTCAAAGATAGTTCCTGTTATGTTTGTGCAGTTTGTCAGTCACTTTCTTCTATGTCCTGCAGAATGTCTTGTAGACATTTTCATAAAGCAGGAACCCTGAAGGACTGTCTCACCTTCTTGAAGCAATTTCAGTAGTAATTTTTCAGTGGGACCTGCATGTCCAGTTCACACAGCATAACATCAAGAAGTCTAGGCAAGAGCAGTTTCTTGTCCAAATGGCTAACAAACTCCATAAGTAGCCCATTTGGTGTGCATCATCCTCTCGATTAATTGGTGCTGCCAGGAGCAGATGTGTCTCATGGCATTAAAAGTACTAAGTTATTAAAACTTTTTAAATGTCATATTCTCAAGGTCTCTGAAAGATTTGTAGAATACCTATCTAACTGAAATATATCTTTATATCTATATATACATATATTTATATATAAAACCTAACATAACTACAAGCATGACTATTATAGATGACTATCTAGTAATGTGTATTTCTTTCATATATTATATTTTTAAATGAGGTGCACAAAACAACTCTTTAATCAAGAGAACAAATATATATGACAAAATTAACCTTAAATTTGTATCAATAAACCAAGATCTATACCGATGCAAAGTATTCATCTCTAAAGCATATCCTTCTTTTAATGTAAACAAAAATTTATAAACAATGTTTGGAAATTTGGGCATAGTTCTTTCCACTGCTTCCTGCTTTTTGTTGGGCAAAGTAGTTTTTGAGGGTGTGTATGGTTATCTTTAGGGGATCTTGGTCCATCAAACCACATTATTCTGGAAGAAGTTCACAGGTTCTCATCTTCTGTGGAAACAAAAGAAGAACCTCTTTTCCAAAGCAACAAATCCTTAGACCCAAATTTGAAAAGCAAGATACCTTTAAAATATATATGTTGGTTTAGCTTAGCAGCCCATACAGTGAAAAGTCTCTCTGTATTTAGCCCCTTCACAGTCAAAAAATTCAAAGAAAACACAATAATATACATAATCCAGACTCTCTAAGTATATTCCATCTTTTTTATTCTTTTTTCTCTTTTATATTGTATTCCTTCTTTATGTGACTTATTTTTCTTATTCTATTACTCCTTTACTCTATAAATGTCTGTGGTCTTTTATATTACATTTACTGTCTCTTTACTCTTTTTCTTCTCTCTCCAAAGTCTATGTTTATTTTTAAAACACATGCCTCTGAAATCCATTTTCTGCCCCTGATACAGTGTCAGGTAGCAGCAGGTCTATGTTGTCATTAAACAAGTTGTAGCACATTGTTCAAAAACTCCATTTAAATGCTCTGTAGCCAGACTCCCCAAAAGAGAAAGAGCCATTTGTGCTGGCGAGCCAGGAAGCTGCCATTTTGAAACCATGCTTTTATATTTTTTCTCTTCCTGCTAAATCAGGAAGACCTCTTTTAAAGGAGCTGCAGTCAGCAAACAGAACCCATCCCCCCAAAAATGTGGCTAAACTTTATTTTTTAGTATCTAGAATTCCTTTTCAAGCCCTCTCAGGTTTTATGTTGATTTATCTACAAGTTGGAGCACCAGTCTGTAGTTTGAGGCCCCTTGTTTGTTATCATCTGCTGAGCCCTGAAATAACCACACAGAAACTGTATTAATTAAATCACTGCTTGGCCTATTAGCTCTAGCTAAGAATTCTTATTAGCTATCTCTTACATCTTAATTTAACCAATTTTTATTAATCCATTTATCACATGTTTCTGTGGCTTACCAGCAAGGTTACCTCTGATGTCTGTTTGGCAGAGCTACATGGCTTCTCATGACTCTGACTTCATTCTCTCAGAATTCAGCTTAGTTTTCCCCATCTACCTCTATTCTGTCCTGCCAGGCCCAAGACAATTTCTTTACTAACCAGTAGTATTCACCGCATACAAAGGGGAATCCCACAATATTTCTGGGTGTTGAGGATGGTTGCTTCCTAATTTTCTGAGATACCACCATACTAATATGAAAAAGGGCTGTACCAATTTGTACACCCACCAGCAATGCATGAGTGATCCTTTACCCCACATCCTCTCAGGCAGAAGTTGTCATTAATGTTTTTGATCTTAGCCATTATGACAGGTATAAGATGGAATCTCAGAGTTGTTTTGATTTGCATTTCTCTGATGGCTAAGGATGTTAAGCATTTTCTTAAGTGTCTTTCACACATTTTAGATTCCTCTGTTGAGAATTCTTTGTTTAGGTCTATACTCCATTTTTTTAAATTGGATTATTTGTTCTTTTGATGACTAATTCTTTGCATTGTTTGTATATTTTGGAAATCAGTTCTCTGTCTGATATGGGGTTGGTGAAGATATTTTTCCATTCTGAAGGCTGCCATTTATCTTACTGACTATGTCTTTTGCTTTACAGAAGCTTTTTAGTTTAAGGAGTTACCGTTTATTAATTGTTTCTCTCAGTGTCTGTGTTACTTGGGTTATATTTAGGAAGTGGTCTCCTGTGCAAATGCATTCAGGTGAATGTCCCACTTTCTCTTCTAAACGGTCCATTGTGTTTGGCTTTAAACTCCACTTAAGACTACAGTACTGTAAACAACCTGGTATTGTCATAAAAACCGACAGGAGGACCAATGAAACCAAATCAAAGACCTAGATATTAATCCACACACCTATGAAGAACTGATTTTTGACAAAGAAGCAAAAAAAAATAAAATGGAAAAAAGAAAGCATATTTAATGAGTGGTACTGCCATAACTGGATATAAACAGGTAGAAGAATGAAAATAGATCCATATCTATCACGATGCACAAAACTCAAGTCCAAATGGAGCAAAGACCTGACTGGATTTCAAGGCTGCTACCTAGTTTGTCAGTAGTCTAAGAAGGTGGTTCAGGGGGTTCTTTTCCCACAGGAGACAAGAGAGGAAAACCTAGCCAGTATGGTGGCGACTCCAGCCTTGTGTAGCTCTATCCTATACCTACACTGGTGTCTGTAAGGCCACAGGCAAATGGCTTTTTGTAAACTCATATGCCAAAAGTTGGGTGCCACATGCAGCATAAATAATAAAAACCCAGGGATATATACTGGGTTTCAACCTGAAGATCAGTAAAGCAAAGCAGCCAAGCCACTAGAGAGCTCTTATATCTACAAAGTCTTCAGACCGAACAGGGAGCAAGTTCTTGTCTCATCTCAGCTTATATTCCTCTCTAGTTCTGTGATTACATGCATGCACCAACACTGCCCAGCCTCTGTGGCTAACTAGTTTATCTGCTGGCCTTAAAGTTGTGTGCCACCACTGCCTGGCTTGAATAACTGATTATTGTGGCTAGCTTCGCACTCTGATCTTCAGGCCTCTTAATTTGTTACATCATAAACAAAATATCACTATTGTAAAATGCTTAGCATGGTAGTACATGTTTATAATTTTAAGATGGAAAGGCAGATATAAATTCCTGAGGCTAAACATACCAGTCATTCTATGTCTGAGTTGTTAAAACCCTAGTAAATGATAATGTCTCTAAAAGCAGGGTGCTACTCTCTTGAGTAATGACACCCATGTTTGACATCAAAGCTTCATACACATGTGTACATATATGTACTTGTATACAAATATGGGGATAAACCTACACAAACACAGGAAATGGGTGAAATCAGAGACCATCATTTTTGACTCTACTATGGAATTCAAAAGAATCAGAACTGTATGGAATTTGTATATGCTAAAAGGGTCATCTTTTGGTGGGAGTCTTCCTTTCTCCAGGGAACTATTTTTGTAGTTCTGCAAGGATCACAGAAGGACATGTGTGTTTGTGTACTTCACCGTGAAGATACAATTTCTGAGAATATGTTTGGCTTCTCTTATCTGAAGCTACTTTAATTGCCTCTTCAGGAAAAGTGAAGAATTCTTCCCAATTGCTACTCAGAAATTTCAGGACATTCTTGAAAGAATTTCCAGACTGATGTTTCAGAAAAAGATCCATATCATACATTGCTGCTTTGACTCTTGTGAGAAGTAAAAGTGATTTTCATTTAACAACCATGGTGGATTCATGTTAATCCCTCCAGCCTTGTACTTAAACCCAGAGTACAGCCTTCTTCATTTATTGACTTTTCCAATATTCATACTCCATGACAAAGTTTTGTTTGTTTGTTTTTTGTTTACTTGTTTGTTTTTTATTAGATTTTTAAAAAATACCAATCCTAGTTCCCAGTCTCTCTCCTCCTCCATTTGCCTCTTCACATCCTCCCATCCCACCCCCATCCATTCCTCGGGGAGGGTAAAGCACATTGCTTTCTGGTAGGACCAAGGCTCTCCCTACTACTCCTAGGCTAATCAAGGTATACATACAAAGAATATAGGATCCCAAAAAGCCAGCACAAGCAGTAGAGATAAATCTTGGTACCACTGTCAGTGGCCCAACAGTCTGCACCAGCAAATTTAATTGTCAACCACTTTCAAAGGGACTAGTTTGGTCTTATGTTTGTTCCTTCCCAGTCCAGCTGAAGTTGGTGAGCTTCCATTAGCTCAGGTAGACTGTTTTAGTGGGTGTACCCATCATGGTCTTGACCTCTTTGCTCATATTCTCATTCCTTCCTCTCTTCAACTGGATTTTGGGAGCTGCAAGGTGGGTCTCTGCCTCTTTTTCCATAAGGTTCTTGATGAAGTTTCTATCATGTTATTTAAGATATTCATCAGTCTGACTACAGAGGACAAGCCAAGATTAGGTGCCCTCTTCTCTATTGCTTAGGGTCTTAGCTAAGGTCATCCTTGTGGATTCCTATGAACTTCTCTAGAGTCAGATTTCTGTTAACTCTGTAATGGCTCCCTCAATCAAGATATCTCTTTCTTTGCTCTAATCTCTCTGTCCTTGCTCCATCTTAACTATCTCATTCCCTCAAGTTCTCCTCAACCTTCCCCTTCTCCCTTCTTCTTCTCCTTCTACTCTCCCCACCCCCATACTTCCAATTTTATCAGGCGATCTTGTCTGGGGGTCACACCATGTGACTGTCAACTTATCTCTTAAACCCCTCCCAATGTTTAATGTATATATCAGTTAGGATAGAATATTAGTATCAAGAACTAGTGATAGAAGAAATAGAGAAAAATTATATAACACAATATAATAAAAGTAGTAACAACATACACAATATTTTTCCATTTAGTATACTTAAATATATTATCAAGGTAATTCAAACTGAAAATGTCACATGACACTGATATAGTTGCATATGAGTGAAATGACTAGTTTCTCTAGGAAGATGAGGCATGGGAGGTCGTGGGTCTCATCCAGACCCCCATTTTCAGAAGCTACCACTTCCCTAGCCACATGCCAAAGTTTCCTACTAAAAAATAACTCCTAAATTTTCTGTTAACCTTAATGATGTGACTTTATGCAGCTGTAAAGAAAATTGAAATCATGGAGATTTTAGAAAAATTGTATTAGGAGATTGTTACCTTTAGTAAAGTAACTCAGAGTCAGGATGAAAAGAATGTATTCTTCTTATATGCAGAGTCTTGCTTCAAATATATGTATGTTTGTTGTAGTGAGCAGGGTTTTAGGCCATCCCACAGAATCAGAGATAATAAAAATGGAAAAGATATACTGATGAATGGAGAAAACTATAGGGTATAGGAGATAAATAAAAGTGAAAAAGAGGCTTGGGGGGAAAAAAGGGGTGGGCCTGAGGAAAGTGGGAGGAGATTCAACAAAAACAATTCCATTTGAAATGCTGTAATAAAACCCCAAATTTACTATGATAATTCAATTTATTTAAATAGGATAATTTTTAACAATTACAAATACATTACAATAAAAAACATCATAACATAAAAGCTGAACAAGGTAAATCAACAGAAGGAAAAGAGCCCAGGATAATGTGCACAAATCATAGAGACACCTGTTCACACGTTCAGTAGTCCTATAAAACACTTAACTAAAAGCCATATACATGCAGAGACACTGCATGATGCTTCAATCCCTGTGAGTTCATAGGAGGTTTGATTAGTTGCTTTAGAGGGTTTTCTTCTCCTGGGGATCTCATCCCCTGTGAACCTAACATTCTGCCTCCTCTTCTGCAGCAATGCCTAAGTTCTAAGGGGAGGGATTTACTTGTTACAATTTATTTATACATGTATGTTTCAAGGTCTTCCTCTCTCTGCATTTTAGCTGTCTGTGGGTCTCCATATTTGTTCCCATAAGTGTAGGGTTAAATTTCTTTGATGATGGATAAATAAGACACTGATCTAAAAGTAAAGCAGAATATTATTAGGAGTCATTTTATCATTACTTTTTTCTTCTTTAGTACTCTTTTGAGACAAGCACCAGTATTTGTTTTACCCTAGGTCTTTGGGATATCTAGTCTCTCGTTCTTAGTCAACTATTTAGTGTTTTCTATGGGCTCCATCTCATGGAGTGGTCCTTAAATCAAAAGAGTTATTCATTCTTTACTCTCTATAGCTTCGTCTCATTATTGCCCTAGAATATTTTGCAGGCAGAAAAGCATCGAACATCAAAGGTTTTATGGCTGAATTGTTGTATATGTTTCTGTTTTGGGTAGTCTGTAGAATGTCTTACCATAACAAAGACACTATAGAACATATGGATCAAGTTATATCTAGGCACCAACTAGAACACTCCATGTTTAATGAGTTGTGTAGATGTTGCCTTCAAGCATTGGATCCTTGCTATGAGTTTACAAAGAGCAACATAATGTCTTAGCAACAATTTCAGTTGTTTTGGAATTTCCAAGGAATCCCTTTGGCTAAGCACTCAGTTGCCTGTAACCCAGTCCCAGTACTTGAAGCTTCAGTTGGCTGACAAGAGGTTTTCAGTTGGAACTCTGTCTCCCTCATTATTTGGAGACTTCATTAAAATTGCTTTTATATATTTTAGAAAGTTTCTACTGCATTGGATTTAAATAACACACCATATGGGCCCCTTAATTCTCACTGAGTCTCACTACATTTCCTCTCACTCCTCACCTGGCCCTCCCATTCCATTCCCTCTCACCAAGTTGACCCATATAATTTACTCTATTTCCTTTTTCAGATATCCATGTATTATCTCTAGTCCATTCCTCTACACAAAAATTTTCTGAGTTCATTGATTGTGACTTGGTTATTATTTATGTAAGTTAATATCCACATATAAGTGAATACATACTATATCTGTTTTTCTAGGTTTGTGTTACCTCACTCAGGATGATTTTTTTCCCATTTCCACCCTTTTGCCTGAAATTTAAATATTTTTTTAATAGTTTAGTAATATTCTATTGTGTAAATGTGCCACATAGTTTCTATCATTTTTTCTGTTCAGGGACATCCAGGTTAATTCCAGTTTTGGAGTATTATGAATAGAGTAGCAATGAACATGGTTGATAAAGTGTCCTTGTGTTAGGATGAACTGTCCTTTGGGTATAAGCCAAAAACTGGTATAGCTGGATGCTGACATAGATCAATTCTCAATTATCTGAGGAACCTCTATATTTCTATAATGACTATTGAAGTTTGCACTCTCACCAGCAATAGGTGAATGTGCCCTCTTTTACATCTTCTCAAGCATGGGCTGGTACCTGTTATTGAACTTAGCCATTCTGACAGGTATAGAATGAAATCTCAAAGTAGTTTTTATTTGCATTTCCATAATGTCTGAGGCCAGGCGGTGGTGGCGCACGCCTTTAATCCCAGCACTCGGGAGGCAGAGGCAGGCGGATCTCTGTGAGTTCGAGGCCAGCCTGGTCTACAAGAGCTAGTTCCAGGACAGGCTCCAAAACCACAGAGAAACCCTGTCTCGAAAAAATAAAAATAATAAAAAAAAACATAATATCTGAGGATGTTGAATATTTATTTATTTTTCTCAACCACTTGAATATCCTCTATCGAGAGTTCTCTTCATGAATTTGTATCCCATTTTTAATTGGGTTATTTAATTATATTTTAGTTTTGATTTCTAGTTTCTTAAGTTCTTTATATATTTTGGATATTTCTCCTCTTTCAGACATGGAGTTAGTATAAAATATTTTGGCATTTTGTAGGTTAACACTCTGTTTGATTGATGGTGTTCTTTGCCTTACAGATGCTTTCAGTTTCATGAATTTTTATTTTTTATTTATTGTTTATTAATGGTTGATTTTGGTGCCTGTGCTTAATGGTGTTCTTTTCAGAAAGTATTTTCCTGTGTTATTGAGTTCAAGGTTATTATCTAGATTTTCATCTCTCAGGTTCAGTATATCTGGTTAAATGTTGAGGTCTTTGATCACTTTAAAGTTAAGTTTTGTGCAATGTTGCATGTATATATCTCTTTCATTCTTTGACATGCAGAAACTCAGTTTGCTCAGAACCATTTTTGAAGGTGTTGTCATTTTTCCAGTGTGTATTTCTGAATTCTTTATTTAAAAAAAAATCAGATTTCCAAGGGTGTGTGGATTTATGTCTGGGACTTTGATTCAATTTTATTGATCAACAATTCCATGAAGTTTTATTACTGTACTTCTGTAGTACATCTTGCAATTGGGAACGGTGAAACATACAGCAGTTCTTTTATTGTTCATGATGGTTTTAGATATCTTGCCTCTTTCTTTTTCCATACATAGCTGAGAACTGTCCTTTCAAGTTCCACAAAGAATTATGTTGGAATTGGATGGGGATTGCACTGAGTCTGTAGATTGCATTTGATAGATATACAAAAACTGATGTAATATTTTCCATCCTATTAGACTACCATGGATTAAAATTGGATATCAGTAACAACAAAAACAATAGTATACATACAAAGTTATGGAAACCAAACAGTTCTCTGCTGGGTTAAAACAAATTAGTCAAAACAAAAATTAAAGACCTTATACAATAGAATGAAAATGAATGCACAGCATGCCCAAACATATGTAACACAATGGAAGTAGTTCTAGGAAGCAAGTTCATAACAATAATTGCCTGAATAAAAAATGGACATGTCTAATAAGAGCAACTTAACAATATACCTGAAATCTCTAGAACAAGAATAATAAATCACATCCAAAAGAAATAGATAGCAAGAAATAATCAAACTCACAGATAAAATCAAAGTAGAAATGAGGGAAACAACTAAAGATCAATGAAGTAAATAATTTATTCTCTGAGAAAATCAATGAGTTTGACAAACCCTTATTTAATTTAACTAAAAGACAGAAAGAATATATGCAAATTAGGAAAATCAGACATCAAGGAAATCTAGAGACTCAAAAGGGCATATTTTAAAAATCCGTACTCTATCTAATTAGAAAAATCTAAAAAAAAAAGACATGTTCATTTGTGAAAGTTAAATCAAGATCAGAAAAGTAATTTAAACAGACACATAACCCCTAGTGAAATAGCAATAGTTATTAAAAGTCTCCCAACAAAAAGAAGCCCAGGGTCAGATTTTAATTCATACAATTCTACCAGATTTAAAATAATGCATGTTCCTAGAGAAGCTAAGTAAGAAGGTGAACCCAAAGACAAACACATAGGCATCCTCGTGAATATTAACCTTCATCAGGCGATGAAGAAGAGGAGCACGGGACAGAAATCTCAAGGTCCAAATCAGGAGCAGAAGGAGACGGAGCACGAGCAAGGAACTCAGGACCGCGAGGGGTGCACCCACACACTGAGACAATGGGGATGTTCTATTGGGAACTCACCAAGGCCAGCTCGCCTGGGTCTGAAAAAGCATGGGATAAAGCTGGACTAGCTGAACATAGAGGACAATGAGGAATACTGAGAACTCAGGAACAATCACAGTGGGTTTTTGATCCTACTGCACGTACTGGCTTTGGGGGAGCCTAGGCAGTTTGGATGCTCACCTTTGGAGACCTGAATAGAGGTGGGCGGTCCTTGGGCTTCCCACAGGTCAGGGAACCCTGATTGCTCTTTGAGCAGATGAGGGAGGGTGACTTGATCGGGGGAGGGGGAGGGAAATGGGAGGCGGATGAGGGGGGGAGGCAGAAATCCTTAATAAATAAATAAATAAAAAACTAAAAAAAAATAAAAATAAAAAAAAGAAAAACAAACAAACAAAAAAGAAATGTTAACACCAATACTCCTTAAATCATTCCTCAAAATGAAACAGAAGAACATTTCCCAATTCATTTTATGAAGCCACAGTTACCCTGATACCCAATCCACCCAAAGACCCAACAAGGAAAAAGAATAACAGAAAAATTATGAACATAGATACAAAAAGACTCAATGAAATATTTACAAACTGAGTTCAAGAGCACAGAAAAAAGTTGTCCACCAGTGTGACATGAATTTTTTTCCAGAGATGAAGGCATATTTTAATATATAAAATTAATAAATGTATTCCACTGCTGTGGGACAATGGTCTTTTATCCTGTCACTTGTATTATTTTTAATAAAATGTTGATTGGCCAGTAGCCAGGCAGGAAGTAGAGGTGGGGCAATGAGAATTCTGGAAAGAGGGAAGTTTCAGTCTGTAGTCGTGACCCAGACACAAAGCAAGCAAGAAGTGACTGCCTCACTGAAAAAGGTATCAAGCTATTGTGGCTAACACAGACAAGAATTATGGGCTGATATGTTATAAGAATTAATTAATAAGCAGCCTGAGCTACTGGGTCAATCGGTTTATAATTACTGTAGGCCTCTGTGTATTTCTGTGGGACTGAACGACTGAGGGACTGGGTGGGACAGAAATATCAGGTAACATCTCACTCTATAAACAGACTGAAAGAAAAAAACACTTTGTCTCATTACATACAGAAAAGGTCTTTGACAAAATCCAAAAACCCTTTATGATAAAATTTCTGGAGATATTGGACATACGTAAACATAATAAAAGCAATTTATGGTATGCCCAGAGACAATATCAAATTAAAAGAGAGAAACACAAAGCAATTCATCTAAAATCAGGAACAAGACAAGCTTGTCCACTCTTTCCATTTCTACTCAAAATAGCAACTGAAGTCTTAGCCTTGAGCACAAAAGACAATGTAGGGAGATAAACTGGATACAAATTGGAATGGAAGAAGTCAAAGTATCTTTATTTGTAGATGGTAGGATGATAAATATAAATTACCCTTAAAATTCTACCAAGGAACCACTACAGGTGATAAACACTTCCAGGGAGGTAACTGGATATAATATTATTAATATTTCATGTCAAAATAAACTTGTTCGTTATCCTAATTGAGACAGCTGACCAATGATTTTGCAACTTCTATTTCAATGTAAGGTAGAATTTGGTTTGTAGACAAGGGACATGGCATGAAAAAAAAATGAGAACATTCTACACCCATAAAGTCTCAGTAGCATGACTCACCAAACATACACAGATAAGAACAATATCAATGGAAGTGGCAAAGCGGACAGGGAAAGCTCATAATGCCTCAACCATATTCAAAGAACTACAGGCAACTGTGGTGAACCTTCACTTTGCAGAGAAATAGTTAATGAGGAGACCGAAAGTTGAGCAAAATTTGGAGACAACTGTTAAGTGCTCAGCCTTAAATGGGACATCTGTATCAGTTACTTCATTGAGACCCAGAAGACTTCATCAAAGTCAGAGCACAAAGATTGAATGGGTAGGTCTGTTATTAAAGATTGCCTTTTGGATTGAACATTGCTATTGTAATCTTGAATTTATAACAACTTTGGCTTCTTGAAACAAAATCAACCACCAAACAAAAACACAGAGAAATAGAAAGAGAGGAATGAAGGAAAAAAAAAAAGAGGATGTGCAAGAAAAACAGAAAAGAGGAGGAAGATGAGGGGAAAGAAAAGGATAAAGGTAGAGGAAGGATAAGGAGGAGAGGAAGGAAAGAAGACAGAGGGGAAGGAAAAGGGGGAGAGAAGTGGGGAAGGAAGAAAAGAGGAATGAGTAGGAGACCTCATGGAGGGGGAAGAAAAGCAAACAGAAAAGCAATGAGAATGAGGGGAAGGAAGAGGGAGTCATGAGAGAAAAACAAAAATAAAAAAGAGATGGGGGTGAAAGTGACAGTGTTAATTATGCATGGTGTATAGATACAAAATTATAAAACAAACAAACAGGCAAATTGGGGCTGAATAGTATCCAAGTACATTTTATAAATGACATTGTTAAAAATTAAGAACAGCTTTTTTAAAAGGGAAAAATTGTCTATTATTTGGGAAGGTGTGTGAGAACAGCTCTATTGCTTTCTAGCTATTTATTCGGAGTGACTCCATATCATGAGGACCCTAAGAAGGAAGTTTGTTCTCTCACAAACAATTGCCTGCCTGTTTCTTGTTAAACTGTCACCGTTTTGAGAGTTATAGTTCATCATATTGGAGTACCCTAGGAAACGATTGTCCACAACATGAACTCAGAGACCCAGAGTAAAAAAAAAATGACATAATAAACACTGCCTTGTGCCATAGAAGATTAAAGGGGGACATTTATTTTACTGGGCTATTGACTCCACTATGTGGTACCTGAAATTCCCAGAGCAGCTCACAATGGCGGTGACAGTGAAAGGTTTGTGTCTTTAAATATATACCATTGTGACTGCCAAGCTGCAGAGATAAATCTTTCTGAGGAATAATAGGAGACTTTCTCCTCTCAAAATGAATGGGCTCTGTTGGGCTATTTCCCAGGCTCTAGGGAGAAGGGTGGCCTTTGTCCTGGGTTCCTTCCCTGCCAGTCGTGATCTGCCTAATCCTCTGTGCTGGGCCGTTCATCTGTCTTTCCTTCAGCTGTCCCATTTTATCACCTCAGCTCAGGCATTCACTCCCGTATTTAATGGTCATTGCCTGATAGCCTCTGTCTAGCATCTTTTTTCCATGTCTCCCAATACAAGATGCTTTTGCCTGGTTCTTAAAAATCACCCTTTCAGAGAGGGGAACATTGTTTTGTGTTGTACACCTGTGTACACATGTGTATGAGAGACATAAGCTGATATAGAAAAACTTCCTTAATTACTCTCTGTGTTATTTCTTTGAGACATGATCTTTCACTCACCTAGAGTTTGTCTCTAAACCCATGGTCACACAGATGGCTCTGGTTAAACAGCGAATCACAGAACAAGAGAAGATATGTGAACATTTATTCACATATATTGGGGAGGGGATGTGTGCAGGGTGGGGTGTCAATGGAGGCAGAAGTGACAGTGTTAATTATGCATGGTGTATAGATACAAAACTATAAAATAAACAAAGTTTAGAATCTATGTCTAACAGTGTCAGGAAAAGAAAAGTTGAAAAGTTGGAAAAAATTATTACCATATTCTTCAAATAGCCAACCCTACGAAAACACTCTATTAAAGAAATAACAATGTAGTCAAAATTGATTTTTAAAGTAGTTTGAAATTACAGAAAGTTCTGAGATCCTTTCATAATTTTGAAAAATGCTTATAAAGTGAATATATTTCTTTCATGCCTTTAAAGTGAACAATGAAATATGAAACATTAAAGCGTGATTCCAATTGCTCATAGAAGATTCTTGGAGTGGTGAACACATGTGTGATCCTCTCTGTGAAGGGCAATGCAATACCAAACTTATTGGTGCCTGTGGACCCAATACAAACACAGATATTTTCTTTATTTTTCCATATCCATGGGGCCTTGCAGCAAAACTCTGTACAACAGACAAAAAAAAGAGTACAGATTGCTTTAATTCAAGGTTTAGCATCATTCTCAAAGACATGTATGACCCATCCCATCTCTTGGCAATTATTGGGATATTATGGGAGACTACCATTGTCTTTACTGTTGAGCTGATAACATAACTAATACGATTCTGGATTCTGGGAGACACAGTGTTGGTCTCAAAACTGCTTAAATCACCTTTAATGTATCTCTCAGTCAATTGTGGGGCTCTTTGAGTATCTACACTGAGTCATAAAGAAAAGATTATTTAAAAATATACCCTTGTGGTATTGTTGAAAGACTATATTTGATTGTCATTGACAGAGTTTATATAAATATTTGATTACATATTACCAAAACATAGTTTTCAGAACTCCTAAATATACATTCAAAATGTTTCTACCCTTATACCATAAACTGACTACCATCCCTCGGTATTAGATTGACCTTAACACTTGTCAAAACTGACTAATTAATGACCATAATATTCTGGAATACGTAATGGGTTTTTGAAAAGATTACCTAATTTCTTAGAATATAATCATACAATTATTGCTTCCAAGAGCTTTCCATACAGAGAGGTACTGGGGAGTATATTCTATTAACTTCATTTCATCAGAAGATCACAAAATTTTTCCAGTGGAGACCATTTTATCTGTATTTAAAGAATCGTAAAGAAACTTAAGTCAAACATGAATGTTTGAATTGCAGTCACTTCGTGGAATTCATAAGATTTCTCTCCCTTAATTACACATTTCGTTTTCATTTTTGTTATATTTCTGCATAGCCAAAGATAACACTGAACTTCTGATTCTTCTTATCTGCCATATTCTTGCTGGGATTACAGTTATTTGGCACCATGCTCAGTTATGTGCTCTGGGGACTGAACAGGAATGTCAGGCAATCACTCTACCAACTGAACTACATCCCTACCCATTTCCTGATGAAACAACACAGGAAAGATTGAAATGTTCAAAATTATTTCTGTCAAGACCGAAAAGCAGGCAGAGGAACTAACTAAACAAATCACTTATGTGCTAGAGTGTGGTTTTTATTTTAGAGGTAAACTATCTAGGGCTAATTTGCTTTATTTGATAATATTTGTTTTTTAAACCATAACTATTTCCAGATTCAAATCAAGATATCTAGAACTGGTTGAGATAAGAAGAAGGAAATATAGAAACAAGTGTGTGAGTTATTTTTTACATTGCCATGAGAAAATATATGAAAATAATCAACTTAGGTAGGACATTAATATCACCTAAACCCCCATCCAGGTCACAGGGACCACTGGGGGAAAAACTAATAGAAAGACTACATACATCTAAGATTATGGAGGGCCAGAACCCAACAATGTCTTCTGGATACACCAGGTCTGTTTCACTGATGAACTTTCTGTGGATGTTGCCTACATAAGACCTGAAGATGATCAAATCAATATTCCGGCAGGGAAGCAATGCAGAGTTTGACAGCTCTCACTCCAAGATGAGGGCATATTGAGAGTAAATGACTGCTGTGGCCTGAAAATCTCTTTCCTTTGAGGGTATAGCCCCTGATGGATGCACCATCCCCGAATGACTGCCCCACCAAGATGAATATATGGTCAGCATCGATTGAACTGGAAAGTTATAAACAATCTAAATAGAAGAAAAAGACAGAAATTTGTGAGTAGGATGGGGAAAGGAGCTTAGATTTAGAAGGAATTAGAGCAAAGAAGAGTGATGAATATGATAGAAATATACTATATACATATATGAAATTCTCAAATAACTAATGAAATAGTGTATATAAAGAGAAGCAACTTAAATAAGGAAGAATTTATCTCAGTTTACAGTCCCCAGGATAAACCGTGGTAGAGAAAGCAAAGCATGTGGTGTAGATGGTAGCTGGTCACCACTGAATCTGGTCAGGCATTGAGGAGGGGACAGAAGTATGGCTGGGCTCCAAAACCTCAAGACACATCCTGGTTACCACTTCCTACAATGAAGATCTACTTCTTAAAATTTCCATAACCTTCTCAAACTGTATCACCAGCTTGGGAATAAGTGTTGAAACAGAGGAGGCTGCGGGAGACATTCCATGTTGTAACCTCTATACCTGATAGATATTAATTTTGCCATAAAATGTCAAGCCAATCCCATTCATCTTTATCATGTGTATGTTGTATCCTTACACATTAGCAGTAAAGAGGGAGGTTTTCCTGTGTTTTGTGGGCTTCAGTCTAGGAGCATGACATTTATATTCCTGTCTTCTTTCTGCATGATTTTATTTTTGTATTCTATACCCATAATTTCACCACTGTTTCTTCCTTTTGAAAATGTCATATTTATATGGAGGACATATGTACAAAAAGCATATAACATGCCATAAACCTTGTAGGTGGCATATTACATTTGTATATATCTAATAGTGTGTTCACGGAGTATCATTCTACAAACGATCATCTGCTTTGCTTGAGTTTTGCACTACATATTAGGTTTATGCAAGAAATTATACTCATGCTCTAGGCCAATACTTTACCTGCTGTATTTTGTATTCATGGGTGATGCAGCTATCCTACCAAAAAGTGTTTTTGTTTTAATACTAAAACTTAATTACACATTCTCAAACCACTGATAATATAAAGTTTCCTTGCTTGTCAAAGCAGCAGATAGGAGTATTTTAAAAGGTTTATTTTCATTATGTATATAATCCTGTTTATATTTTGAGAAATTTCAAATTATAGGTGTACTGGAAGTCATTTTATTACTTTGTGCTTTGAGAATTCCGAATATTATAATATATCCCATTAGAATCGATGTACTGTATCATTACACATTACAGATAAACTCACACCTCTAATGTGAGAGAGGTTATAAAATTGAAATAGAATAACATTTTTTCCCGTTTCTCTAGTGCTTTATGCACTTCATTTACTAAAAAACATAAAATGGTCAGTAAAATATTTACTAGTACTTTGAAAGTCTCTGAGGACATAAATTGAGTTGTGCTGTATCTCTGGTTTTCCATAAAGCACCTTGCTTCAAAACACTGTAGTCTGGCTTTTATTTTAATTTGAAATTTGAGTTTGCATGCTTTTCAGTGTTAATTTACTTAAATCTAGTGGAAGAAGACATTGCCATTTTTCATTAAAATTCTCATAATTTACTTTATTGTTGCTGACAAAATCTCACATGGAGGTTGTATATTTGCAGTTGTATTATCAGAGGATTTATGGGATTTTATTTATTTGTTTTTGGGTGTGTTTATATGTCATGTGTGTGTGTCTATGTGTGTGTGTGCATGTTCCCATGTGTATAGGAGTACATGTCACATATGCATGTGGAGCTTGGGAACTGCCATTGGGTCTTACTTGATTTCTCTGCACTTTATTTACTGAGGTGGTGTTTCACACTGAGACAAGAGCTCTCAGATTGTTAAAATGGTATCTATCTACTTCCAGTGATCTCTATCTCTTCCTCCTGGATAGTGAGAAGACAGGTTGCTACACCTCCCTTGATTTTAGTGGGTTCCAGGAATCAGGATCAGACTCTGGCTCACCTCCCCAGTGCATACTTCAACATTCAACTATAATAGAAGAGCTGAAATTGAGAGTCTTAGAATGCCTGCACCAATAAGATATCTTCACTGTCTTAATACTGGCAGCTTCAGCTGTCGTCCATACTGTGCTAGTGGCCCTCTCTGACTTCATTTGCTGCGTATCTTCTGGACATTAAGGATCAGTTCTGCTTCCAGGCTCCAGTCACTTTAAAAAAAAGATACTATGATACATTATTTAAGAATGAAGCCTTAAGGTTTCTAATACCCTTTTATTGGAAAATATAATGAAGGAAGAATTAAGAAAATAACAATGCAACTTGCTGAAATTAATAGTTGATTTTCATGTTAGACTTGGAAAATGGCTGTCTTTTCCATCCTTGTATTTCATTCAACACAGTTGGCAGTTTCTCCAATGTAATGGGAAAGGATCATTCTAGAACGGAAGAGTTCTTAGGATATGTTTCTCAGTTGACTTTTAATAAATTGTTTAATTTATTTATCGAAATTAATGCACACTGATTTCTATAGCATGAAAATGCCTACTTACAATGTAATTTATTTCTCCTTTTTCATCTATCTATCTATCCATCCATCCATCACCTATCCATTTATCTATCATCTATCTATCCTCTATATTATCCATCCATTTATCCACCCATCTCTATCTATCTATCTATCTATCTATCTATCTATCTATCATCTATCTATCTATCTATCTATCTATCTATCTATCATCTATCTATCTATCTATCTATCTATCATCTATCTATCTATCATCTATCTAGTTTTAGGAAGAGTCTCACTATATAGCCTTGGCTGGGCTAGAACTCAACATAGTGAGCAGACTGCCTTAAACTCATATAGATTCATTGCATCTGCCCCTGAAGTACTTGGATTAAAGGTGTGTACCACCAAGGCCTTCCAGGAATGGTTACTTTTAATTGTCAACTTTCTGAAACCTTTAATTACCTGGGAGGAGAATGTCACCTAGGGACCGTTTTTAACAGGTTGGTATGTAGGCATGTCAATAAAGGATTAACTTCTTTGCCTTAATTGACATAGGAAGATTCATTCTAAAAGGGGCAGCACCATTCCCTGATTTGGGGACCTGGACTTCATAAGAATAGAGGAAGTTAACAAAGTAATAAACATAGAGACATTGATCTTCTCTCAAACTTTCACTGTGAATGTAACTGGGTACATGAGTTCCCTATGTTGACTTTATTACAAGTCAATACAACCTAGCATTATGAGCAAAATGAAAACCTTTACTCCCATGAATTGATATTTGTCAAGATATTTTTGCAACAACAGAATTTGAAACAAAAACTTGTCTAGACTCATCCTCCAAACATTCACTTTGTTAAGTGAGGAGATAATTTATTTCCTTATACTTTTAATAATATTTTAAACATTTGACTTTTTGGATAAAATACATTTATTTAAATCATATACTTTTCAATTCCCCCTCCAAATTTTTGCAGTGAGTTATTTGTATATCCTAGAACATGGCTAATATATATTTTAGGGAATAATTCTTAACCTTTTAGAAATTTCCTTTCAAGGAATAGAACTGAGTGAAATCTTAAATGTTTCTCATTTTCTAATAATAAAATCTGTGATAACATTATAATCATAGATTTTATTAAATAATTTCATTTGATCTCCATCAGTTTTATTAGATAAAAAACCTCAATGAATAAGTATGCATAGGGTAATAATGGAAACTCCTAGATTACAAAGATTTTTTAAATTAAATTTATTTATTTATCTTACAGTTTGAGTTTCTATTTGCTATCAACTCTTATGAAGAAAACATTTAATTGAGGTGATTATTCACAGTTTCAGAAGTTCAGTTCATTGTTATCATGGCAGGACCATAGAGGCATGCAGACAGACATGGTAGCTGAGAGTCTTAAATCATACAGGTAACAGGAAGTCAATTGTAACACTGAGCAAAACTTAAGCAAAAGACCTCAAACCAGCCCCCACAGTGACACACTTCCTCTAACAAGACTATATTTCTCTAATAAAACCACACCTCCCAATAGTGCAACTCCTTTTGGGGTCCATTTTCTTGCAAACCACCACAATCCTGACTCCAATTTTCCTTTGTCCTCTCTTCCCAGCCACTGTCCCTGCTTGGCTTTCCAATTCTCTATTTCTGTTCAAAAAGGAACAGGTCTCCCATTGGTTTCAACAAAGCATGGCATATCAAGTTTCAATAAGTGTAAGCACTTCTCCTTGTATTATGACTGAACAAGGCAACTCAATATGAGAAACAGTTTTCCAAAATGCAGTCAAAACACTAGGAACATCCCCTGCTCCTACTTTTAGGAGTCACTCAAGTAGACCATGTTATACAACTGTCACATATATGTACAAACCTAGCTCAGTTCCATCCAGGCTCCCTGATTATTGGTCCAAGTCTCTGTGAGCTCCTACGAGCCCAGGATAGGTAGGTGAGTCTGTATTTTCTTGTTATGTTTTTGACTCTTCAGGCTCTTACAATCTTTATTCTTCCCCTTCCCTAGGATTCCCTGAGGTCAGCCTAATGCATGGCTGTGGATCTTGACATCTGTTTACTTCAATTATGAGAGCTCTCTGATGACAATGGTGGTAATCCTCAATCTATGAGTATAACAGAATATCATTAGGCATCTATAAGTTGACTTATTTTTCTCAGATTCTGTTTGGTTCTATTATTGGTCTCTGGGCCATCCAATCTCTCTGTCCTAGAATGCCAGGCAGTGTCATGAGCGGGCTCACCCTTGTGGTATGGATCTCAGGCTAGACCAATCATTGGCTAGCCACTCTTACAATCTCTATGCCACCATTACCCCAGCACATTCCATAGTCAGGACAGACTGTAGGTCAAAAGATTTGTGGCTAGTTGTTTGCCCCAGTTGATCCACTGGGAGTCTTTCCTGGGCATGGGAGATAGCCAGTTCAGGCTACATAGTCACTGTTGCTAGGAGTCTTAACTAAATTCATCTTTGTAGATTCCTGGGAATTCCATTGCATCAGGTTTCTATCCGACCCTAAACTGACCCCCACTTCTAGTAATCTTTTTCAATGCTTCCCCCTTTATTTATGCCCCAAGCCTGATCCATCTTTTTTCCCATCATCACCCACTCTCAGTCCACCCACAAAATCCCTTATATTTTGCCTTACCAGGGTGATCTATGCGTCATTACTTGGGTTCCCCTTGTCATTTAGGCTCTCTGGGTCTGCAGAATGTAGCATAGTTATCCTTTACCCTATAGCTAATGTCCCCTTGTAAGTGAACAATAACGTATTTGTCTTTATGGGTCTAGATTACCTGACATAGGATGATTTTTTTTCTAGTTCCATTAATTTACCTGCAAATTCCATTATGCTATTGCTTTAAACAACCAAGTAATACCCCATTGGGCAAGTGTAGCATATATTCTTTAACCATTCCTCAGCTGAGGGACATCTAGATTGTTTGCACGTTCCAGCTATTACAAAGAAAGCTGGTAAGAACATAATTGATCAAATGTCCTTGTGGTATGATTGAACATTCTTTGGGTATATAGTGATGATTGGTATTGTGGCGTCTTGAGGTAGATTAGCAATTTTCTGCAAAATACTCCATTTTGATTTCCAGAGTGGTTGTAAAAGTTTTTGCTCTTATTAGCAATATAGATATATTTTTGCCCCTGCTCCACATATTTACCAGCACAGGCTGTCATTTGTGTTTTTCATTCTGACAGGTATAAAATGGAATTTCTGAGACATTTTGACTTGCATTTCAATGATGGCTGAAGATGTTTAACATTTCTATAAGTGTTTTTCAGTCATTTGCAATTCTTCTGTTTGGTGATATTTTGTTTATGATCTAACAAATAAAGCATGGCTGAAGACTAGACTACAAAGCTTGCCACATTACGCAGTCAAACAGGCCAGGCAGTGGTGGCACATACCTTTAAGCCCAGAAATCACACTAGTTAGTCTGGTGGTGCACACTTTAATACCAACATTAGAGAAGAATTTAAGGTGAGATTAGATAGGCTCTCTCTCTCTGAAGATTTTATAGCAGTAAGAACTCTCTAGTAGTTTGGCTTCTTTGCTTCTCTGATCTTTCAACCTGAACCTCAATACCTGTCTCTTATTTTTTATTATTAATGCTACATCTGGTGCCCAACATTTGGGGTATGAATTAAATGAAAAAGCTATTTGCTTGTGGTTTTACAGTCACCAGCATAGGCCAGAGCTACACATGACTGGAGTCAGCACTGTACTGGCTAGATTTTCCTTTCTTGTCTCCTGGTGGACTATCTCTGAACCCTTTTCTTGGGCAGCTGACAAGCTAGGTAGCTGCCATGAAATCCAGTAAGGCTCTTACTGTTCTACCCAGTAGAAATAAGTCTCACATCTGTATCATCATTGATGGCAGATTTGGTGAGAAAATTTGGAATTCTAAAGGCAGGAATTAATTAAAAGAGAGAGCTTTTTCCCATATAAAAAAATTGAAGACACAATTGTGATAGAGAAAGTTAGGACTCTGTATGGTTATATAATACATGATTTAAAAATGGAACAATTAAATGTAGGGATAATCAACTTAACTTGGATTGATATACTGTTAATTGACCTTTTGATAATCTTTGTTGTCATTTTGATAAGTTTTGGTTTATATCGTAAAAAGTTATTTGGTTTGACTACCAAGATACAGGTCATAGAACAACTTAATAAAACAGATCATAGATATATTTAGAATCAGACATAGGAATTTAATAGGGAACCAATTTTGGAATTGCATTATAAGGTTAGTGAAGAATAGCCTAAGGTTTACCAACAACCAACTGCCTAATGATAAATATCCACAAGGCTGTGCAAGAGTTAAATGTACTCCTGTGAAAATATTGAATTTAAGGAGATTCAAGGAAATAATAGACCCATATGGCATGACTTCACCTTTTGAGAAGCAAATGTTAAACTCATGGTCAGTTTGTAATGGATTTATCACTATAGACTAGAGATACTTGATTAAAGTTGTTTTACAGTCTTGTCCACAATTACAATGGAATATCTGTTTCAGAGAAGGGGCTAAGGCTATTGAACAATGGAGTAAAGCTAGAGATATGGAAATCTCCTATGATCAACTTCTTGGAGAAGGGAATTTTGCTACTATAGAAAGGCAATCTTTATATGATGACCATGCCCTGGCTCTGTGTCACACAGCAGCTTTGAATGCTTGGGACAGAATTGGAAAAGTAAGAAAGAAGACTGAATCACTTACTAAAGTCATGCAAAGCTTTAAAAAAAACTTCATAGATTTCTTACAAAGATTGACATCAGCAGTAAAAAGAATGACACCAAATTCAGAAGCTAGACAAGTAGTAATTGAATCCCTAGCTTTTTAAAATGCTATTTCTCAATGCAAAATTAAGCCTTTATAGGCAAGGTCAGCACCCTTGGAGGACTGAATCCAAGACACAATCAATATTGAATCATATGACCCATGATGATGCTTAGTTAGGAGAGGTTATTTCCATAGGTTTGAGAGAAAATTAAAATCTCTAAAGTTATAATGTGGCAAATAAGGTTGCCTTAAAAGAAATTGTAAACAAGGAGTTCATAGAAGCAATGTTTATTCTAAGCATAAACACAGAATGCCTTCCATTCTGGATTATGCACAAGGTGTGGCAAAGGCAGACATTTGACTAATGAATGTAGACCAAGAAGAGATATACCTCTGTTCAAATGTTCCACCTGGCTAGATTCTGCCCTGCCACAGGCCAAATAAGCTTCTTTATTAACCAGTGGTAATACAACATATTCATAGCATACAGAGGGAAATCGTATATCACATTCCTTTGCCTTCTCTATTACCTAAAGGATGACCTCTCATAGTTATTGTTTTAAGAGATCATTTCTTCACTATACCTTACAAGAAAAAGACAGGGTCCACTTATACTAATTCCCAGCCTTCTAAGATATTTCAATAGAAGATTCTTCTACAAGGAATGTTAAAGAGCCCCACCCTATGCAAATATTTTGTAATTTAGCTATTGGAAATGTTATGTAAACAATCTCCTGAATCTTTAGTTTACATTTTACCTGAATGACATTTTGCTAATTAAAATGCACATTCTTTAGAAAGAATGTTTGAAGAAGAAAATTTTTCCTTGTTGATGATTACAAATTGCTCCTAAAAATACAAAGTTGAGAAGATATTAAGTATTTAGGTTATAAAAAAAATAGGTTTACAAAAAATTAGACACCAAAAGGCACAAATTAAAAGACATTGATATCAGACAATTACTGACATTTAAAGATTGCTAGGAGACATTTCCAATCTATGGCCCACTATTGGAATAAAACCTGATGAACTAACAATGTGAAAAAAAAAGCTAAGGTGATGACAAGGATTTTTATATTGTCCCAAGAAATTATTAGGTGTAGCTGAGAGAGAATTGTCTTTGATAAAAGAGGAATTACAGCTGGTGCATGTAGATCATGTGGATCTGAAGCTTAACTGTATTCTGGTCATACTGCTCTTTAAACATTTGCATACAGGCGTTTTAATGGAGGGTGAAGATACTATCTTTTAAAATGGTTCTTTTTGCCACATAAAGAGAGCAAAAAACTAAAAGCATGCTGAAAAGGTCTCTGAGTTAATTTTCAAATGAATATTGACACTGTATTAATGAGCAGGAATAGACCCAGCAGAAATTATAATACCTTTTAATAATGATGAAATTTGAAAAAAAATATGGGCAGAAAGTTAACTCTGACAAAGAGGTTGTAGGAAATTTTGGAAGAGACTAGCAACAGTCAAAAACAGGAGAATTCAACTTATAAAGGGAATGAACTGGAACCTTCTCGCATTGTGTGGGAAACACCAATAACTGGAGCCCCTAAACTCCATACTGATGTAAGTAAATCAGGAAAGGCAAGTTAGAAATGAGAAAATTTAAGTAAAGTTGATTATGGTTAAGTAAAGTCCTTAAGATTCTGTCCAAAAGTCAGAATTATATAGTTTTCTCATGGTACTAAGGAATTTTAAAGAACTTATCAACATAATTACTGATTTGCCACATGCAGAAAGAGTTGTTTTGCAAATTGAAACTACTGAATTTATGCCAGATGATACACAATTCACTTTATTATTTATTCAGTTACAAGATGCAATCAGGAAAAGTCATTATCCCCTATATATTACACACATATGATATCATACAGGTCTGACAAGTCTTCTAACACAAGGTAAAGCAGAAATCGATAAATTATTGATTAGAAATGGGCTAAAGGACTCAGAATTTATAAAAAAAATCATGTCAATAGAAAAGTTTTAAAAAAGACTTTTCCATCACATCAAATTAATCCAAGGAAATTTTTTACTTGTTCTTTATACAACCAAACACCACTGCATACAGGAAATATTCCAAAGGGTACTCCAAGGAATGAAATATGGAAGATGGATATGTTTCATTTTGTAGAATTTGGAAAATAAAAATATGTACAGCACTCTGTTAATACCTACACATGTTTTCAATTGATAATAACTTTGAGTTCAGAAAGGGTTTATTTAGAAATCACATAGTTGCTACAGTCATGCCAATTATGGATATAACTACACAAATAAAAACAAACAATGTTCCAGTATATGTTTCTAAAAGAATAAAACTGTTCTTGCTTATTATAATATAAAGAATATTACAGGCATAACACACAATCATATAGGGCAGGCATTTTAGAAAGATCAAATCAAACTCTAAAGGATATGTCAAATAAACAGAAAGTGGTGGTTAAGCCCCATAAATATATTGTATAATGCTTTAGTAACTTGGAATTTTCTAAATGCTAATAATAAAGGAACAACAGTTGCAGAGAGACATTGGATAGAAAAAAAGAACTAGGGAATTATATCATCTGGTATGCTTTATAGATGTACTGACCTTTGAATGGAAAACAGTACATATGTTATGTTGGGAAGGGATTTTGATTTTGTTTCCACAGGAGAAGAAAAGCTATGGACACCATGCAAATTCATAAAGATTTGATTTGAACAAGAGACATTTCTTAATTAGAAAAGATGATAGCTCATCAAACAGTATGGTTGTTTAATCTAAATTAACCTGTAAAATTAGCAAATGTTTTTCATTTGATCAGAAATAGCTTGTCACATAGAACTTCCCAAAATTAGAGTTGGAGAAAGGTTTTGTTGTTTCCTTTTCAGGAGAGTAAAGGTATCCAGCAAAGACCATTGCCCAAATGAGACATCACAAGAAGAAGATAAATCATCAAGAAAAAAAAATGTCTCAAGAAAAAGAGTAAATTGACCTATTGATATATCACATTTTCAACAGTATAAAATTTCACAAATCTTCCCAAATGTTTGTTTCTGCTATTCTTCACAGACATATAATGCAAATAGGCTTTTTGTATTTCCAGTCTAATTAAAGATTAAAGCCGGCTTTGGAGTGGGAGTGTGGCTCTCTTTGTCTCAAAACCCAAGTAGGCTTATCAAAGTAAAAGCCAAAATCTGTTTCATATCAGAAAAGCAACCTGATCTGAGACAGAAGGAAAACAAATATTTAAGGACTATATTCTTGCCATTAATCTCATAAAAAATAAGCTTTATTTAGAGTCTTTAGCAGTTTCTATAAAGGTATAAATATCTCAATAATTTACAAGATTAATATATATTAAACATTTTGTTATGATATTAATGGTCATATAAATTACTAATTCTAGAAAATGTTTTTATCTACCTTTCTGTACATGATTTTGGTTTTGAGTCTCTTATCAGTTTTCTGCAGTTAATCATGTGCACAGTTAACAATGACCATTGAAATCTCCAGAAAGAAGGTGGGGCCCACAACAACAATTCCTCTGCAAATATGTTGACACCACTAAGCTGAAAAAGCACCATCTATAGATTGGGTTTGGACTACAAACTGCTTGGAACAATTTTGAGATCATCAACTGGAGATGATCCAGACTAACAGCCTACTCTATTCAGGACTAGAGACAATTTATATACTATATCATTACATAGAGACTGGACAACTAATAATAAAGCTATCTCTCCCAGGACTTTACAATTAACCCAAATTTTTCTTTTTAGGATCCCCTTTAGATGCCATCAGTCCCAGACAGCATGAAATAAATTTAAGAATACTACACCCACATTCCCAAGGGAGAGGTGTTTTTTTGGTCATTCATTGCGTTATGGATACTTGTCATTACTTAGGATTATTAGTTACACGTTGTTATTGGTTATAGTCAGGAAGAAAGTTGAGTAAAGGAGAATTAATTCAAATATCATCTTTTTAAAGAATAAATGTAGACACAATTATGATATGATGAAAGGGTATATTATTAAATCTACTCTGAAACAAGAGGGCATATAGTTATTATAAGATAAAAAGTTAAATTTTTCAATCTACTTTTAAAAAGCAAATACTAAATATTTTACATTGGATTGGACTTTTATATATTGTATATATTTTTTTAAATTGATACAAATTTGAGATTAATTTTGTTAAAATGTTTTGTACATATGTTTTTAATTTTGTTCAACATATTATACCTATATAGCTCATTTATAAATGTAGTACAAATGTCTAATTCTCGAGAGTTATTATTATCAATTGTTTAGGATAATAAGGAATTGCAGGTTAGTAACTAGTGCCTTGTTACAATTAAACTTGTAGCTATATTGTGTATGTTTACAATATCAAACAGAATATATTTAATTTAACAGGTCATATTCAAACACTTCAGAGGCCTATAGAATATTGCATCTAAGAGTTTTTAATAACATATATTCTTTCTTTTAATGACAATGAGACATGTCTGCTCCTGGAAGCACCAATCTACTTCAGAGATGATGATGGCATTGAGGAAACTCCACATGGTATTTACCTTTTTGTGGCAAAAGTAAGCCACTAGTCAGGAAATTGCCCCGCCTTGACTGTTGATGGTATGCTGTCCTAATTGGACAAGCAAGATACAAAAGATAGTAACTACAAAACCTTGTTAAGACAAGATGGGACAGTCCTTCAAATATCCCACTTCACAGAAAAGTCTGTTAAAAACTGGATGCCTGTAGGATGAATATGGATGTACAATCATTACAGAGGAATCTTGGTTGGCTGTCCAGGCAGCAAACTGTTTCTGTCATTTTTTACATTTTTTGGAAGTCACTTTCTCACACTTTCTGCTTACTCAATTAGTATTATTTCCTTCTCAGATCTCTGAGCGTGTTGAGGACTAAATAGTTATTGTTATAGTTTTCCTTCGGAGTTGTGAAAAGAAATTAACTAAAAAAGTGCCAAGTATATAAGGTTGAAAGGTATCTAAGGGTAGTTTTGGATAATAATGCAAGCTATGATAGTAAGTAAATTGAGTATAAGAATTTGGACTCACCAAGATAAGATAGATAAAGTAGTTTTTCTTTGAATTTGTCAACTGGAAATGGACTAGACATGGTTGATGTATTTATCACCTGTATATAATGTATATAGTTACTGTAATTATTTTATATAGTTTTTCTTATTTTAGTTATAACATTCTTTTTTATTTTTAGACTAAAAATGGTTAGTGTTATGAGATTTTATGATCTAACAAATAAAACTTGCCTGAAGATCAGAATGCAAAGCTAGCCACAGAGTAATCCATACAGGCAAGGCAGTGGTGGCACACACTTTAATTCCTGGTGCCACACTAGTTAGCCATGGATGCCAGGCAGTGGTGGTACACATCTTTAATACCAGCACTAAAGCATAATATAAGGTGGGAAGAGAGAGAAACCTTCTCTTTTTAGTCAGAGGATTTCACAGAAGAACTCTTTAGTGGTTTAGCTGCTTTGCATTTCTGACCTTTCAGCTTGAATGCCAATATCTGTGTCCGGACTTTTATTAATCATGCTATACTTTTGTTCACAATCTCTGTTTAGATTTGTACCCCATTTTTAAACTAGATTATTTGATTTTTAAATGTTTAGTTTCTTGAGTTTTTTATATATTTTATAAATCAGCCCTTTGTTGGATATGGGGTTAGTGAAGATATTTTCCCATTTTCTAGGCTACAATTTTGTCTTATTGACAGTGTCCTTTGCCTTACAGAAACTTTCACTTTCATTGGATCCCATCTATCAACTGTTAATCCTAGTGTCTGATTCAGTAAGTTGTCTCCTGTGTCAATGTGTCCAAGTATATTTCCAACTTTTTCTTCTAGCTGGTTCAATGCAACTGGTTTTATGTTGAGGTCTTTGATCCAAATTGACTTGAATTTTGTCTAGGGTGGTAAGTACATATCTCTTTGTATTCTTCTACATGCTGATATTCAGTTAAACTAACACAAGCTGCTGAATTTTTTCCATTGTATAATTTAGGGTTCTTTGTCAAATATCAGGTGTCCATAGATGTGTTGATTTATGTTTGGGTCCTTGATGGTATTCCTTTGCTCCTCATGTCTGGTTTTATGCCCAATACAAAGCTGATTTCATTACCATAGTTCTTTAGTAGGAATTTAAATCCAGAATGGTAATACTTCTGGAAATTCTTTTATTCTGTAGAATTGTTGTTGCTATCCTGGGTTGTTATTTTACCATATGAAACTTAGGATTGTCTATTCAGTTCTGCAAATAATTGTGTTGGGATTGTTAAATTTGTAGATTGATCTTTACTATGTTCATGCTACCAATCCTTGAGCATTGCAGGTATTTCTATCTTCTAATATTTTCTCTAAATTCTATCTTCAAAGACTTGATGTTATCGGCAGACAAGTCTTTGACTTGCTTGGTTATATTTATGCCAAGGTATTTTATATTATTTGTGGCTTTTGTGAAGTGTATTGGTTCCCTGATTTCTCTCTTAGCCTGTTTATCATTTGTATATAGGAGGGCTATAGATTTTCCTTTAGTTAATCTTGCATCCGGGCACTTTGATAATGATATTTATCAGCTGTAGGAGTTGCCTGGCAGTATTTCTGGGGTAGCTTATGTAAACTATCATATCATCTGCAAATAGTGAAAGTTTGACATCTTCCTTCCAATTTATATCTCCTTGATCTCTTTTCGTTGTCTTATTGCTCCAGCTAGAGCTTCAAGTACTATATTTGAACCGCCTTGTCTTGTTCCTGAATTTAGTGCAATTGCTTTGAGTTTGTCTCTATTTAATTTGATGTTGGCAATTGGTTTTCTATATATTGTTTTTATTGTGTTTAGGTGTGTTCACAATATCCCTGATCTCTCCAAAACTTTTATTTTTTGTTTATTTTCCCTCCTCCCACACATTGCCCCCACCCCCCACTCCCCTCCTCTTCTCCCCCTCCCCCCCACTCCATTCTCCCTCCCTCTCGAGAATGAAGAGCAATCCAGATTCCCTGTCCTGCAGGAAGTCCAAGATCCTCCCACTTCTATCCAGGTCCAGGAGGGTGAGCATCCAAACAGGCCTGGCTCCCACAAAGCCAGTTCATGAGTTAGGATCGAAACCTAGTGCCATTGTCCTTGGCGTCTCATCAGCCTTCATTGTCCGCCATGTTCTGAAAGTTCGGTTTCATCCCATGCTTATTCAGTCCCAGTCCAACTGGCCTTGGTGAGCTCCCAAGAGATCAGTTCCACTGTCACAGTGTGAGGGTGCACACCTCGTGGTCCTGACTTCCTTGCTCATGTTCTCCCTCCTTCTGCTCCTCATTTGGATCTTAAGAGCTCAGTCCTGTGCTCCTATTTGGGTCTCTGTCTCTATCTCGATCCATGGTCAGATGAAGGTTCTAAGGTGATACGCAAGATATTCATCAGTATGGCTATAGGATAGGGTCATTTCAGGTTCCTTCTCTTCAGTTGCCCAAGGTACTATCTGGGGACATCTCCCTGGACACCTGCGAGCCCCTCTAGAGTCAAGTCTCTTGCCAACAATAAGGTGGATCCCTTAATTAGGATATTTATTTCTTTTTATGTCTTTTGGCCATTTGAACTTCTTCTGTTGAGAATTCTCTGTTCAGTTCAGTGCCCCATTTTTTAATTGGGTTAATTAGCATTTTAAAGTCTAGTTTCTTGAGTTCTTTATATATTTTGAAGATCAGACCTTTGTCTGTTGCGGGTTTGGTGAAGATCTTCTTCCAGTCAGTGGGTTGCCTTTTTGTCTTAGTGACAGTGTCCTTTGCTTAACAGAAGCTTCTCAGTTTCAGGAGGTCCCATTCATTCAATATTGCCCTTAATGTCCGTAGTGCTGGGGTTATATGTAGGAAGTGGTCTCCTGTGCCCATATGTAGTAGAGTACTTCCCACTTTCTCTTCTATCAGGTTCAGTGTGTTCAGTCTGATATTGAGGTTTTTAAACCATTTGGACTTGTATTTTGTACATGGTGATAGATATGGATTTATTTTCATTCTTCTACAGGTTGACAACTAGTTCTGCCAGCACCATTTGTTGAAGATGCTCCTTCTTCCATTGTATACTTTTAGCTCCTTTATCAAAATACAGGTGTTCATAGGTTTGTGGGATAAAATCCGGGTCTTCTACTCGATTCCATTGATCGACGTCTCTGTTTTTATGCCAAAACCTAAGCTGTTTTCAATACTGAAGCTCAGTAATAAAGTTTGAAGTAAGGGATAGTAATGTCTCCAGACGTTCCTTTATTGTATAAGATTGTTTTGGCTATCCTGTTTTATTTTTCTTTTTTCATATAAAGTTGATTATTGTCCTCTCAAGGTCTGTGAAGAATTCTGATGGAATTTTGATGGGGATTGCATTGAATCTATAGATTGCACTTGGGAGAATTGCCATTTTTACTATGTTGATTTTCCCAATCCAAGAGCAAGGGAGATCCTTCCATTTTCTGGTATCTTCTTCAATTTCTTTCTTCAAAGACTTAAAGTTCTTGTCAAATAGAACTTTCACTTCCTTAGTCAGAGTTACCCCAAGATATTTCATGCTATTTGTGGCTATCGTGAAAGGTGATGCTTCTCTGAATTCCCTTTCTGCATCCTTATCCTTAGTGTATAGGAGGGCAACTTGTTTTTTGAGTTGATCTTGTATCCTGCTTCATTACTAAAGGAGTTTATCAGCTGTAGGAGTTCTTTGGTATAGTTTTTGGGGTTGCTTATGTATGCTATCATATCTTCTGCAAATAACAACAGTTTAAGTTCTTCCTTTCTAATTCGAATCCCCTTGATCCTTTTATGTTGTCTTATTGCTATTGCTAGAACTTCAAGCACTATATTGAAGAGGTATGGAGAGAGTGAACAGCCTGGTCGTGTTCCTGATTTTATTGGGATGGCTTTGAGTTTCTTTCCATTTAATTTGATGTTAGCTGTCGGCTTGCTGTAAATAGCTTTTATTATATTTAGATATGACCCTTGTATCTCTAATCTCTCCAAGACCTTTATCATTAAGGGATGTTGAATTTTTTTTCAAATGCTTTCTATCATCTAATTAAATAATTTTATGGTTTTTTTTCTTTCAGTTTATTTATATGATGGCTTACATTGATAGATTTTCGTATGTTGAACCAGCCCTGCATCTCTGGGATGAAGCCTACTTGATCATAATGGATAATTTTTCTAATGTGTTCTTGGATTCGGTTTGCCACTATTTTATTGAGAATTTTTGTGTCGATGTTCATGAGTGAGATAGGCCTGTAATTCTCTTTCTTGGTTGGGTCTTTGTGTGGTTTTGGTATCAGGGTAACTGTAGCTTCATAAAAGGAATTTGGTAATGACTCTTCTGTTTCTATATTGTGAAATACATTAAGGAGTATAGATATTAGCTCTTCTTGGAAGTTCTGGTAGAATTCTGCATTGAAACCATCTGGTCCTGGGCTATTTTTTGGAAGGGAATTTTTTGATAACAGTTTCTAATTCTTCGCAACTATTAGGTCTATTTAGATTGTTCACCTGGTCTTGGTTTAACTTTGGTATATGGTACTTATCTAAAAAGATGTCCATTTCTTTTGAATTTTCCAGTTTTGTGGCATACAGGCTTTTGTAGTAAGAACTAAAGATTCTCTGAATTTCCTCTGTGTCTGTAGTAATGTCCCCCTTTTCATTTCTGATCTTATTAATTTGTGTGTTTTCTCTCTGCCATTTGAATAGTTTAGATAGGTGTTTCTCGATCTTGTTGATTTTCTCCAAGAACCAACTTTTTGTTTCATTGATACTTTGGATTGTTTTCTGAGTTTCTATTTTGTTGATTTCAGCCCTCAGTTTGATTATTTCCAGTCTTCTACTCCTCCTAGGTGAGTCTGCTTCTTTTTTTTTTTTCTAGAGCTTTCAGGTGTGCTGTTAAGTCTCCAGTGTGTGCTTTCTCCATTTCCTTTAAGTGGGTACTTAGTGCTATGAACTTTCCTTTTAGCACTGCTTTCATTGTGTCCCATAGGTTTGAGTATGTTGTCTCTTTATTTTCATTAAATTCAAGGAAGACTTTAATTTCTTTCTTTATATCTTCCTTGATCCAGGTGTCGTTCAGCAGTTGACTGTTCAGTTTCCAGGAGTTTGTCAGCTTTCTGGGGGTAGCCTCATTGTTGAATTCTAACTTTAATCCATGGTGATCCAATAAAACACATGTGGTCACTAAAATTTTTATTGTATCTGTGGAGGTTTACTTTGTTACCGAGTATGTGGTCAATTTCCGAGAAGGTTCCATGAGCTGCAGAGAAGAAGGTATATTCTGTCCTATTTGGGTGGAATGTCCTATAGATGTCTGTTAAGTTCCTTTGCTTCATTACCTCCATAAATTCTCTTATTTCTCTACTAGGTTTCTGTCTGATTGACCTGTCCATTGGTGAGAGAGGTGTGTTGATGTCTCCTAATATTAGTGTGTGAGGTTTGATGTCTACCTTGAATTCTAGTTATGTTTCTTTTACATAAGTGGGTGCTTTTAAATTAGGAGCATAGATATTCAGGATTGAGACTTCATCTTGATGAATTGTTCCTGTTATAAGTATAAAATGATCCTCTCTATCTCTTCTGATTTATTTCACTTTGAAGTCAGATTTGTTAGAAATTAGTATGATCACACCCGCTTGTTTCTTAGGTCCATTTGCTGAAAAACCTTTTCCCAACCCTTTACTCTGAGTAGATGTCTATCTTTGTGGTTGAGGTATGTTTCTTGTAAACAGCAGAATGTTGGATCCTGTTTTCTTATCCAATCTCTTAGCCTGTGCCTTTTTATAGGTGAATTGAATCTATTGATATTAAGTGATATTAATGACCAGTGGTTGTTTACTCCGGTTGTTATTATTTTTTTGATAGTTGGGTTTGTGTGTTTCCCTTCTTTGAGTTGTGCTGGTGAAGGGTTGCTAGTTGTCTGAGTTATTATAGGCAGTGTTGGCAATGTTGGATTCCTTGGGTTGTGATTTTCCTTCTATTACTTTCTGTAAGGCTGGGTTTGTGGCTACTTATTGTTTAAATTTGTTCTTATCATGGAATATTTTGTTTTCTCCATTGATAGTGAATGATAGCTTGGCTGGGTATAGTAGTCTGGGCTTGCATCCATGATCTCTTAGTTTCTACAGTACCTCTATCCAGGACCTTCTGGCCTTCATGGTTTCCATAGAAAAGTCCGGTGTAAGTCTGATAGGTTTACCTTTATAAGTAACTTGACCTTTTTCCTTTGCAGCTCTTAATATTCTTTCTTTAATCTATATGTTTTGTGTTTTGATTATTATATGGCAAGGCGATTTTTTTTTGATCTAGTCTATTTGGTGTTCTGTATGCTTCTTGATTATTCAAAGGAATATCTTTCTTTATGTTGGGAAAGTTTTCTTCCATAATTTTGTTAAATAAATTTTCTGGGTCTTTGAGCTGTAATTTTTCTTCTTCTATCCCTATTATTCTTAGGTTTGGTCGTTTTATTGTGTCCCATATTTCCTGAATGTTTTGTGATGAGAATTTGTTGGATTTGCTGTTTTCTTTGATCAGTGCATTTATCTCAATGGTGTCTTCAGAGTCTGACATTCTTTCTTCTATCTCTTGTATTCTATTAGTTAAGCTTGTTTCTGTAGTCTCTGTTCATTGCCCTAGATTTTCCATACCCAGTAGGCCCTCAGTTTGTGTTTTCTTCCTTGCCTCCATTTCAGTTTTCAATTCTTGAACTGTTTCCATTACCTGTTTGATTTTTTTTCTTGGTTTCCCAGGGTATCACTTACGTATTTATTCATTTCTTCAAACTTTTTGTTATACTTCTCATCCATTTCTATAAGGGCATTTTTTTACATGCTGTTTAAAGGACTCTGTCGCTTTCATAATGTCAATTCTTCTGGATTAGGGTGTTCAAGACCTGTTCTCTGATCCTTGAGTTCTGGTGTTTTCATGTTGTTTTTCTGATTGGTGGAGGAATTTTTGCCTTGGCCCCTGCCCATCTCTTCCTTCAAATGCTATCCTATAGATTTTATGGAACAGGATCAGGTTCCCTTGTTGGCCAGGAACCTAGTTAACAAAGGGCCTACCTTGCTGCAGACAGGCTATTGAAGCAAAGCAATTCCTGCTGGCCCCGTTGCCCTCAGCACCCCATCCCAGTGCCCAAACAGGCTGAGCTGGCAGATCCCATGGCCCTGCAGAAGGGAGGAAGAAGGGAGGAGGTTCCTGGGTGCAAAGTGGGATGGGTTAGGGAGAGAGATCTCATTTATTCTTTATACTGTTTTTTTGTTTTTATTTTATTGATTTCAGCTATTAATTTGAATATTTCCTGTTATCTAGTTCTCATGTGTGAATTGATATTTTTTTTTGTTCTAGAATGTTCAGGTATACTGTTAGGTCACTAGTATGAGATTTCTGCAACTTATTTATGTAGGCACTTGGTTCTATAAACTTTTAGCACTGCTTTCATTGTTTCCTGTAAGCTTGGGTGTGCTGTACATTTATTTTTATTTAGTTCTAGGAAATATTTAACATATTTCCTTATTTCTTCCTTGACCCAGTGGTGATTCAGTTTAGAGCTGTTTAGTTTCCATGAGTTTGTAGACTTTCTATAATTTGTATAATTTGTGTTTTTGTTGAACTCAAGCTTTAATCCATGATGGTCTGATAAGATAAAAGGAGCTATATCAATTTTATTATATATACTGAGATTTGTTTTGTGGCTGAGTGCATGGTCAGTTTTGAAGAAGGTTCCATGAGGTGCTGGGAGGAAGATATAATCATTTGTATTAGGGTGAAATGTTCTTTAGATATCTGGTAGATCCATTTGAGTCATAATGTCTGCAAGTTCCATTATTTTTTCTGTTCAGTTTTTTTCTGGACCAACTATCTATTGGTGAGAATGGGGTGTTGAAATTTCCCACTCTTTATTAATGTGTGGAATTTGTTTTGTGATTCAAGTTTTAGTGATGCTTCTTTTCCAATTGGGTGCCCTTGTATTAGGGACATAGACATTCAGAACTGAGACATCATCTTGGTACATTTTTCTCTGGATGAGTACGAAAGGTCCTTCTGCATCTCATTGAAGGGAGTACAGCATGGAGTTGTTGGACTAGCCTTAAGGAATGCTAGGAGTTGGTGGGTGGTATCTTTCTTGGGGCCCCTTGGGCAAGCCTGATCTCCAGTAAAAACTTCCAGAGCTTTGGACAAGGGAAAGGACCATAGAATCTGTCCTAAGCAACAGGATCTGGGGAGTGGGACTGCTTTACTGGGAAACAGGACTCTCACCTCTTCTTCAGACTGATTTGGACTCTGGCTGGGTTTATGGAGCCTTCTGGAGTTGTAGGGAATTGCTGGCTTTTGCAGGAAGCACTTTACCAATTCAATCATCACCTCAGTCCTCAAAGTAATTTATTTTGATATGACTTTATTCATAAAACCTGGCCATTTAGTACTTGATGTGGATCAACTATTATTATTTTCCTTGATCTCTTTTACGAATCCATATTAGGAAGGCACTAGTAATGGGTAGTTGCTAGAAAATTCAAACCTTAAAGTCCATAAAGTACAGTTTGGTGACATATTCTTTCACATCATCATTGGGGTCATATTATCACAAATGTATACAGGAAGATGAAATGATCTCATTAAACAGTGATGATTTGAAAGCATATGAGCCAGTAACAAGTTTGTAACAGAAAGATGTCCATGTCATCAAAGCATTTCCTGGGGAGAAATGAATAAAATCCAGAGTGCATGAAAATTTCAGCACAACATTAAAAAAATCCCCTCACTGCCAGGTATTCATTCCTTTTACACATTATCACATTATAAAGAGTAGGTGTTGCAGAATACTCCATGTGGCTCTTATCTTTGAAGCATTTCTGCCTTTGTGGCTTCTTTAGAAATGGTTATACTGGTCTGTCTTCTATAACATTTCCAATCTTTAAACTGGAAAAACCCTTTAAAACTCACATTTTGCTTGGTATTTAGGAGTTATCTCTAATTTCTACTTTCTGTATTCTAATAAATATAGAATTTTTTTTTCTCACTGGCATCTTGTATTTACATGTGAATATCATGCATACTATTGCAAATATTCCTACTATGCTTATTAATATTAATTGTCAAATTGACAAGATCTAGGAACACCTAGGAGACAAGGCTTTGGTCATTTCTGTTAGGGAATTTCTATATTAGATTAAATAAAGTTGGAAGACTCATCAAAATTTGGGTGGCATAATTCTATCAGATAGGATCCTAAAATGAATTAAAAAGATAAGGTGAGTTGAACATCACTGTTCATCTCTTTCTGCTTCCCAACTGTAGATCCAGTGTGACTGGCTACCTTATCTTTCTGCCACCATTCTTTCCCAAGATGATGGATGGCATCTCTTAGAACTAGAAGCTGAAATGAACGGTTCTCCATGGAGTTACTTCTTCATGAAAATTGTGTTGCATTGACAACAACAGTAACGAGTACCTCTGCCTTCTCGCTTCATTCATTTTGTCCACAGGTTCTATGTTACCTTATTGCAATAAAATAATGCTATTCATATATTTATGTAAAATTTCTTTGGCTGTATTTAGTATATCAGAACTGACACAGGTACATATATATGCTAGTATCATTCCATAAAAGGATATTCCTTGAGCATTGGAATAATAAACACAAAATAAGTCCTCAAGTAAAATGAAAAAAATTTCCTCAATATTTTTTAGTTAATATTTAGCTTTATTTTAAGATAGCTGTGAATACATTTGTTTTTTTTAATTTATTTATTTATTAAGGATTTCTGCCTCCTCCCCTCAACCGCCTCCCATTTCCCTCCCCCTCCCCCGATCAAGTCCCCCTCCCTCATCTGCTCGAAGAGCAATCAGGGTTCCCTGACCTGTGGGAAGCCCAAGGACCGCCCACCTCTATCCAGGTCTCCAAAGGTGAGCATCCAAACTGCCTAGGCTCCCCCAACGCCAGTACGTGCAGTAGGATCAAAAACCCACTGCGATTGTTCTTGAGTTCTCAGTATTCCTCATTGTCCTCTATGTTCAGCTAGTCCGAATTTATCCCATGCTTTTTTAGACCCAGGCCAGCTGGCCTTGGTGAGTTCCCAATAGAACATCCCCATTGTCTCAGTGTGTGGGTGCGCCCCTCGCGGTCCTGAGTTCCTTGCTCGTGCTCTGTCTCCTTCTGCTCCTGATTTGGACCTTGAGATTTCTGCCCAGTGCTCCTCTGTCTCTGTCTCCTTTCATCGCCTGATGAAGGTTAATATTCATGAGGATGCCTATGTGTTTGTCTTTGGGTTCACCTTCTTACTTAGCTTCTCTAGGAACATGCATCAATATTTTAATTAACTTAAAACAGTTAGAAATTATAAATTCTGGAAAATATGGGTTTACTAAAATGGAATTTTGCTAAGAATATTTGTAGAAAGTTTGTTACTTGAATTCATTTTCCTTTGATAATTCAACTTTTATTTTTAAAATTGTGTTTATTAAATGGAGATCTAATTTACATGGGTAGTAGAAAAAAGATAAGATCTCCTGAGTAAATTGGAAGCATGGGGTTCTTGGGAGAGGGTTGAAGGGGAGAGAAGAGGCAGACAGTGGAGCAGAGAAAAATGTAGAGCTCAATAAAAGTCAATAAAAAATATGTGTGTGTCTGTGGATGTACCCCCCCACACACACACACCATTCATAGGAAGAAAAAAAATGCAGTCTTATAGCCTAACAATGTACTAAATTTAGCAACCTTGAGTCTTGATGTAGCTTACTTGCAATAGTATTGTGAAACAGACAGTAGTAATGGAAGTAGGGAATAGGATTTAGTGAGGATGGAAGCCTAAGCCAAATGTAATTATTCAAAGGGGCCAGATGGCAAGTAAATATTCAGAGCAACTTGAGTGGTGAGAAACCTGATAGAGGATACTGGGATACATTATATATAATAATTAATATGATATGGAAAAACTCCAGACAAATTGAATGAGCTCTGTCTAGCCAGAGTCAGCTGAACATGACCGAGTAAAATATGTCACCACTTCCTTAAGAGTAGGATATCTGTTATGAGTGTCATATGACAACATAGACAGGGAGCTGCAGAATGGGATTCAGAGTGAATAACTGAAAAGTTTCTGTGGAATTAACTGTGGTATAAAAATAGCTCACAATAGTTACCTATATGTTTAATTTAATTACTTTAAATTTTTAACTGTTTCCGTGCATCTTACTTTAAGACATTGTTAAATGATGTCCAGTAAATTGACAAAGTAGAAGTAGGATGATAAGAAACTCAAGGTCTTCTTTAACTATACAAGAAGTTTCATTTCTGTCTGGGGTACAAAAGACTATACAAAAAATAATCCGCCATGGAGTGTTTCCAAGCCTCTTCAGAGTTATCATCGTTAGCATTGTAAAGGGCCAGGAAATAGGGGGAGATACACAGTTGAGCGAACAGCTTTCTATGTTCTTGCCTTCTCTGTGTCTCTGTGTTGTGCATCATCATGTCAGTCACCTGCTTGTCATTCTCTCACATCAAAGTGACAGCCTGCTTTGCTCCGAGAATTCTGGTTTACCTGTGTCCTTGTTAACTATGGCCAGTATACCAAGTGCATGCTTATTTCAGATCAACTATGCCCACAACACATGGATGTAATAAAGAGAGGCAGGCCATTGCCAAATAACATCTCAATTGAAAAACTTCTGCAAAAAAGATAGAGTAAATGTCAAGTGACCAAAAAATACACATTCATAGCAATTTATATTGCAAGGTGTTGACAGTGCAGTTATTTATTCTTCATTCATAGGTATTTTCAGAGGGTTTTATTTCCCTGTCCATGATTTTCTGCTGAGATTCTTTGTTTTCTTTCCTTTTCTTCCTTTCTCATTTTAAATTTTAAGCGTGTTTATACATACTTGTTTGAGATATGATATGTATTTACATGTGTGCGTGTTTGTGATGTATGTGCACATATATGTGGGTACATGCCTCTGCACCTATAGAAGAGAGGCAAGAAAGTATTATGTGTCCTGCCTTATTGATTTAGGTTTTATTTTTTCTATGATAGAGTTCCTTTAGAACCTAGAGTAGACTACTGGCTGGCAAGTTGAAGTGATCCTCCTGTCTCTACATTTTAAAGCATTGGTGTACCATACTCAGATTTTAGTGTGTTTTCTGGGATTTGAACTCATATCCTCTGATTGCACATAAAGTACTGTTATCTTTGGAGCCATGTGACAAAGGCTTGTGCTAGAAGCTGATCATCAAGTCCCTGTGAAGTATACAGTGACTTTGTACTTCTGGTCTTCATTCTTTTGCCTCCCATGGGTTCACATTATAGGCATAAACAATCATACTTGCATTAAATAAATCTTTGTTTATTAGATTATAGACAGGTCTAATCACTAGTATGGTTGGGTGTTGGTTATTTTACATCTCAAATTATTTTTAACAAAGCTAAATGTGAATTTATCAGGAAAGATATAGCTAGATGCTTTGGTGAATTCCTCTATTTCTAGAATTGTGAAGTCCTGTCTGTTTCAAGATTTCCACAAATTAATATTTTTAAAGTATTAAAACTTCAAACGATTCCCTGCCACAGTGAATTTACTGTTCCTTCCTTTGCTGTGGTGTGGGTGTGGACGACTATGCATCTTTCCATTGATGTATTAGAGCAAGAATTGTGATACTGAAAGAAATTACAGGTTCTGTATACTGGCCTCATAAGAAACTCTAAAAATAACAGTTTCATATATGGCTTCACCAGTACAGAATTTGAAATTCAACCATGAGGACTTAAGTTTCAATCCCCAGCACCCACATAAAAAGATGAATCCAGTAGTACACATATCTGTAATTCCCAAGTCAGGGAGGCTGAGACAGACACATCTGTAGAGGTCCCTGTATACTCAGCCTCAATGAATCCAGGAAGAGAAGGGTCAGGAAAGAGGACCTGCCTTGGAAAAGTAAGGGGGACTGACTGGAGAAGACACCTCTTGTTGACTTCTGGCTTTCACAGGTGCACACATATGCACGCGTGCACATGCGTGCACACACATACACACAGAAACTGGAAGAAAGAAAGAAAATTAACTAAAAACTCCAAAAGATTTTATCTTTTCCATCTACTCCAGAGCTTCAGAGTCACTAACTTTGTGTTGTCATTGAGAAGAACTGAACTGATTAGTCAGAAGGCCAGGATAATGTTCTTCGAACATTTTGAAGATGTCATATTTCCCTTCAATAAATAAAACCCATTTTTTTAACTCCTGATAGGAAATCATATTTATTAAATTTCTTTGTGGTTTCTTCTCCTCCTCCTCTTCCTCCTCTCATAAGGCTTATTATGGCTGTGAAGACTGTGTTACTAAAATTCCCTCCTACAGAAAATCATGAGTAGGATCCGCTTCAGAACTGCCATGAGAGCTACTCATTGCTAAGCTGTCCACTATGGCTCCTGTAAAATGAAGCACAGATTGAACTACATCCGATGCCACAGCACGCCATGCCACCAATGTTGATCTATATTTTGTGACAGGATATTGTCATGATATGTCAGATGACTTCAGAGTTAAGATTATAAAAAATGTTAAGGATTTTTTATAATAGCTGTATTATTGTGCTGCTCATTTTTCCTAGGTAACTCTAGATCATGTTTTCTATTCATCACGTGTCTGAGGTGTGTCATTGTGTGTCATTTTCTTTACAAATATTTCACTTATATTCAAATCTGAACAGATTTATAGCTGTACACATACTACTTAAAGAAGCTAATCAAGACATCTATGGGCAGTGGTTGCTGACTTTGGTGTCCTGGCAACATAGTGGGTTACATTTTTTATTACTATCGGCAACATTTTCATCCACTGTAATTTGAAAAACATTTTTAGAGATATGTAACTAATGTTTTTCTAACCATCCTATAAATATTATGAAATGTTTTCCATTTTGCTGATTAAAGTATAAACTTAGTAATTTAGCAACTTTTCCAGGATTGTGGAGCAATAGTTGTCAGGAATGGATTTTAAACAGTCATTAATTTTAGAGGTAAGCTATAGTTAAAGAATATCCAAGGCCTGCAGAGTTTAGCTGAGTTGGGAGCTCTCCCCTTGCCACAGTCCACTTGCCACAGTGCTGGGCCAGTAATGATGAGTGGTTTCCAGTCAGTACCCAGGCTTTGTCCCAGCTTTATTTACTATATATTCTTTTTATTTATTTATTTATTTATTTATTTATTTGTTTGTTTGTTTGTTTGTTTATTTATTAAGGATTTCTGCCTCCTCCCCTCAACCGCCTCCCATTTCCCTCCCCCTCCCCCGATCAAGTCACCCTCCCTCATCTGCTCGAAGAGCAATCAGGGTTCCCTGACCTGTGGGAAGCAAAAGGACCACCCACCTCTATCCAGGTCTCCAAAGGTGAGCATCCAAACTGCCTAGGCTCCCCCAAAGCCAGTACGTGCAGTAGGATCAAAAACCCACTGCAATTGTTCCTGAGTTCTCAGTATTCCTCATTGTCCTCTATGTTCAGCTAGTCCGGATTTATCAGACCGGGCTTTTTCAGACCCAGGCCAGCTGGCCTTGGTGAGTTCCCGATAGAACATCCCCATTGTCTCAGTGTGTGGGTGCGCCCCTCGCGGTCCTGAGCTCCTTGCTCTTGCTCTGTTTCCTTCTGCTCCTGATTTGGACCTTGAGATTTCTGTCCCGTGCTCCTCTGTCTCTGTCTCCTTTCATCACCTGATGAAGGTTAATATTCATGAGGATGACTATGTGTTTGTCTTTGGGTTCACCTTCTTACTTAGCTTCTCTAGGAACATGCATTATAAACTCATTGTCCTTTATTTATAGCTAGAAACCAAATATGAGTGAGTACATCCCATGTTCCTCTTTTTGGGTCTGGCTTACCTCACTCAGGATAGTGTTTTCTATTTCTTGGCTCTCACTCCAGTTCCAAATCAGTATTCAGATTCACTTGCATGTGCCAGCTGACTTTCTTTGTTCCCATCTGCTACTTTGTTTTGCACCCCCTTGATTTCCATGATCTTTATAGATACAAAGAATACAGAAAAAGTTATTGATGGGCATTCTCCTGCTATTACCTTAGTGGTCTGTTGGGATTTCAGTGCATGTAGGTCCAATTTTTGTAATTAGAAAGGTATTTTTCTTTCCAAAGCCCATGGATTAGAATCAATTCATCTAATATTTACAATTTCATAAAGTACTATCTTTATGTTAAATCATTATCTTGGAGTATATGATGCCCTCAAGTATGAATTAGACATGTTTAGAAGAGGATACTGGGAAGAAAAAGAGAAAAGAGGATGCATACCATGACAAGGTAACAGCAACACAGAAGCACAGATGAGGGGTAGAGACAGCGTATTCTAGAGCTCAAAGTGAGTGCAACTCAAATTACCTCAGTCTCCGTGCTCCAGTATAGTAACACTTTCATAATGTTTTTATAGTAAAAAGCAAAGTCATCATTCTTAACATCAAGGTCTATTACAGAGTTACAGTAATGAAAACAGTTTGGTACTGGAATAAAAACAGAGAGGTTGAAAAATGTAATCAAATTGCAGACACTGATATTAATCCACAAACTTATGAACAACTAATTTTTTGATAAAGAAGCTAAAAATATACAATGGAAAAAAAGAAGTCATCTTCAACAAATGGTGCTGGCATAACTGGATATCAACCTGTAGGAAAATGAAAATAGATTCTTATCTACTCCCCATGCAAAAAACTCAAGTCCAAATGGATTTAAAACCTCAATATAAATCCAACCACACTAAACTTTATAGAAGGGAAAGTGGGAAGTTGTCTCCAATGCATGAGCAAAATCAGACCACTTCCTAAATATTGTACCAGTAGCACAGACACCAAGTGCAACAATAAATAAATGGGACCTCCTAAAACTGAGAAGCTTCTATAAAGCAAAGGACATAGTCAATAAGACAAAATTAGGAGCATGGTGGTAGGTGGAGGAGAGAGGGTGGAAGGAGAAGAGAATGGGAGAAGGGGAAGGATGAAGAGAACTTTAGGGAATGGGATTGTCAAGATGGAAGAAGGACAGAGATGAGAGCAAGAAAAGTGATATCTTGATTGAGTGAGCCATTATAAAGTTAGCAAGAAACTGGACCCTAGAGAAATTTCCAGGAATCTACAAGGATGACTCCAGCTAAAACCCTAAGCAATAGAGGAGAGGGGGCCCGATCTTGACTTGCCCTGCAGTCATATTGATGAATATCTTAAATATCAACTATATAACCTTCATCCAATAACTGATGGAAACAGAGGCAGAGACCCACATAAGACCACTGGAGTGAGTTCCCAAAGTCTAGTTGAATAATTAAAGGAATGAGAATATTAGCAAAGACTTCAAGACTGTGATAGGTACACCCACTATATCAGTCTACCTGAGTTAATGGGAGCCCACCGACTCCTGCAGGACAGAGAAGGAAGAAGCAGAGGACTAAACTAGACCATGTGAGTGGGTGACAGTTGTATGGATGGGGTAGACTACTGACACAGGCAGTGGCGCTAGGATTTATACCTACTGCACGTACAGACTATTCTCATGTGTTCAACACCAACGTTCACAGGCTGGGTTCTCACTCACTGAGCTACTGAATCAATGTGGATGTGGCTTTTCCACCTCCAACACTTCCTGTTGGCTTCCTGCCTTTTTCTAAATAATTTCTAAATTATAGCCAGTATTTCTAGGGCTGCCACCTTGTCACTCAGCTCTTTAGTCATTACATCATTGTAAGACTTGGCTGCTCTTCTTTATGTCTGCCATGGATCCTTTAACTTCTGGACTCACATAGTCACATGTTCTGGTCTCTGAGTGGCATTGCACTGGGCAGAGAATTGTTTTTCTATCCACCTATAAAAGGCTCCTTGTTTTCCCTGGTTTAGAGCTACTTTAGAGAAAAGAAATCATGAGCAGTTGTGTGTAGAATTTCATGTGGACAGAAATTTTCAAATCATTTGGTTAATTATATACAAGAGTGATTGCTGAAAGTCTCTAAAAATGGAATTTATAGCTCTTTAAAAGCAACACAACTGCTTTTCAAAAGAGGCCATATCACATTGCACTCTCATTTATATCAATGAGAGTTATTATAGGAAATGCTAGAATTATCAAAGCACAAGCAGTGTCCTATCTCATTACATGTTTGCATAATAAAACCCAGAGTACCACAGAAATAAAAGTTTTCCTGGTATGTTTGTTGAGTGACTACATGTTAGTAAGAAAGAATTAGTGATCATAGAGGAGAAACATTAGAATCTTGAAAACAGAAAAAAGGGGAAATTAATACACATTCACATGTACACACAAACATAGAGATAGATAGATAGATAGATAGATAGATAGATAGATAGATAGATAGATAGATAGATAGAGATTGTGAAAATATTTGCAAAGATACAGCATATAGGCAATTGGAATTCCAGAAATAAACCAGTTGTGAGACAGGAAAACTAGGACACATCCACGACTCAGACAACAAAAAACAAAATATCACAGGACTTGAAAAGGGGAAGGCAGGCACTGTAAAAATGTGGAGGTCTTTCAGCATGCAAATGACCCTCTCAGTGGGGCATTGAGCTTCCTTATAACCCCCCTCACACCTTGCCTTTCCTGCTCTTTGAAAATAAACTATTTTTTAAGAAACTCTTTGTTTCTGTGACTATCCATGTGTTGCTGACCCATTTCCTTTATTCCAGAACACAAAGAACCTGAAAAACTTAGTATCTGCCCACAAGATTCCAATAATTTTGTATATGTGTATGTTGTGGGGACAGTTTGACTAGTTTTGAGGTGTATGTGTTCTTGTCATTTCATTAGAAGGAGCTTAAGTATGTTTTTGTCTTATTAGGTCTGCGTAGCTGTCTTTATTTTGTAGGAAGCTGCAGTTGAAAACGTTTGTCCTCTACCTCCTTTGAATCACCAAGATATCAACTGCAGTCCAGTCTCACAGGAAAGACTCTGAGGAGGTTGGTAGTTGTGTCTCTAGAGTATGGGCCAGTCTTACGTCAGCTGCCTCACTTCAGCTCGGTATTCCCAAAACTGGTGACTAATTTCTGGACTACCTACAGCATCACCTGCAACTTAGTCAGCTCATTAAACTAGGTATAGGCTACAGTCCTAGGGGAAAAAAAATTTGTAAGTTGTAGAACCTTCTCTTACAATCATTGGCTTGCTTGGGGTATGTTCTAGATTATATGCACTACACTTAGGCTATTTATTTATACACGATCAAAATTATCTCAAATTTCCCTTAGTTTAAATGAGTATTCTGGGAAAACCATAAAGAATTTTCATATATGCATATACAGTGCATACTTATATCACAAAATGTGAATTCAGACAGTGAAAGAATAAAATTAATTCCTTGAAAAAAGTTTACTAGTTAGCATTCTAGTTATGCAATTTGGAATGTTTATAGATACCATTATAATTAATTACTTAAGTATATATTTAATTATACATAGATTTTCAATTTAAAAGATTAATTCACCTTTTTTTTTTGCTCTAAAGAGCATAGTAGAGAAATTGCAGAAGAAATGATTTTAATATGAATACTTTTCATTTTTCTGGTGGATGTTTCTAATTTTCTTTCTTGTGTGTATTGGAGAAGGTTCATGTTCATGTAGATAACGGTTAGAGGGCAATTTCAGGTGTAATTCCTCAGATAACACCCACTTTTTATTTTATTTTATTTCATTTTTTTTGAGTCAGGGTCTCTCCCTGCTGTGGAATGCTCTAGTTTGACTGAGTTGGGTGGCTGGTAAGCAACTATGGTCACATTCACAAAACTCAAGTAAAATCAAGAGAGTCATATTGCAGAGCTGGGAAAGGACCTCACAAGGTCCCACCACTACTTGAGTTGCTATTTAAAAATTATAGTTTCTGGGGCCTTTACATACAATATAGGCCATAGAAAAGTGCTGCTAATCGGCTTATTCATCATGATTTTCTCAGTCTATTTTCTTTTCTTTTTCTCTAACTTTTATTCTTCTCTCAAACACTACATATCAACGATATTTCTCTTCCCTCCTCCACTCCTTCTAATTCCTTCCCTACTTCCCCTCTTTCCCAGATCCACTTCTCCCCCATTTCCCTTAAGAAAAAAAAAAGAGCAGTCCTCTCAGGGATATCAACCAAACACGACATCAAAAGTTAGAAAAAGACTGTGCTTAAATCCTCATATCAAGGTTAGATGAGGCAAACTAGTAGAAGGAAATGGCTCCCAAGAGCAGGTTAAAGAATCAAAGAAACCTGCAGTCCCACTGCTGGGAGCCCCACAAGAACACCAAGCTATATGATCATAACATATGCAGAGGACCTAGGTCAGATCCGTATAGGGTTCACATTTGTTGTTTCAGTCCCTGTGAGCCCCTATGAGCCATGCTTAGTTGACTCTTTTGGCCCTGTTCTCAGGATCTCCTTAACCCTTCTACTTCCTTCAATACTTCCTCTTTGGCAAGGCTCCTGTGGCTCCACCTAATGTTTGGCCAGGAATCTCTGCATCTGCTCCCATTTTTGCTGTGTGATGGCACTTTGATGACAATTGAAACTGGTGCTAATCTATAACTAGGAATCATTTCATTGCCCCCCTTTCTTTGTTAGTGTTTTTTGGTCTATCCTGGGTTTCTGGACTATCAGGCCTCTAGTTCTTTGCCATCCATGCAGTGTCAGATCTAGGCTCAAACTCATCACATGGGCCTCAAGTTGGACAAATTATTTTTGTCACTCCCACAGATCTATGCCACCATTGCCTCAGCACATCCTTGCAAACAAGATAGATGGCAGGTCAAAGTTTTATGAGTGTGTCAATGCCTCAGTCCCTTTGCTAGAAGCCTTGCCTACTTATAGAAGATGGCCCGTTCGCGAGGCTTCACTAGACTTTATTAGAATACTTCACAATGTCACTCTCATAAACTGCAGGAAGGTTTTATTTCACTGGGTTTCTACATCACTCCCCAAATGCTCCCCATTCCAGTTGTTTCTCCTAGTACTCATATTCTCTTCTTCCATTCCTACCACCCCTGCCTTAATCATTTTGTTCTCATCCACCCCCAGCCTACCTGCAAAATCTATTCTGCTGCCCTTTCCAAGAGAGATCTATGCATTCCCCCTTGAACCCTCCTTGACTTAACTTCTCTGGGTCTGTGGATTGTAGCATGATTGTCCTCTGTCTGCTGTCTTATAGTACCCAGGAACAATAACCCAGGATTGGCACCACTCATGGAAATATAGACCCTCCCACACCAGTCATCAATTATCTATCAAGAAAATGCACCATAGATTTTGCATGAGCCAATTTAGTGGGGAAATTTCCTTAACTGAGGTTGGTGCTCTCTTTCAAAATTATTCTAGATTCTGTCAAATTGACATAAGCCAGCCTGCACAGGTATGGTTCTTATTAAGTGGTCTAGTTGACCCACGTGTCCACTTGTCTAGTAGATAAAAGTGTCAAGAACACTGAAGTGCTCTAATGGTTAGCAGCATTATACTTGTGGGCTGTCATAGTGGATGGCCCAACACCCATGTGCTGTAGCATTGGATGGCCTTATACCCATGCACATAAATCTAACACTACATACCCTCAGTGAACTGTTTACAAAAATAAAAAGGTAGAGAACCTGGGATTGGAAAAGAGATATGGAAAAGGTCCTAAGAAGAGGGCAAATATGATCTAAACATTGTATATGCACATAAAATTGCCAAAGAATAAATTTGAAAACATATTTGCCACATGTGATGCATTGCATTTGGAAAACTATAATCTTTGCTATTATTCCAGTAAGTGCCAAACACTTAGAAAGCAATGCCATAAGTAATTTGAACCAACAAGTAACAACACTTTGGGATGCAGAGTGGGCAGAGGAAATGCAGTAAACAATCTCACACATTAATAAAGGCTTTTAACCTTTTCAAAGCAAATTTGAACACATTATTTCATTTTGTCCATTAAGTTATCCTAGGATAATTTGTGAACCTCTCATCATTCCCATTTTATGGAGCGATCTGAAGAAAAACATTTTCTTACATTTTGGCAGAACTCTCTGATTGGTAAAATAATTTAACATGTTATTTTATTTTTAAGATAGATTAGACACATAAAGGTTTTACATAGAATTCATGTGAAACCATGTGGTAGATAAAATGAAAGAAAATGTGTTCAAGCACAGGACGAACAGGAGCAATTGCTAGTCCTCTTCTTTCTTCATCTAGGTATGCATCCCTAAGAAATGTTCTAGTAGCCTTCCTGAAGCTTTGCCTTTCTGTATATTTCTCATTTGTTTGATCATTAATTAGAATACAAAGTAATAAGTTTCATTGTTCCAGTTTTATACATATTTTGATATTTGGAAATGTAATATCTCCCCCATACACTCATATATTTTTAATGCTTTTGAGAGGTTATGGAACTTTTAAAAAAGGAGAGAACTATGCTGGATTACATCATGGTGGTGGACTTTGAAAGTTTATAGCTCACTCCAATTGCAATTCAATCTCTACTTCCTATGGGTACAATTGAGGAATTAAGGGAGTTACTGAGCTTCTTGCTTCTGTCGCCATGCCTACCCCATTTTATGGGCATCTAACTCTCTAGAACAATAAACCAAATGAAATTCTTTCTTAAGTTTATTTGATCATATTATTTCATCACAGAAACAAAGTAACTAATACCCACATCCTAATTATGTAGATCCCCTCCATCCTCTATTCCATCTGCACTCATCCCTTTTACTTCCATTTTCCAAACATCCTGTATCCATCTCTTCTTCCTCAATATCTTTTCCTTCCTCTTGTCTTCAGTTCATAGTTTCATGACATACACTAAATATTAACATTCGACATAATTTCTATTCTTTTTTTCTGTTTATGCATGTTTAAATACACAAAACATACACAGACACACAGACACACACATACACACACACACACACACACAGAGAGAGAGAGAGAGAGAGAGAGAGAGAGAGAGAGAGAGAGAGAGAGAGAGAGGAGAGAGAGAGAGAAAGAGATACCTCCTCTTTGGAATTTTGTTCTCCATTTATAAAATATATTTTTTCATAGTCTAACAATCATGTGAAAAAATCCCATGACTTGCAATAAATCACTTAAAAATTAAATCTGGTTGTACTTCTTTCGATTTGAAAGCAGCAAGTTAATATAAAGCTATAGAGGAACTTATGCCTTAGGTTAATATTCTTTGTTCCGCTAAAAAGCTTGAGAAATGATAAAACTAATTTCTGATTATTAGGCCCCTGGAGAAATTTGAAAGAGAGAATATTTTCAGGTCCTGTGTGTCTCCATGTTGCTGAGTAAAATGGGGGTAGACTTGGTGAGTTCAGGCTCTTCCTGTAGTCTATCTAGGTCTTCAGCAAGTAACCCAGTCCTACTTTGGCTAGAATGAGCAGATCTGTTGTGTAGCCATTTTATTCAAGGTAAAACGTTCTGTCATCAAGGGAGGTAGGTTCCTTGATGTTGGGAAATTTCTAACTTGAAAGAGGAAGAATACAAGTACATGACACTCGGGAAGTAAACAACACAAGGCACAAAAAGGCTTTGAACCTAATAATATGCACAAAATCCCTCTCCAGTGTTGTAGAAGCAATAACTATTTGGGGAGGAGACTTCCATGCATGAAGAGAGCATCTTTAGTGTGTCATCACCCTGATGCCCTGGCTTGTCGGTGATGCAACTGCTTCTGAGTTGTCCCTTTACTCACATTCCTGCAAGTAATTTCAATAAATTTATTGGCTTGCCAAGTTAGACCTTGCTGTAATAATTCTTTTGGTTTGTTTTTGATTCCTTATCAAGTAGACATTTATGTTACTTCTCTCTCACATACAGTACCTTTGTACATGATCTTCCAGGTAGTCCAGCTTAATTTTTTGGTTTTAAAACAGAGCAAGATGTCTTTAGTTCTTAAATGGTGGTATTTCCCAGGTGATACATGTTGGCTGAGGAAGCAGTCTCACTTTCTTAGGCCACATATCCTGCAGTTCTGGCTACTATTACTCAGCACATTCAACAGACAGCATCCAGTAGAACCACCAGGAGCCAAGAAAGTGAGGCACAGTCTTTGGAATTGCCAGTGTGTCTCCAGCAGTAATTGTTTATGAGGTCTCCTTATTCTTTTTCTGATTTTTTTTTTCATATTTCATCACATGGTTTAAAAAGCCTGTCTTTCTCTCAAGTTGTATACTCAGGATTCAGTATCGAATTTGACCACTTGCTTAAAAATGATGCTGAAGTAAACATAATGTCCTTGCATTTCTAGGAAACTTTTTTCTTTCTTTTTTTTTCAGTTTTTTTTTTATTGAGAAAAGGAGAAAAAAAACAAGTTTCCACCTCCTCCCAGCCTCCCATTTCCCTCCCCCTCCTCCCACCCTTCTCCCCCTCCCCCCACTCCTTTTCCCCCTCCCTCTCCAGTCCAAAGAGCAGTCAGGGTTCCCTGCCCTGTGGTAAGTCCTAGGTCCTCCCCCCTCCGTCCATATCTAGGAAGGTGAACATCCAAACTGGCTAGGCTCCCACAAAACCAGCACATTACGTAGGATCAAAACCCCGTGCCATTGTCCTTGGCTTCTCATCAGCCCTCATTGTTCGCCATGTTCAGAGTCCAGTTTTATCCCATGCTTTTTCAGTCACAGTCCAGCTGGCCTTGGTGAGCTCCCAATAGATCAGCTCCACTGTCTCAGTGGGTGGGTGCACCCCTCCTGGTCCCGACTTCTTTGCTCATGTTCTCCCTCCTTCTGCTCCTCATTGGGACCTTGGGAGCTCAGTCCAGTGCTCCAGTGTGCGTCTCTCTCTCTATCTCCATCCATCACCAGATGAAGGTTCTATGATGATATGCAAGATATTCGTCAGTATTGCTATAGGATAGGGTCATTTCAGATTCCCTATCCTCAGCTGCCCAAGGAACTAACTGGGTACATAGGCTTGGGCACCTGGGAGCCACTCTAGGTTCAAGTCTCTTGCCAACCCTAAGGTGGCTCCCTTAACTAAGAATTGTGCTTCTGTGCTCCCCTATCCAACCTTCCTTTATTCCAATCCTCCTTTTTCCCCAAGTTCCCCCCATCCTCCCCTTCTCCCTTTTCTCTCCCCATCTCCCCTTACCCCCATCCCACCCCACCCCCAAGATCTCATTTTTCCCCCCTGCAACTTTGTCTACTTCCCATAGCCAAGAGGATAACTATATGTTTTTCCTTTGGTTCACCTTCTTACTTAGCTTCTTTAGGATCACCAATTGTAGACTCCGTGTCCCTTATTTATGGCTAGAAACCAATTATGAGTGAGTACATCCCATATTCATCTTTTTGGTTACCTCACTCAGGATAGTGTTTTCTATTTCCATCTATTTGCATGCAAAATTCCAGAAGTCATTGTTTTTTACCACAGCGTAGTACTCTAATGTGTAGATATTCCGCACTTTCTTCATCCATTCTTCCATTGAAGGGCATCTAGGTTGTTTCCAGGTTCTGGCTATTACAAATAATACTGCTATGAACATCGTTGAACAAATGCTCTTGTCATATGATAGGGCATCTCTTGGGTATATTCCCAGGAGTGGTATTGCTGGGTCCAGGGATAGGTTGATCCCGAATTTCCTGAGAAACTGAAACACTGATTTCCAAAGTGGTTGCACAAGACTGCATTCCCACCAGCAATGGATGACGGTACCCCTTCCTCCACAGCCTCTCCAGCAAAGGCTATCATTGGAGTTTTTTATTTTAGCCATTCTGACTGGTGTAAGATGATATCTCAAAGTTGTTTTGATTTGCATTTCCCTGATTGCTAAGGAGGTTGAGCATGGCCTTAAGTGTCTTTTGGCCATTTGAACTTCCTCTGCTGAAAATTCTCTGTTCAGTTCACTGCCCCATTTTTTAATTGGGTTAATTAGCATTTTAAAGTCTTGTTTCTTGAGTTCTCTATATATTTTGGAGATCAGACCTTTGTCTGTTGCGGGGTTGGTGAAGATCTTCTCCCAGTCAGTAGGTTGCCTTTTTGTCTTGGTGACAGTGTCCTTTGCTTTACAGAAGCTTCTCAGTTTTAGTATGATGAAAACAGTGTGGTACTGGCATAAAAACAGAGAAGTCGACCAATGGAATCGTATAGAAGACCCGCATTTTAACCCACAAACCTATGAACACCTCATTCTTGATAAAGGATCCAAAAGTATACAATGGAAGAAAGAAAGCATCTTCAACAAATGGTGCTGGCATAACTGGATGTCAACCTGTAGAAGAATGAAAATAGACCCATATCTATCACCATGCACAAAACTCAAGTCCAAATGGATTAAAGACCTCACTATCAGTCAGAACACATTGAACCTGATAGAAGAGAAAGTGGGAAGTACCCTACATCAGATGGGCACAGGAGATCGCTTCCTATGTGTACCAACAGCACAGACATTAAGGGCAACATTGAATAAATGGGACCTAGGAACCTTGTTTCTAAACCAGTGGCTGGTTACTTCCGAGATTTCTTGGTTGTAAAGGAGAACTCACAGAGCACTGGAAGGAGTTCATGATTGAAATACTGTTGATATTAATACATTGAAGTGCTGTTCTGCCAAATATTCTGCAATTTATTATCTGCCTACTTGATCTCTGCCTTTGTCATCTACCATCACTGTGTATTTATATTACATTCAGTCATTAAAAATATCCCAGTTTAAATAATGGAATTCACAGTGAGGACATTTACTAAAAATTAAAAGATTTTACTAAATAAATTGACATTTAAGGGATTTTCAATATTAAATATATATATACATGAATATATAAATATATATGAATGTTTTTATCATGAGGAAGAATAAAGCAATAATTTTTACTAAAAGTGGATGCAGTTGAGAAGAATTACATTAAATGAAGCAAGTCAATCATAAAAAAATGAATATATTTTTTGTATATCTTTTACAAATGTTTATTTTTAGTTGTAAGTTTCTTTATATATACAGGCACCTTCAGAGGCCAGAAGAGGGCATAACATGTTATTGTGAGTCACTCAACATGGGTGCTGAGAACTGAACTTGGATCCTCTGGAAGAGGAGCAAGAATGTTTAACTCCTAAGCCATCTCTCTCTCTGCCCTTCTCTCAATTGTGATTTACTAGAATTTGCATAGTCACACAAATTCATATGTTCACACAGACACACAAAGTGCAATTGTCTACAGCAACAGAAGAGTATAAAGAGAAGAGGGAAAGGAAAAGGAGGAGACAACATACAGTATACATGGCTTGAATATTTAAACGTAAAACACTAAAGTTATGTGTAAAAGTCTGTATGTTGGTGTGTGCAAATGAGTGCAGGTACATGCAGCAAGCAGAGGCATCAGATGCCCCTTTAGCTGGAGCCTCCCAACTTGGGCGATGGGAACAGAACTTATATTCTCTTTAAGAGCAGTTTATGCTGTAGCCAGAGTCATCTATCCAGTACTAAGATTAAAAAGAATATTTTTATTTATATGTTATTCTAAAATAGAAAATATATAAGCGGATTTTAGCATTGAATTTGCTGAGTACATGAAAAAATATTAATATATTTGGAACACTGGTTAGGTTGCAATTTTCTAAATAATACCAGACTGCAGAGTGAGTGGAGATATAGGCCCTGGTAACCTGTCAGCTTTTCTCTTCCATCTTTTTATTAATCTATTTTAAGGGGGTTGTTTTGGTTGCCAATAACATAGAGCCTAACACCACAAAAGTAATAGCGTATTTTATATCTGACCTTAAACTTTTGATGCCATGACAAAAATTGGAAAATGTGTTTAGAGACTGGCATTATTGTACTTGGAATGTAAAATGTTCCCTGTAAGTTCATGTGTTTGAACACTGCTTTCCAGGTAATGGTGCTGATTGGGAAAATAAGGGAACCTTTAGGAAGGGGGGTCTTCTTGAAGGGCGTGGTTCATTTAGGGACTGGACTTGAGGCTTCATAATGGAGCCCTATTCCTGTTCACTCTCTGCTTCCTAAGTTAAGATGTGATGTGACCTGAAAACCTCCTGCTACTGCCACCATGGCTTCTCTGTCTGTTGCTGTATTTTGTCTCTCATGGCAGGATATACTCCTGGATCTGTTCGCCAGAATAAACTCCTATCTAACTTTATGACAGGATGTTATATTACAGCAACAGGAGCCTAAACATCAGTTGAAGGGAATAAAGAAAAATCTTTAATTCTTTTGATATTTGTGAATGTGTGCTCCTTAGTTATTTTTCCATCTTATTATCTTATATAAGCTCTCTCAGTAACCTGGTTCTTGTCATAGTCTTATTTTTGTCTCTACTTCCCCAGAACTAGGATTCCAGACACATATCATGCTGACTGGCTTTGTGTTTAAATAACTATGGATTCTAGGAATCAAATTCAGGAGACGGTATTTGTATGTCAAACAGGAAACAACTAAGTCCTCTTGCCACTACCTGACTTTTTGAATGTTTGGTATTTAAGTATATAGCATGTTTTGAATCATAGAAGACTCTATCTGTTTTTATTATTATCAGGTTTCACTCAGGACAAAAGCACAGTACTCTCTGGTTTTCCCAATCCCAGTCTAGATTTTCTTTGTGAGGTATAATAGTATATCATATTTTTTTATTAAAATTCATTTACTTTTTCTTCTCTCATACGCTTCATCCCAGACACAGTTTGCCCTCTTTCCACTCCTCCCAATTCCTTTCCTTGCCTCCCCCTTTTCCCCAAACCCAATCCTTCTTCACTTTCTTTTGGAAAAAAAAAGGCAGGACTTCCACAAATACTAATCAAACATGGCATCACAAGTTTAAATAAGGCCAGACACAAACCCTGCTTTCAAGGCTAGACAAGGCAATTCAAAAGGAAGAAAATGATTTCAGGCACAGGCAAAAGAGTCTAAGATACCCTTCATTCCCTCCCACTTCCACTGTTAGGAGTCCCACAAAATACCGAACTGTGCATTTATAACATATATGCATAGGACCTAGCTCAGACCCATACAGTGTTTGTTGCTTCAGTCATGGTGAGCCCCTATGAGCTCTGCTTAGTTGATTCTGTGGGACCAGTTCTCACAGGTGCCCTTGATTACTCTAGCTTCTGCAATCCTTCCTTGCCCTCTTCTCAGGGCTTCCCTGGCTCCACCTAGTGTTTAGATACGGATCTCTGTTCTCATCAGTTGTGCGATGCCTCTGATGACAAGTAGAGTAGGTCCTGCTCTATGAATATATCAGGATATTGTTAGCAAGCCTTTCATTGACCTTCCCCCTCCCTTTATTCCTGTCTCCCTCTTTTCTTCCTTCTCTCCCTCCCTCCTTCTCTATCTATCTATCTATCTATCTATCTATCTATCTATCTATCTATCTATCTATCATCTATCTATCTATCATCTATCTATCTATCTATCATCTATCTATCTATCTATCATCTATCTATCTATCTATCTATCTATCATCTATCTATCTATCTATCTATCATCTATCTATCTATCTATCATCTATCTATCTATCATCTATCTATCTATCTATCATCTATCTATCTATCTATCTATCATCTATCTATCTATCTATCTATCTATCTATCATCTATCTATCTATCATCTATCTATCTATCTATCTATCTATCTATCTATCTATCTATCATCTATCTATCTATCTATCTATCTATCTATCTATCTATCTATCTATCATCTATCTATCATCTATCTATCTATCTATCATCTATCTATCTATCTATCTATCATCTATCTATCTATCATCTATCTATCATCTATCTATCATCTATCATCTATCATCTATCTATCTATCTATCTATCTATCTATCTATCATCTATCTATCTATCATCTATCTATCTATCTATCTATCATCTATCTATCATCTATCTATCTATCTATCTATCTATCTATCTATCATCTATCTATCTATCATCTATCATCTATCTATCTATCATCTATCTATCTATCTATCTATCATCTATCTATCTATCATCTATCTATCTATCTATCTATCTATCTATCTATCTATCTATCTATCTATCTATCATCTATCTATCTATCATCTATCTATCTATCTATCTATCTATCATCTATCTATCATCTATCTATCTATCATCTATCTATCATCTATCATCTATCATCTATCTATCTATCTATCTATCTATCTATCATCTATCTATCTATCTATCATCTATCTATCTATCTATCATCTATCTATCATCTATCTATCTATCTATCTATCTATCTATCTATCTATCATCTATCTATCTATCATCTATCATCTATCTATCTATCATCTATCATCTATCTATCTATCTATCTATCTATCATCTATCTATCTATCTATCATCTATCTATCTATCTATCTATCTATCTATCTATCTATCTATCTATCTATCTATCTATCTATCATCTATCTATCTATCATCTATCTATCTATCATCTATCTATCTATCTATCATCTATCTATCTATCTATCATCTATCTATCTATCATCTATCATCTATCTATCTATCTATCTATCTATCTATCATCTATCTATCTATCTATCATCTATCTATCTATCTATCTATCTATCTATCTATCTATCTATCTATCTATCTATCTATCTGCCGTTTCTGCCAGTCATGCTTGGTTCTGCCCTGGGTCTGTGCATTGTTCTGCCTCTGGCATCTAGCCATTCAGACAATATCAGACATATGCTACAATCTTACAGAGGAAAAAGTTACAAGAATGCATGGATTTTCCTGGGAAGAGGATATAGAATATATTTTGTGGATAGACAGGCGCCAAGATCAGATGGGAAGCAGATGGGGATACGAGAGGTTAGGATGGACAGAAGCAGAGAGTGCTATAAGAGATTACTGGAAATGTAGAACATTTCAGTGGTGATTAAGAAACCTACTGCAGTGGAAACTCCCTGGATTCTAATGAATTGGAGTGATTCGAATGAAGCCTTCGAGTAATGGGAGATATAGAGCCTGAATGGGGCATCTTCTATTACCAGGCAATGCTTCCAGCAATGGGACAGGGGCGTCAAACCAATCACAAAACCTTTGATCTACAATCTGTCTAGCCTGAAAGATGTGCTGGGGTACTGGAGGGACAGAACTCGTGGGAGTGGCCAATCAATGTCTGTTCCAATTTGAGTACCACACTGATAGTCGTATGACATATTCTTAATGAAATGTATACCTTGCTTGATGCTGTATCCAGAATGAGGACACTGACTTATCTCTCAGCACTCACTGCTCACAGCAGAGAAACAGGGGGCATTGTTGAATATCTGTGGACCCTTTTGCCAGGTAACAAGTCCTTCTAAAACATCATATAAACAACCGCTATTTGTGGTGCATCATTTATCACCACAGACACAGGGCACTTTGGCATGGTATTACTTTCTGTTATTTGGAGTGTAGTGTACATTTATGATATTAGATACACCTAATGTCATTAATCCACACCATCTAGAAAACTAAAGTATAGCCTAATATGCACATAGTAACTGAAGATTAAATCTCTCAGGAACTTTCTTTCATTCACCTCATTTACTAGACATACTGGAAACATGCTTAGTGTATTTTCTCCTTTTTTGTTTGTTGAGGTTTTTCATGAAATACCATGGAATGAACACTTATATATTCATGTACACACTCAAAAACAAATAGACATAACACAAAAGACTCAATGCCATTGACTATCTAGTTAGAATTAAATCAAAATTTAGCTTTGGCCTGTGAATTCCTTAAAATTGAACTGGTTTCTTTTAATTTTCCTTTCCTAAGTGTTTTTCTGATACTCATTAAGGAAAAAGGAAAGAAAAATGAAAAGAAACCAATAGATGTCTGATTGGAATTGAGGCTGCTCATTAGGAGGGAATTCAAGCCTGCTACTGTAAACATAGCCAACTATCCACAGCTGCTGAGGACCTAGTCCCTAGAGGAATGTTTGCTACTGTCATATTCCTGAACCAGTAGGATTCCCAACTGTATTCCAAACACCTGTCCTTATATTCACAGATCACTGTACCTCTCATCCTTCATCAAAGATGCTTCCTTTTATACATATAAAAATGCTTAATTTTTTTAAAAAAGAGCATCACCGAAATCCACAACTGGCTAAAGTTCAGGTAGCAAATGACTGTGGTTGCCTAAGCGCAGCTGATACTGCCTCTATATAATCCCTACATCTAAGGATCAGGGGGCATTATGGAAGAGAGGTCACTTTGGATCAGTATTGAAAAACACATGAGAACTCAAGTGTTCACACCCCAAGTCAGTTACTCAAAGGTTGTGCTGGATAAATAGCTTAAAATGGCCAGATCTTGGTACAGCATTACAGCCTCTGGTGACTGATGTTTGGAATTCAAATACATTGAACTGACTGGGAATCACATTTACCACAGGGTGCTGACATATGCTAGGTGTATTAAGTCCAAAGGGGGTTTAATATGAGTAACTTAATCATCACCTTAACATGATTTGATTCAGAGAGATCAGCTTGCCAAGAGTGATAGTGTTACGTATGTAAAGGAGACCATTTGCTCCTTCAGTCAACATTTATTATGTATGACAAATTTTAAAAGGAATACACTGATCTTAGAGATGAAGGACAAGTTATTCTGTCCTTTACCTTGTCAGAGCAGATGGCATGATAAACAAGCAATACAAGTCAGTAATAGTGAAGTAGAATAGACACTCTATTTTAAGTGGTGCTTAGACAAGTTTAGCACAGCCAAACCCCATATGCACATGAATGAGATAAAATCTCCCAGCACCAGATACAACATCACAAAAAGGCAATCTAGTAAAAGAATTAAAACAATATGCTTCTTAACTGATTCTAAGGACAACAGGGAAAAGGCTAGTAGGATTGTTAAAATGCAAAAGCGATCTGTTGACCAACCTGAAGGTCAGACTTTGGTACCCAGGATGGAAAGAGAGAAACTCTTGCAAGTTGTTCTCAGACCTCCACAAATGTGTCATGGGACACTCATTGTCATACACACACACACACACACACACACACACAATATTCACACAGAGAAGCACCCTCATAAATAAAAAAAAATTCATGAGTCACCAAACAGGTCCCAGATCATAATATAGAAACTTATTAGCTATGAATGCTCAGCCTAGCTTAAGCTAGTTTCTGTCTATCTCTTTTAACTTAACCTGTTTCTATTTGTCTTTTGCCACAGTGCTTTTTACTTTCTTCTGTATGCCTTACTTTCCTGCTGTCTCTATGTCTGGATGGCCGGAAACTGCCTGGCTTTTGGTCTGAGTTCTCCCTCATTCTTTTCTTTTCCTCTCCCTCCTTCTTCTCTCATTCCTAGATTTCTCTTCTTACTGATTCTCTCTGCCTAATAGCACCACCTGTCACTCTTTCTTCCTAGCTGTTGGCCATTCAGCTCTTCATTAGACCAATCAGGTACCTTATGCAGGCAAGATGAAACATATGCAACACATCCCTACAGAATTAAACACAATCCTTATTTCATTAAACAAAGGTAGCATAAACAAATGTAACACATATTTACACAGTTAAAGTAATATTCCACAGTATAAAAAACGTAACACATTTTTGCCTACTTAAAATAATATTCCATGGCAAATACAAAAACACCAAAAAGCAAAATATGTCATAAATCATGTATCTCAAGAATGATTCATTTCAAAATAGAACAAACAAATTCATAATACATTAATCACATCACATATGTAAATACAAATGTCTGATGAAAAATTTCTCGAAAATGTACACAAGTTCTTAAAGAGTACATTATGATGGGCTGACTTAATCAGTATACAAGTTTTTAATAAAATCTCAATGAGATACTACTTAATGTTATGAAGATTTTGTGCTATGATTCAGTAGTGACTATTCTAGTGGTATATGAAGAATAAGCAGCCATCACACACTGGAGATGAGAATACTGGGTAGCACCTATTTTGGAAATAGACCATCTTTCTGAAGGTTAAACAGAGTCCTATGCCACCCAACAATGCTCCAAATAAAGAGCCACATGAACTAACTCATGCACAGACTTTCAAAGTATCATGCCTTACATTCGCAAATGACACTTCCTCCTGTTTTTTGGTGAAGGCATAAATAGATACATAATCATAGGTTATTCATACAGTGACTGCTCTTTGTCCAATTTCATTAATCATGATAGTATATAAAAATAGAAATGTCTATATTAATTAATATCTTATTATCACTATTGCTAAATTTAGTGATTAAATTTT